>NC_091669.1:22304629-22612592 GCF_042453785.1 Malus domestica
CTTTTTTTCATAGGTGCTTTTTTTTTAAGCACCTCACTCCCAAACTAGGTCTAAGTATGTGCTCAAGTGCAAAGATGACCAAAATATGTGGGAATGATGATTTTTAACGTGTCATGTTTCATTAAAAATCCCTGAGGCAAATGTTGGAAGGTCTAGGTTGTGTTTTGTTTGTTTTGTTTTGCTCGAGGACTAGCAAAATCTAAGTGTGGGGGAATTTGATAGGAGCATATTTATGCGACTGAGTTAGCTTGTTCTCATGCATTTATGTTGTTATTTCTTAGTTAATTATGTATTTTAAGCTATTTTCGTGTGTTTGTATGTCCATAGGCCTTATAAAGCAATAAGATGCATTGTGGTGCATTTTGGAGCAGTTTTGGGCTTAGAATGGATAGCACATGCATGGAGCAAGGTGGATGGATGAAATTGAAGACTAAAGAGGCTAGGAATGTGTTAAAGAGAAAGAAGAATTAATGTAAAAAGGACAAAGAGCTCAGCCACAAAGGGGTGTTACTCCACCATTCACCTTTCCATCATTGTCGTGCACCACCATTGCACTCCCTTTGGATTCCTATGTCGTGCAACACCACTCCATTTTACCCCCCCCCAAGCTTTGCATCATCACTTCACTTTCACCTTTGAATCATTTCAAACACCACTCAATGCACTCATTGCTGCAACACTACTCCATTTTACCCCCCATGCTTTGCATCATTACTTCATTTTCACCCTTGAATCATTTCAAACACCACCAATTTCCCTCCATTGCCGTGCACTTCCTCTATAAAAGGAAGTGTGTGTGGCAGCCATATAGTTTAGTTTTTGCTTGATCATTCATCCCCATTTCAATACAACCTTCATCCAAACACATCCATTCATCTTTACATCCATTCCTCCATACAAACAAACCTTCAAACACTCACCAACACCTTGTGCCGTAGCAAAGGAAGGGAAGGAAAGTGCTTGGACGTGCTTGCTGTCCAACTTGGATCGTTGGAGCGTTTAGGTGTTTTCTTTCTTTTGTTTCTAATGTTTAAATTCATTTCCTTTCGTTTGTTGTAAATATGAGTGGCTAAACCCCTCTTGGCTAGGGGTGATTTCAAAGCCATGATTATATGTGCAATATAATTTGATAAATTCCAGTTATGAACTCTTGAATCGTGAATGCAATTGGCTTAACTATTTGATTGATAACTTGTTTGTATTTGTTAATTAAGGGTCGACACTTAATTGGCACGCATAAATCCGTTGCTAGAATATAAGGAAGTTTCAAATAATTGTTACAAACTTATATTCACATGTAGTGAAGGTCACTTATAAACGATCGCGTTAAGTTCAATTCCTAGCATAAGCGACATGATGTCATAGTTGCAAGTGCTTTGTCAATGCTTATGATTTTCATTAAACGTAATGATCTTTGATTGTATCTCTATTATGATGTCATGTAGGGAACTTTTGAAGAATGATTTGGGTTGTCGAATGATGTCATCCAATCCAATAAAACAAGGAAAATCTGAGATTTCACTAGTGATGTCACGGTTAATTTGGAGCATTGTCGTTCATAATTCAGTGAAGTAGTAACTGGAAATCAAATTATTTGCATACATGTCATGTGTGGAGAAAAAGCCTTTAGCTATCCCATCCATCATCTTATTTCTCATATTCGTTTTACAATCTGTCTAGTTTTTCATACTTGTTTGTTTGTTTCAACTTCATCCAAATCAAAACCCCCCCTTTTTTAGTTTCTTGTTTCAAAGTGTTTCAAATATGTTTTAGTTTGTGTTTTTAAGTGTTTTGATTCAAGTAAAAGTCAATTTTTCATCCAAAGTCATTCCTAGTGTCTAGTTTAAGTTTATTTAGTTGTTTTAAGCTGTTTTGATTATTTTAAGTTTCCTTTGAGTCTTGTGAGTCTTGTTAAGTGTTTTTAAGTTTAGTTTTATGTTTTTGAGTCAGTTTAGAGGTTATTAGCAAGCCCTCCTAATCCCCGGTCCAGAACGATCCCTACTTATACTTGTACTACAGTTGTCAAAAGAGGGTTAAATTTGTGTGTTAAGTTAATTTTTGCATCACTAACTAAGTCACATAAATATGCTCCTATCATCCCCTTAGTGTTTCAAGTTATTTGCTGCATTCAAGAGTGAATTCTAAGTTGATTTCCTTACTTTGCTTACTATTGCTTTAAGAACCTTTGTTTATCCTTACCTTTCTTTGTTAGCCAATACCCTTAGCCCTGTTACAACCCTTAGACTTTAATCTTGGTTGTTGTATGTTTCAATGTGGAGTTTGGGATTGGTATGAGCATATGGTATTCTTGGTTCTTGCATCTAAGTAGTGGCATTCCGTTCATGAGATCATATATATATACATGCATTAATAATTCCAGAAAGTGCCTTCTTTGATTATAACATATGTGAGTGCTAGTCTACATGTTTACATTAATCAAAGTGCCTTCTTTGATTATAACATATGTGAGTGCTAGTCTACATGTTTACATTAATCTTCTCACATATACCTAGTATAGGGAGTGTAGTCAGAAAATCTGTGTGAAAATAGATAGTATATCTAGTGAGGAATTGAGGGAATTCTCTAAGGCATGTTACTACATTCAAAACATTGTTCTAATTGATTAAATGTGAGCTAGTGAGTGGTGACTGGGATTAAGTGTATGCTCGAGAGTAAGGATGGCTAAAATTTATGTGAGTAGTGATTTTTAGCATGTCATGTTTCATTGGAAATCCCTGAGGCGAACGTTGGAAGGTCTAGGTTATGTTTTGTTTGTTTTGTTTTGCTCGAGGGCTAGCAAAAGCTAAGTGTGGGGGAATTTGATAGGAGCATATTTATGCGACTTAGTTAGCTTGTTTTCTTGCACTTTCATAGTTAGTTTCTATTTATTATAGTGTTTTAAGCTATTTTCGTGTGTTTGTAGGTCCAAATGACAAAGTTGGCAAGAAAGTGCATTTTGGAGCATTTAGGAGCATTTTAGAGTAGTTGTGGGCCAAGAATGGATAGGACATGCATGGAGCAAGGTGGATGGACGTTTTTGAAGTTCAAGAGGCTAGGAATGTGCTAAAAAGATGAAGAAAATAAATTCAAGACAAAAAAGATAAGGAATTAGCTCAAAAGAAGGAAACATTATCCAAAACCTTATCCAACCTTATGTTATCCAAACAAACCTTATCTTATCTTATCATATCCTAATCTTATCATGCCTTAAATCCAGTTGCAAGGGGACCTAAAAACTTGGTTTCTAGAAGCCTTATCTGTTCCCTTCCTTTGTTGCACCTAATATAGAAAGAAAGAAGATTGGTAATAGGTCTCTTTTCTTTTGGAAAAATCGATCTAAGTGTAGCCTGTTTTTGATTCATCCAATTGTGGAGAGTGAGTCTAGTTTCATACTCTTTTGATCCACTTGCCCGGGAGGGAGTATTCCGGTTACGGCTAGGAAGTTTGCCCATTCGACCGCAAGAAGAGGGAGAAGAAGCTTCGTAGTGGCATTCCTCCGACAAGCTACCGAACTCCTAACCGAATAATAAAGACGATCTCGAGTTGATGTTCCGGTTTATTATGCCTTTTATTTCTTAATATTAATAGTAAATATCCCTAACTGCTAAGTAATCCACCAAAAGCGGAGGTCTTTGTCAACAGAGCATTGGTGCTGATGTGAAAATTAACTAACACACAAATTAAACCCTCTTCTTGACAATTGTAGTATGGATAAGTAGGGATTGTTCTAGAACGGGGATTAGGAGGGATTGCTAATCTACTCTAAACTGACTCAAAAACACAGAAATAAACTTAGAAACACTTAACTAGACTCAAAGAACTCAAAACTAACTACAATGACTCAAAACAGCTTAAAACAACTAGATAGACTTAAACTAGATACTAGGAAGTGATTTAGATGAAAATTGAATTAAACTTGACTCAAAACACTTAAAAACACAAACTTAGATAGATTCTAACTAATTTGACACACTAAAGTAAAGGGGATTGGGTTTTGGATGAATTTAAAGTAAAACAAGTAACTAAAAACTTAAGACAGATTTTGGACGAATTTGGGATAAATGGATGGGTGATAGGCTAGCTAGAGGGTTCTTCTTCACACATGACACACTTGTACATGAATCGATTTCCAATTGCTTTTCAATAAATTATGAAGCTCAACACCCCAAATTAACCGTAATGCACTAATTAACCCTCAGATTTTCCTTTACTCATTGAATTGGATGAATGCATGCGACAACCCAAATCATTCTCCAAAGGTCCCCTACATGAATGCATAATAGAGATACATACAATCAGAGATCATTACGTTCCATGAAAATCATAAGTGTTGACGAGACATTTGTAACTATGAATGCATGATACGTTTGCCAAGAATTCAATTAACGCGATTGTGACTAGCAACCTTCTCTACTCATGAATATAAATTTGTAACGATTAGGTGAAACTCATTTGTATTCTAGCATCAAATTAATGCGTGAAAACTAAGTATGCATCCTTAATCAACATACAAGAATCAGTTTTGAAAAAACAGTTAATTGAATTGCATTCACAACTTATCAAATCACAATTGGAAGAAATCAATTCATATTGCAAATATGTTCATGGCTTTGAAATTCCCCCTAGCCAAAAGGGGTTTATTTCCTCATACTTGCAATTAAATAGAAAGAATTGAAATTAAACATTGAAAACCAAAGTAGAATACACCTATAATACTCCAGCAATCCAAATTGAATGGCTAGAACAACTCCAAGCAATCCTCTTTCCTTGCAAATTTGTGGCACAAGGCTGTGAGTGGTGAATGGATGGTCTAAGGGTTGCGGCAGGTTATGTAGAGAGGGTTAGGGGTGTGTAGAGAATTTGTGGTGATGGGTGTGATGCGTAAAATAACTAAACACACAAATTAAACCCTCTTGTTGACAATTGTAGTATGGATAAGTAGGGATCGTTCTTAAACCGGGGATTAGGAGGGATTGCTAAAACACTTCTAAACTGACTCAAATAACTAAAAACAAGTTACAAACACTTAACAATACTCAAAGAATGCAAAACTAAATTTTAAAACACTAAAACAAACCAAAAGACTCAAAACAGCACAAAAACACTCAAAACTGCCTAAAAACACAAACTGGGCAATTTTGAGCTCTAAAGACAATTTGGACGAAATTTGGGTTTCTAAAGGCTCAAAACACTTAAAAAGACAATCTAAGACAAGTTCTAACTAATATGACTTCACAAAGTAAAGGGGGTTTGGTTTTGGACGAAATTAAACTTGCAAAACAGATTGTAAATTGAAAACAGATTCTAGACGAATTTGGATCAAACTATGGATGATGGGCTAGCTAGAGGGTTCTTCTCCACACATGACACACTTGCATACAAACCAATTTTCAGTTGTTCGTTCAATAAATCATGAAACTCAACACCCCAGGTTAATTAGGTCCGCTTAAATTAACCTTCAAGTTCTCCTTAAGTTATTGAATTGGATGGGAAAGCGCATACAACAACTCAACACATTCTTCAAAAGTCCTTTACGTGAAAAGCACAATAAAGATACAATCAAAGATCATTAAGCAACATGAGAACTATAAGTATTGACGAGGCACTCGTTACTATGATGAGCATGAAACTTATGCCAAGAATTCATTTAACGCGATCGTTTATAAGCGACCTCCACTACTTGTGAATATAAGTTTGTAACTATTAGGTGAAACTCCCTTATATTCTAGCATCATATTCATGCATGAAAACTAAGCGTGCACTCTTAACAAACATACACGAATACGTTATCAATCAAGCAGTTAAACGAATTGAATTCACAACTTATGAAATCACAACCAAAAGTAATCAATTCATATTGCAAGCATGAACATGGTTTCGAATTACCCCCTAACTAAGAAGGGCTTAGTTCCTCATAAACGCAAAACAAAGATACATAAATTTAGACATTGAAAACAAAGAATGAAAACACCTAGAAATGCTCCAACAATCCAACGTCTTGAATGGCAAGCACGTCCAAGGGTCACCTTCTTTCTTCTTTGCTGCGACACAAGGGTGTTTAGTGATGATTTGTGGTGAATTGTGGTGGTGGATGGATGTAGGTAGGTTATGGTGAAGGGTGGAATGCCTAGAATGGTCAGAAAGGGGTCTTATTTATAGGGAAAGGAAGGGCTACAAATTTATTAATTTTGGAATCAGAAATCAATGGAAAATAGGCAAGAAAGGTGTAGGAATTAAAGAGAATAGGAAAGGGAAATTCGGCAGAAATTGTAGGACAAATTTAGGAATGTGTTTTGAGGCACAAAATAGGTAAGAATCCTCTCCCCTTGTGCAGCAAGAATTGAAACAAAAGGGAATGTAATTTTGGGTCAGAAATAGGTAAGAAAGAATCAGAAATTAAAGAGAAATAGGTAACAAAGATGTGGCACAATATAGGAAAGGTACTTAAGGTCAGAAATTAAAAGGGAAAGAGGATGTATGGTGCGGCAAGGGACAAGGGAGAAAGGGAAAGGTGTTTTTGGTTCAGAAATTAGGGAAACATGGCAAGGGAAATTGTTGCACAAGAGGAGACAAGGAGGAAACACAAAGGGGACAAGGCGCCACCTTTGTAGGAGGTGCTAAAATTGTGTCTTCTAAGCTTCCAAACTGACTTCTAACATCCTTTAGGCCTTCAATTTCGTCAATCAATATTACTCCAAGCATAAGATGAATATTCATGCCCAAAACTGCTCCAAAAGGCTCCAAAATGCATCTTTTTGCATACTTTGTCCTTAGAACCTGAAAACACACAAAAATGGCTTTAAAAGACTAAAATAACTATGAAATAACAATGTAAATGCACAAGAACAAGCCAACTAAGTCGCATAAATATGCTCCTATCAGGGTGATAGAGGATGGATAGGTAGATAGGTGGATGATGTTGAATGGTGCGGCAAGGGGTTGTATTTATAGGGTTTTAGGAAATCAAAACCCTAACTTATTTTGGTTAACAGAAATTAATTCAAATCCACTAGAAAAAGGGAAATAAAATCCGAATCCTAAGGGAAAAGTGAAAGGGAATGTGGCAAAGGACTAGGGAAAGGGAAAGGAACCTAAAAAGAAAGGGAAAGTGGTTTATGGCTGATAATAGGAAAGAGGATGTACTCCCTTGTGCGGCAAGGAACTAGGGCTGAGATTTAAGTGTCCCAAAATGTCTTAGAGAAGAAAGGAAAGGTTTTACATTGTTTAGGAATAAGGAAACATGGCAAGGATAAATGCTTCACAAGGAGGGACAAAGAGGGGACAAAGGGGAAACACAAAGGGGACAAGGTGCCACCTTTGTAGGAATAGGTTGAATTGTGTCTTTCCTTGTCTTCCAAGCTTTCATTCTGATTTCTTTTGACTTCTAGCCTCTTTTGGTCTTCAATTTCGTCCATACCCTTTGCTCCAAGCCTATGCTATCCATTTCATGCCCAAAACTGCTCCAGAAGGCTCCAAAATGCACTTCTTTGCTTCTTTAACTCTTTGGACCTACAAACATACGAAAATGGCTTGAAATACTAGATTAACTAAGAAATAACAACATAAATGCACAAGAACAATCTAACTAAATCACATAAATATGCTCCTATCAGGTGCCGCATGTTTTAGGCCTTATTCTTCTAGAAATCAGCCACATAACACTCCTTCTAGAAGTCCCTACAAATCTGGCACCTCCCCCTATTCTAGAAGCTCTAGAACCTGCAATGCTTTTCCTTTTGGATTTCTGCCAAACCCTAGTCCTTTTCCCTTGTGAATTAGGTCGAACTTATTCTCTCATTTCAGGAATTTGTGCCGTGTATCTTAGCCTATAAATACATCATTATGCCGCATAACTTAGATCACCACCCTTTACCATATATTTCTACCCACGCACCCGTATATTCAGATACAATTGAGAGATTTCAGAGAGTTCAAAGGTGTACTTGCATGGAGGAAGGAGAAGAAGGAGCTCTGTGCCATGGCTTGTAATCCAAGGAGGGTTCGAAATCTGCCATTGGAGTTGCTGGGACGTTCCTGGTTCTTTCTATCCTTAGATTTGTTTCAATGTTGCTTAAATTTGGTTTTATGTTTTCAAAGACATGAGGAACTAATTTCTTTTTAGTTAGAGGTGAATTCGAAGCCATGACTATATGTTTTATATGAATTGATTACATCCAGTTATTGTTTCTTGAGTCTTGAATGTGATTTGCTTATCTACGTTATCAAAACTTGTTTATGTATGTTGACTGAGGTTGCATACTTGATTTGCATGCATGAACTTGATGCTAGAGTATAAGGGAGTTTCACCTAATCGTTATGAACTTATATTCACAAGTAGTAAAGTCACTAATCATGATTGTGTTAAGTGAATCCTAGGCAGGAGTATCATGCTTTTCATAGTTACGAATGTCTCGTCAATGCTTATGATTTTCAAAGAACTTAATGACCTTTGATATGTCTTTTTATTATGCTTTTCATAGTTAGGGAACTTGATAAGGATAATTTGGTTATGATGCGTATCCCCTCCAATTCAATGAGTTAAGGAAAATCTGATGGTTAATTTGTGCTATCACGGTTAACTTGGGGAGTTGTCATTCATGGTCTAAGGGAACAATACTGGAAATTGGTTTATATGCATATGTAATGTGTGGAGAAGGATCCTTTGGATAAGTTTTTACCATTCAAATCACCTAATTTACTTTGTTTTGCAATCTGTTTAAGTTTAGTTAAATTTCGTCAAAATCAATCCCCCTTTTAATTAAGTGTCTTAGATTAGTTAGAAAAGCGTTTAAATCTGTCCAATTTAGTGTTTTGAGTCTTACTAGTCTTAAATTCATCCAAATAACTCCCTAGAGTATGTTATGAGTCTTTTAAACTTAGTTTTGTTGTTTTGAGTAGTTTGAGTCAATTTTAAGTCTTAAGTGTCTAGTTTTGTGTTTTTGAGTCTAGTTGAGTGTTTCTAAGTCTAGTTTGGTATTTTTGAGTCATATTTGTGTAGTCCTCGTGCAAAACAAAACAAACAAAATAAACAAAACATAACCTAGACCTTCCAACATTCGCCTCAGGGATTTCCAATGAAACATGACATGCCAAAGATCACCACTCAAATAGATTTTAGCAATCCTTAACCTCGAGCACACACTTAATCATAGTCACCACTTACTAGCTCGCATTTAATCAATTAAAACAATATTTTGAATGTAGTAACATGCCTTAGAGAATTCCCTCAATTCCTCACAGGATATACTCTCTATTTTCACATAGATTTTCTGACTACACTCCCTATACTAAGTATATGTGAGAAGATTGATGTAAACATGTAGACTAGTACTCACATATGTTTTAAACAAAGAAGGCAATTTCTGGAATTATTAATACATGTATATATATATATGATCTCATGAATGGAATGCTACTACTCAAAAGCGAAAATGATGTGATAGAAACTAGCACACAAATTAAACCCTATTAAGATAGCTGTAGTATATGAAAGTAGGGATCATTCTAGGCTGGGGATTAACTAGGGATGCTAATCTGCACAAATGTGACTCAAAAACACAAAACTAGACTTAGAAACACTCAACTAGACACTAAAAATTCAAAACACACTAAACACACTCTAAACAGCACAATACTAGCAAACAGACTCAAAACAGACTCTAGGGATTTATTTGGACGAAATTAAGACTAGTAAGACTCAAAACACTAAATTGGACAGATTTGAACACGTTTCTAACTAATCTAACACACTTAATTAAAGGGGGAATTGTTTTGGATGAAATTAACTAAACTAAACACATTGCAAAACAAAGTAAATTAGGTACGAAATTAGGTGATTTGAATGATGAAAAACTAGCTAGAGGGTCCTTCTCCCACATGAAACATATGCACAAATTGATTTCCAGTATTGTTTCTTTAAACCATGAATGACAATGCCCCCAAATTAATTGTGAATGCACTAATTAACTTCCAAATTTTCCTATGTTCATTGAATTGGATGGACAACACATCGCAACCAAATTATTCTTCTTAAGTTCCCTATATGAACAGCATGATAGAGATACATATTAAAGATCATTAAGTTCTATGAAAATCATAAGCATTGACAAGGCATTCGTAACTATGAACAACATAATACTCCTGCCAAGAATTTACTTAACACGATTGTGACCAACAATCTCCACTACTTATAAATATAAGTTCATAACGATTAGGTGAAATTCCCTTATATTCTATCATCAAATCCCTGCATGCAAACTAAGTATGCATCCTTCATAAACACACAAGAATAAGTTCTCAATAACGCAAATAAGTAAAATGTTTTACGAAACAATAACTGGAGGTAATCAATTCATATAAAACATATGTCCATGGCTTCGAATTCACCTCTAACTACAAAGAAATTAGTTCCTCATGTTCATAATAATTGAAAAGCAAAGTAAAATAAACATGGAAACGAAACGAGGGAAGAAAGAACTTTGAAAGTCTCCAATGGTTGCAGGTGGCTTGCGGCACAACCCTTCTCTTCTCCAATGGGAGCCACGGCAAAGTCTTCTCTCCTCCAAGCTTGCGGCAAAAAGGTATTAATTTCTGTCTATTGTGGTTCTCTGCAGCACACCCTTCCTAGTGGCATAAATAGGTATATATATATATATATGTGTGTGTGTGTGTGTGTGTGTGTAGCATGGCAAACCCTAGAGATGAAGGAAATTTTTTGTCCTAGCTAAGAACAAGTAAGAACATTTGAATACATATGCAAACTATTAACACATTAAAGTAGGCATGCATTCAAAAACAATTCATAAAACCCATGACTTTCAAAGCCTAGTATATGGTGAACCAATAAACTCTTTAACAACATTAAAGAGAAGGAAAGATTTAGAGTTTCTTTACCCTTGAAGCTCATCCTTGATTACACAAGGGATTCACCCAAGTGGAGGGCCTTCAAGTCACCTCCTTGCTTCTTGGATCTTCCTTGTGATTTTCCTCCTTTTAGTGCTCCTTTGCTTCTTTGAGGATTTGAGGATTTGTTCTCCAAAACATCAAAAGCTTGATGTCTCTAAGTCTCTTCACCAAGGATGTGATGTGAAGATGAAATGGATGACTTAGGGAAGAAGAGATTGCTAGCTATTACTTCCTTAGGTGGCCGGCCTCTTTAGAGAGAATGAGAGAAAATGTTTCACCTCATTTCACCAAGAAAAACCCTACATGAAAATAAAGCTATAAAGTTGAATTTATACTTCATCACATGTGAGTGGCAAACTTGTAATTAATCCAAGTTTGACACTTCTCACCCTAATGGCCGGCCATATCAAATTGATTGGGCTAATTGCCCATTTTGTTTTAGTTGTCATACAACTTAAACATAATGGGCCTTGTGGACCAAAACGCTTTTGGGCCCCGAAACCTAAAACCAACATATAAGCCCAATACGAACATTTCGTATAATTAATTAACTAATTAATTAACCTTGACCATTCTTCAATTAAACCATTTAATTGCTTATCCATTTCATATAATTTCTTCACCAACATCCTTTCTCGGTGTACGATCCATTAGGTTCCATTTAACGAGGTAGTGGGCGATTGTTACTCTTAACGATCGATTGTGAATTGAAACCACATTTCAATTCTCCCTTAAAATTTGTGTTTGCTAATCTTTAGGGCTTTCACAAACCATGAGTGACACCTAGCAGCATATCATGGTTACCCAAGCTAAGTAGAAGTGGTTGGAGAACCTATCCAGTTACAACTACAATGCAATACGGTCATTCTCTAATACAATACTCTTAATCACATTGTTTAAGTGATAGTTTGTTTCATGTCTACTATCCAATGTGATACTTATCTATATGATTCAATTGAATATGATCTGGAACAAACTTCCTTAGTCATATTCATATGCTTTGGCCAAAGACTCTCGAATCATATCTTAGAGTATTCTCCTTCCACCATGGAAGGTTAGAGATTCCTTGTTGTGCATTCATATGCCTACATGACTAGGTAGCTTGACCACAACAATGCCGTGGACACTCCAATGGAATGCCTTTGACATGATCAAAGATCAAGGACCTAACCATTAGACATCTATGATGCCTCAGGTCAAAGGACTACTTTGCATATTGCAACTCTCGAATTCTTACATGACATGTATGTTCGAACTCTCTTTTGATCGTTGTTCAGTGTACTCGATCACTCTTTTGAGCACCTATGTGTTTGCCTTAGTGTCCAACATTAAATGACTTGAGACTAGTCATACTCGCGCTTGAGTCGACATAACACATATTAACCTTAGCGGATTGTCAATGCCTAATTGGCAATCCTATGGCTAGGAACGTTTTAGGAATGAACATAAGAGAAAGGTCTCGATAATCTAACTTACTTAAATCACTTATCTCTTAGATCAAATACATTCCTTAGATTCCCTTATTGCTTAAACACATGATACAATAAATAGTGATTAACAATAAGCTTTGCCCTTCATTAAACATATAAAAGTTTAATACAATAAGTATTCCAAAAGCTATTACATCAAATGAGTGGCTTTATGGGCATACTTCCAACAATCTCCCACTTGCACTCAAAGCCACCTTCCCATGTGTCTAATACCCATCTTTTCCATATAACGGTCAAGCTGGATTTGAGATGTCAGTGGATCTGCTACGTTATCGGCTGAAGCAACTTTGAGGATGTTGACTTTCCCCTCGGCAGCATATCTTCTAATGATATTAAAGCGTCTGTCAAAATGCTTGTTCTTTTGATGTGCCCTGGGTTCCTTGGCTTTAGTTATCGCCCCACTATTATCACAGTACAAAGTTACTGGTGATGTAATGGTTGGAACCACTCCAAGTTCAGTGATAAACTTCTTCATCCAGAACGCTTCTTTGCCGGCTTCAGCTGCAGCGACATATTCAGCCTCTGTCGTGGAATCAGCAATTACACTCTGTTTCTTGCTTTTCCAACTGACAGCCCCACCATTTAGAGTGAATACATATCTGGAGTTGGAACTCCTATCATCGACGTCAGATTGGAAATCTGCGTCTGTATAGGCTTCCACTCGTAACTCTGTTGCTCCTCCATAAATGAGGAACATGTCCTTAGTTCTTCTTAAGTACTTAAGGACCGTCTTGACAGCTGCCCAGTGTTCTGATCCTGGGTTAGATTGATATCGACTAGTAATGCTCACAGCATATGCGATATCCGGCCTTGTGCATATCATGGCATACATGAGACTTCCTATGGCGGAAGCATAAGGAACAGTACTCATTTGCCGTATCTCTTCAGGAGTCTTAGGTTCCATGGACTTAGAAAGGTGAATTCCATGTCTCACAGGAAGAAAACCTTTCTTAGATTGTTCCATCTGGAACCTACTTAGCACCTTATCAATGTACATAGATTGGGATAATCCAATTAATTTTCTGGATCTATCACGATAGAGCTTTATCCCAAGTATATAAGATGCATCTCCTAAATCTTTCATGTGGAAGGTTTTGGACAACCACACTTATACAGAAGAAAGTACTGCAGTGTCATTCCCGAATAGTAATATGTTATCTACATATAACACTAGGAATACCACTGCATCCCCAACGACTTTTTGATAAACACAATTGTCGTCTTTGTTTTGAGTAAAACCAAACGTTTTGATTTCAGTATCGAAACGAATGTTCCAGCACCTGGAGGCTTGCTTAAGTCCATAAATGGACCTTTGAAGCTTGCATACCTTAGCCTTTTCAGACTTGGACACGAAACCTTCGGGTTGAGTCATATAGAGCTCTTCCTCTAGGTAGCCGTTCAGAAAGGTCGTCTTCATGTCCATTTGCCATATCTCATAATCATGATACGCAGCTATAGCAAGCAAAATCCGAATGGACTTAATCATGGCTACAGGAGAGAAGGTTTCTTCATAGTCAATCCCTTTTCGTTGCCTGTAACCCTTGGCTACTAGTCTAGCCTTATAAGTCTCCACGTTCCCATCAACGCCTATCTTCATCTTGAAGACCCATTTGTTTCCAACAGGTACTATACCTTCTTGAGGGTCTACAAGAGTCCAGACCTAATTTTGATACATGGAATCCATCTCGGATTTCATGGCCTCTTGCCATCTCTTTGAATCAATGTCGGACATTGCTTCAGTGTAGTCTCTAGGGTCCTCCTTTGTGTCATTGTCACCTAGAAGGTGCAATTCCCCAAAGTCATTATCTAAGCCATACCTCTTAGGTGGCTTACTAACCCGTTCAGATCTACCTGGAGCTAGGGGTTCAGGAACAGGGTTGTCAACTTGTTGAGTGCTTGTTTGTGGTTCTTCATTAATCTCATTAATTTCCTTCAATTCTATCGTTTTCTTGCTACTTCCTTTGAGAACGAATTCGTCCTCAAGGAACATAGCAGTTCTGGCGACAAAGACTTTTTGGTCGTCAGGGTTATAGAATTCGTATCCCAAAGTCTGTTTGGAATACCCCACAAAATAGCACTTAACTGATCTTGCTTCAAGCTTGTTAGCTTCAAGCCTTTTTACGTAAGTCGAACAACCCCAAATCCTAATATGATTAAGATTTGTGCTTTTGCCATGCCATGTCTCATATGGCGTTTGTGGAACTGACTTGGAAGGCACTCTATTTAGCAAATAAGCTCCTGTTTGTAGTGCATATCCCTAGAATGAAACTGGTAAGTCAGCGGAACTCATCATAGAACGAACCATGTTCATCAAGGTTCGATTTCTCCGTTCAGAAACTCCGTTATGTTGAGGAGTTCCTGGTGGAGTCCACTGTGATACTATTTCACACTCCTTGAGGTAGTCTAGGAATTCATTACTCAGATATTCACCCCCTCGATCCGATCTTAGGGTCTTTATCTGTTTCCCAGTTTGCTTCTCAACTTCATTCTTGAATTCTTTGAACCTTTCAAAGGATTCTGACTTGTACTTCATAAGATACACATAGCCAAACCGAGAGTGATCGTCGGTGAATGTGATATAGTAGGAGAATCCTCCTCTCGACATAGTAGACATAGGTCCACATACGTCAGTGTGGATTAACCCTAGAATTTCAGTGGCACGCTCTCCTTTTCCAGTAAATGGAGATTTGGTCATCTTCCCTTTCAAGCAACATTCACAAGTACCCATCTGGTCATTACTTAATGGGCGGAGATATCCGTCTTTCGACATCTTGCGAATCTTATCAAGGTTCACATGTCCAAGTTTAAGATGCCACATCCTTTCTTGGTTAACTTCTTCTCTAGCCCTTTTGGGTTTTGAAGTATTCCCGCTTTCAATACAGTGCATCCCACTATTCGTCTCTAGGTGAAAAAGTCCCTCTATCATATTACCTTGAGAGATAACACGACCGTTCAAGTATAAAGTGCAACTCATTTTGTCAAACAATACTGAGTGCCCATCTCGTAAAAGCTTAAAGATAGAAATCAAATTCTTTATACATGAAGGAAAATATAAACAATTTTTAAGTTCCAGGACTTCCCCAGAGGGTAGTTTAAGCATGTAGGTGCCTATTGCTTTTGCAGAGATTTTAGTGCCGTTCCCAACTCGCACAACCATCTCCCCATTGCGCAGTGACCTGCTCCCTGCTAGTCTCTGCATCGTATTACAAATATGTTGACTAGCGCCTGAATCAAATATCCAGGAATTGGAGCTCACTGTAAAAGCACTCTCTATGACGGAAATAGTCTCTTCAAAAGTTCATGTCATAGGGCTCGCAATGCGTACCCTGTATTTCTTTTTCCAACGTTCATCCTTTCCACAATGAAAGCATGTTCCTTTGGATTTTATTGTCTTATTCTTATGTAACCTTTTCCTTGTTATTGCATCCTCACTCCCACTGTCCCTTTTGAAACCTTTTTCAAATTTACAGCACATGTCAATCATCTCGTTTAAAGTATGATCGAATCTATTCACTTTATAGTTTACAATAAACTTAGTGAAATCATCCGAGAGAGATGCAAGGAAAAAGTCTTGGGCCATTTTCCCATCGATGGAAGTTCCTAAACTTTGAAGATCTTGAAAGATCCTTTCCATCTTTTGTCCATGCTTATGGACCGATGTCCCCTTTGCCATTTTGGCATTCATTAGACTACAAACATTTGAGAATCGTACATTACTAGTCTCATTGTCATGCATCTTATGCAAACTTTCAACCATGGCACAAGAAGTGTCCATGTGCTTATGTAGCTTCATAAGCTCCTCACTAAGTGAAGTGAGGATTAAGCATTTGGCTTGTAAGTCATCCTCATAGTGTCTAACATATTTTTGACACTCCTCCTTTGAAGCTAGTTTCGTAGGAGGTACATGAAGAGGGGATTGCTTAAGCACATACAATATGTCTTTCACCTTTGAGACATTCTCAATGTGGCGATACCAAGCAAGGAAACGTTGGCCCCTAAGGCCCCTTTTGTCAAGTATAATGGTGGGTATTATTTTAGGCATGTCGTTAACTACATAACATAACAGAAATCGTATTAGATTGTTTGTTTTAAAACTACTTGATTGGGTCTTAAATCAAATAGTACCACCCACTATTTTTGGCAAATTCCACATCCCTCAATGGAATTCGAGAGTTATTTTGAACTCTAAGCGGGGTATGGGAGACTCACAATTACCAAGCCCACCTCAGAAGAATATCATATTGGCTAGCAACAATAATGATGAGAGGATAACGCTTTAGCCATTTACAACTTTTGTAATTACCCATCTAGTTTGGCCTCTAGAGAATGATGCCTCAGAAGAATATCATATTAGCACCATTGCACTTAGTTAAGTCATTCCCACCATGCTAGTTCAAGTAGGGGTTCAAGAATGGCCTCAGAAGAATATCATATTGACCATACTCGTTGCCTACCTTCACTTCATCATATGTTTATAGGCTTCTCCTGAATGTAAGCACGTACTTTGCATACCCCAGAACTGGACGAATACGGTGTATGAGTCACAAACAATTGAAGCCCACCATGGTGGAAGGCCTACGAAGAGATGTTCAAAACATCTCTCGCTTATCAACTTAATATTTGTTTTGTTGAGGGAGTAGTGTTGGGCTACATCAAAATCATTTTAATCTTATTAAAAGAACTTGGGCCTATCACAACTATTAGTCCAAGTTAATATGAATTAGTAGCATATAATACTCCCACTGTTTCGTTGAAACAAGCGAGACTATATGGAACTACTAACGAACGCATTGCATCCTCATATGGACTATATAGTCATATTAGGTTTTAGGATGATTATGAACCGTTTGATTTGATCCAACACAAGCCTTGTGTTGGACCTTGGGTTTAAGGTAGATAGTTGTTGATTTTAGTTACGCGTTTAATCTAATTAAACCGTTATTTCCTATTGGGCGTTGGACCCAACTATTCCAATTTGCATACATTTAAACAAAAAGGAATACATGAAATAATAAGAAGGGTTTATGCCCTTTTACAACACATAAGATGGACTTATGTCCATTTACAACAAATTGAATTAATCAAATTACATTCAAATCTAAACTACTTAACCCAAACATTCATAATGTAAAGCGGCCAATCACATAGCTCAATTATCGAGGCCTTTGGTTCATAATCACCATTTTCTTAATCAATCACATTAACTAAGAAAGCAACTTAAACAATTGGTTTTCGGATTCATAGAATTGATTTAAATGGAACTAAATAAAATGAAAATCCAATTCTCATTTAAAGAGACAAAACTATTTTGTTCTCATCTTATTTGGGCCAAAAACAATGACCTCAACAATTGGGCCATTATTTAATAAACAAAAACTTTTGGGGCCACTTTGTAAAAACACAAGAGTCCACAACTTTATGTAATTACAACTAGAACCCAAAATTTTAATAATGTAAAAACATCATTAAAGGAGCAAAACAATTTGTCCTTTAGAGTTTTTGGGCCTTAACGTAAAAACGTAAACTTTTGGGCCAAAATGCAAATACACAAAAGTATCAAAACTTTATGTAATTGCACAAAAGGCCCTAAAATACCCTTTTCTATAGGGTGGCCGGTTTTTGGAGAGAAGTCAAAAAATTTTAAAAAGTTTTTGCAAGTTGATTTTAGTAGGTGAGGTTAAAGGTGATTAAGATGGTTTGTAAGAGATTTTTGTCTAACATTAAGGGCACGTTTGTTTGACAGGATTAAGAGGGCTTGGACTGGACTAGACTATAGTCCGACGTTTGGTGTGCATCCGGATTAGCTTTAATGAGCTTAACCCGAACTCGCTTGGACTAAGGACCTCCTTAGCCGTTCTTAACGAGCAACCCCAAAATTGGGCGGATTCGTAAGCCAGAGGAAACCGAGAGATTTTCTGCCTTCCCTTCGTCCTGTCTTCCCTTCGTCCTCATCTCTACGTTCCCTCAACGTCGTCGTTGCCGTGCTCTCTCATCTTCGTCCTCCTCACCCTCATCTGAGCGTCTTCCTGTCTCTGCATCTGCTCGCCCTCATCTGAGTTGTACGGTAAACTTCGATTCTTCTATTAATTTCATGTATTTGTGTTGCAGATGGTAATTTTACTGAGCTTTATTTGATTTGATTGTTTTGGGTTTGATAATTTTTGAATCATAGAGATCTGCACTTGAATAAATTAGGGTTTTGATATTTAGGTGAAATTGAAATTAGAATTTGGGCTTTTCATAAGATGAGATGGAACTTGGGAATTTAGGATGTCAAAGTTGTAAAACTTGGAAGTCCTACCCACATGTTGTTTTCGATTTTTAAAAATTGGGGTTTCAACTATGAGAGTACTCTGTGCGTGTGTGTGTCTGCGTGTGTGTGTGTGTGTGTGTCTCTGTGTGTGTGTGTAATTTATGTGTATGTCATTACCAAAAATCCTCGTCTCCAAGCATACTCTCTCCAAGCACCTGTTTCACTGTATGTTTATATCTGCCAAATTAGGATGAATTGATGAGTTAGTGCAGAAGAGTTTCCTCTTCTCGATTTAGTGTTAAAGTCATGTCATTCACTAGAAGGCCTTTCACTGCCAAATTAGGTTAATCGAACATAACTGGGCATAGTTGTTTTGGTATGCTTTAGCTCATATCGAAACATTTGCGTTTCTTTAGCTTAACTTTTCTGGATGATGAGGTCAATTATTCTGTTTGCATATTCTAATGTCACTGAGCATGGATAACTTGATTGTGCATTTCTCTTTTCTCTTAAGTTTTTGTTTTCATTTTTTTAATTCTTCTTTCATTTCGTTTCTTTATAACTTTCTGTGTGTGTGTGTGTGTGTGTGTTTGTGTGTACTCATTAACGTGGGGGGTGTGTGTGTGTGTGTGATTAATTTCTGTCTGTGTGTGTGTTTGTGTACTGTGTGTGTGTGTGTGTAATTTCTGTGTGTGTGTGTGTGTTTGTGTACTGTGTGTGTGTGTGTGTGTGTGTAATTTCTCTGTGTGTGTGTGTTTGTGTACTGTGCGTGTGTGTAATTTATGTGTGTGTGTGTGTGTGTGTGTTTGTGTACTGTGTGTGTGTGTGTGTGTAATTTCTCCGTGTGTGTGTGTGTGTTTGTGTGTACTTATTAACGTGGGGGGGGGTGTGTGTGTGTGATTAATTTCTGTGTGTGTGTGTTTGTGTACTGTGTGTGTGTGTGTGTAATTTCTGTGTGTGTGTGTGTGTGTACTGTGTGTGTATGTGTGTGTGTGTACTGTGTGTGTGTGTGTGTTTGTGTACTGTCTATGTGTGTGTGTACTGTGTGTGTGTAATTTGTGTGTGTGTGTGTGTGTGTACTCTGTGTGTGTGCGTGTAATTTCTGTGTGTGTGTGTGTGTGTTTGTGTGTACTCATTAACGTGGGGGGGGGTGTGTGTGTGTGTATGTGTTTGTCTACTGTGTGTGTGATTAATTTATGTGTGTGTGTGTGTGTGTTTGTCTATTGTGCGTGTGATTAATTTCTGTGTGTGTGTGTGTTTGTGTACTGTGTGTGTGTGTGTGTACTCTGTGTGTGTGTGTTTGTGTACTGTGTGTGTGTGTGTTTGTGTGTACTCATTAACGTGGGGGGTGTGTGTGTGTGTGTGATTAATTTCTCTGTGTGTGTGTAATTTCTGTGTGTGTGTGTGTACTGTGTGTGTGTGTGTTTGTGTACTGTCTATGTGTGTGTGTACTGTGTGTGTAATTTGTGTTTGTGTGTGTGTGTGTGTGTACTCTGTGTGTGTGTGTAATTTCTGTGTGTGCGTGTGTGTGTTTGTGTGTACTCATTAACGTGGGGGGGGGGGGGGCGGTGTGTGTGTGTGTGTGTGTGTTTGTCTACTGTGTGTGATTACTTTATGTGTGTGTGTGTATGTTTGTCTACTGTGTGTGTGATTAATTTCTGTGTGTTTGTGTGTACTCTGTGTGTGTGTGTGTGTTTTTGTGTACTCATTAACGTGGGGGGGGGGTGTGTATGTGTGTGATTAATTTCTGTGTGTGTGTGTTTGTGTACTGTGTGTGTGTGTATGTGTAATTTCTGTGTGTGTGTGTGTTTGTGTACTCTGTGTGTGTGTGTGTTTGTGTACTGTGTGTGTGTGTGTGTGTGTGTGTGTGTGTTTGTGTGTACTCATTAACGTGGGGGGGGGGGTGTGTGTGAGTGTGATTAATTTCTGTGTGTGTGTGTGTACTGTATGTGTGTGTGTTTGTGTACTGTGTGTGTGTGTGTTTGTGTGTACTCATTAACGTGGGGGGGTGTGTGTGTGTGTTTGTTTACTATGTGTGTGTGTGTGTAATTTCTATGTGTGTGTGTGTTTGTGTACTGTGTGTGTGTCTAGAATTTTTGTTCCAACTGGAAGTCCTCCCTGCAACAATCTCTCTGCTTTTCTCCTCATGTTGCTGTTGAGTTTCATTCAAAAGATTAGTGTCCAGTTTGAACTATTTTTGTCCTTACTTAATTGCTCATCTTTTGATCTTGAACTAGAATGGATGTTTTTTTTGTGGTATGTGAGTTTAGTTGGTGTGTTTCTGTGTGTGTGTATCTTTAGTTGGTCTGTGAGTGTGTGTGTGTGTTCTGCACTGTAAGTGTATGTGTGTGCTCTGTAAGTGTGTGTGTCTGCGTGTGTGTGTATTTAGTTTATAACCATGATATTACAATGTGAATGTTTTGTATGCTGAACTGCAATATTCTGTGGTTGGTGGTTGCAGATAAGAGGAGCATAAACGGAAGGATAAGGCTAAGGCTACTACATTACAGGTGTCCTTTAATTTCCCTCTTGACATGCAATGCCTAGCAATTGTGACTTGACTGGTTATTTTTTTTTGTTGATCCAACATTAATTGTGACTTGGCTGGTTATTTTTTGGGCTGTTAATGCAGTTACTTGTTTCAGAATTCTTTGTATACCGTTTATTTTGATCTAGTTCATTTTGTATCATAATCACTTCATTTCCATCACCCTTAATAACAGTAAATATTACATATATAATGTCCTTATTTAATTTTCCTTTTTTTTTGTGTTTGGATAGATATGGATCGAAGGAAGCTTTTATTGATCTTATTGTTAGAGATGTCTCATTTAGAGACAATTTGCATTTGTACGATTCTTGTGTTGATGATGGTAAGGGCCAAACAGAGACATGTTGAACGACCCACTTTGACTAACCGTTCACTTGTTAGACGAGAGATTAGTTTGTGTTATCTGAATGGTATAATAGGGAATACTGATATTGAATGTGTCAACGAATTGAGAATGGATAGAAGGACTTTTTCCATATTATGTGACTTACTTCGTCAAGATGGGAGGGTAAAAACTGATGGTTTGGTGTCTGTAGAGGAGCAGGTGTGTATGACTTTACAAATACTAGCACATCATACTAAGAATCGTAGTGTTGGCGGTAGATTTTATAGGTCGGGAGAGACTATAAGTAGGTATTTCAATAGCGTATTGCAAGGAATTTTGCGATTACAAGGTATCCTACTAAAAGTCCCTCAGCATGTGCCTATTGATTCTACAGATCCTAGGTGGCGATGTTTTAAGGTATGATAATTTTTTTTCATTTTCCCTAAGCTTTTACTCTTCATTCCCTTTGTATAAATTAACAAAAGCTTATTTTATTTTTTTTTAGAATTGCTTGGGAGCAATAGATGGAACACACATTGATGTGCATGTACATGAAATTGACAAACCAAGATACTGAACAAGAAAGGGTCGAGTCGCAACTAATGTGTTAGGTGTGTGTTTAAGAGATATGCAGTTCATATATGTGTTTCTGGGGTGGGAGGGTTCCGCATCAGACTCTAGAGTGCTACATGATGCAATTACTAGGCCTAATGGTTTTAAGGTACCAACGGGTAAGAGTATTAGTTAGTCTCAACTTTGTAAGTTAGGTCTCATTTTGTTTGTCAACTACAAAACACTAATAACGTTTTTTTTATTATTAGGTTATTATTACCTTGTAGATGGTGGTTATACAAATGGTGAAGGATTCCTTGCACCCTATAGAGGAATACCTTATCATTTATCTGAATGGGAGGGACGAACGCCTTCTAATAAGGAAGAGTATTTTAACATGAAGCATTCTAAGGCAAGGAATGTAATTGAACGTTGTTTTGGCTTGCTAAAAGGAAGGTGGTCGATACTAAGAAGTCCATCTTTCTATCCGATAAGGACACAAGGTCGAATAATTACCGCTTGTTGCCTACTACACAATCTTATTAGGCAAGAGATGTCTGTAGATCCACTGGAAAATTTGCCAATAATACAAGATGGACAAAATACCGAAGAAGGTGAATATGTTGGTAGTGTTGAAACATCTAACCAGTGGACTGCAAAGAGGAATGCCATGGCTCAGGAAATGTATGATGAGTGGAGAGCAATTAGGAACCAGCAACCGAACTAGCTATATGTGTTAATGATAACATTTTATTTTAGTATTCCTTTTTATCATGCATTTGTTGGATATTAGCATAATTGTTAGATTGCTCATAAGTGAATGTTAAAACTTTTTTATTGATTGGATGGTATGCAAATTATTTAGATATTATGCAAATTGATTGGATATTATGCAAATTGATTATTTGTATTGTATTTTAGTACATTCAAATATTTTTTGTTTAGGTATGGATAAAGACAATATTTTGAATGCTACTCAAGAGCCAAAAGGAAGAAGGCGTAAATGGGAAGCATTTGAGGAAGAAGTATTACTATCCGTTCTTGAGGATTTTGTTGCTCGGAAGCAACGGTGTGACACCGGTGCTTTCAAACAAGGTACTTTGATTGAAATAGCGAAAGCTGTCAATGTTTTATGTCCTCATTCAAATATAAAAGCAACTCCACATATTGAGTCAAAGTTGAAGAAATGGAAAAAAACATATAGTATGGTCATTGACATGATAAACACAAGTGGATTTGCATGGAATGATGTCAAAAAGTGCGTTGAAGTTGACAGTGATGACGCATGGCAAACTTATGTGCAGGTTCATATCCTATTTTATTTATACATTAGTTTTGTTCTTGCTGCTATATTTGTTACGCATGCTCAATTTTAATTTTGCTATGTTGATATAATCTTAGAAAAATAAAGAAGCCGATGGATGGAGAAGCAAACCTTTTCCACTGTATGATAGATTTGCATATATATTTGGAAAAGATCGGGCTACGGGTAATGTAGCCGAAACCCCTGCTGAAATGGTGGAGGAACAAAGTCATGATCAGGTTGGTGCAAGTGATATTGGAGGTGAAAATGTTGTTTCTTCAATGAACGAACAAAGCCAACAAAGCATCCCATCTGAAAATAGCCAACGAAAGAGGAAAAGAGGTGTGGGAAGTTCAAGTGATGGAACCGAGGCAATTATCAGTGGACTGAAAGAATTTTATGTTGAAAGTGGGAAGAGGATGCAAATGGTAACTGAAGCTTTAGTTCAAGGTACTCCAGATCATAGTGACATAGCTAACGAACTTGAAGAAATGGGTCTTTCTCCTATGGATCAAATTGATGCATTGTCTCTTATTTGGATAAACCAAAAAATGTGCGAGTGTTCAGGGCAATCAAACCGGAACTCAAGAAAGTGTTTGTCCAAAGGCTTTTAAGCGACAAAGCAAGCAGATGAGTATATTATATGGTGCCTTTTGATATGGATGTATTTTATTAATCGTACAATCTTAGGTTATGACTTATAACTTAGCTTTCCACTATGAAGTATTTTGGCTAATGTTAACTAGGAGTTTGTAAATTATGGAGATCTACTTTTGAATGGTATACTATAGTTCACTAGTATTTTGTAAAATATCCTGGATGAAATTTTAGTGAATGATGTTTTAAGGGCAAAGATTAACTTGTCACAAGTATCTTCTTATGTACTTGCTCTTGCTTGTTAAGCTAGTTAGCTATGAATTATGCCACATGGAAAAAGAGGCGGCCCTTATAGCATGTTTAATTACCATGCTTTTCTATCTTCTTTTCTTTTGAGCAAGGTTTGTTGGGTACACTTGGAGGATTCTTGAAACCAAAGTATTAGTACTCACGTTTCCCCTTCCTTCAAAACCCTACCACCATTGGATCCTAGTCATCTTCACCCAACAGAGAACCAGAACACCATATATCATGCACGTGAAGAACTTAAGTGACATTTTCCATGGCAATTTTACTTGCTTCAGACAAATATCTAATATGAGTTCCGTTTTCTTAAACTCTATAATCCAAGAAAACTATCATTAGTTAATGTTCGCTTTTATTGCATAAAGTTTAGGATTACTCTATTACACAAGTATCTTCTCATGACATTTGTAGCATTACTTTATTACACAATGGCAAAAATTTGTAGTCCTAGTGTAAGCAAACACAAATCTGATGAACAGTACTATTTTTATAATCCTGCTTCTTAGTCCGACACTGCACCAAACGCTTCACTAAGTTAGTCCAGCTTAGTCTAGTCTAAGCCAGTCCAGCTTAGTCCCTGCAGCTAGTCCAGTCCGAGACAGTCCGGCGCAACAAACGCCCCCTAAAGACATTTATTATCCTTCACCAATAACCATCACCCATCAAATATAAACCAAAACTTTATGAAAAACATTAAATTTTTGAATCAAAACTCCAAACCTTTTTGTTCTTGGCAAGAACTTCAAGAACATTGAAGAACACTCATGAAAACTCATAATAGCTCCATTAATGTTTTCACTCACCAAAACTCAAATTTTCACAACACAAAAGAGGGTTAATATCCTAGGGTACTTAGGGGTTCCAAAAGTCACTATAAAACCATTTTAACAAGACAAACATGAACCCAAAAAATCACCCTTTGGATTTGGCCGAATTTCCCAACAAACATGGCACCAAATTTTAGTTCCAATATTCATGCTTAAATGAAATACATCTACAACATTTGAGATGCTAAATTTTCAAGCAAAATTTATATTCAAAGCAAGAACAAAGCTTGTAACATTTACAACATTTAAATCACAAATCATGAAAAATCACAAAACCCAAAAGGATTCACCATAAACTAGGCCTAGGCTCTGATACCACTTGAAGGAAAAATTTTGTCCTAGCTAAGAACAAGTAAGAACATTTGAATACATATGCAAACTATTAACACATTAAAGTAGGCATGCATTAAAAAACAATTCATAAAACCCATGACTTTCAAAGCCTAGTATATGGTGAACCAATAAACTCTTTAACAACATTAAAGAGAAGGAAAGATTTAGAGTTTCTTTACCCTTGAAGCTCATCCTTGATTACACAAGGGATTCACCCAAGTGGAGGGCCTTCAAGTCACCTCCTTGCTTCTTGGATCTTCCTTGTGATTTTCCTCCTTTTAGTGCTCCTTTGCTTCTGTGAGGATTTGAGGATTTGTTCTCCAAAACATCAAAAGCTTGATGTCTCTAAGTCTCTTCACCAAGGATGTGATGTGAAGGTGAAATGGATGACTTAGGGAAGAAGAGATTGCTAGCTATTTCTTCCCTAGGTGGCCGGCCTCTTTAGAGAGAATGAGAGAAAATGTTACACCTCATTTCACCAAGAAAAACCCTAAATGAAAATAAAGCTATAAAGTTGAATTTATACTTCATCATATGTGAGTGGCAAACTTGTAATTAATCCAAGTTTGACACTTCTCACTGATGCGAAATATATAAGCACACAAATTAAACCCTCTTTTTGTCAATTGTAGTAAAGTATGTAAGTAGGGATCGTTCTAAACCGGGGATTAGGAGGGATTGCTAAACACTTGAAAACTGACTTAAAAACGTAAAAACAAAGTTTAAAGCACTAAACTAGACTCAAAGAATGCAAAACTACAATTTAAAACACTAAAACAAACCAAAAACTCAAAACAACAACTAAAAGACTCAAGACTGCCTTAAAAACACTTTCTGGGCAATTTTGAACTCTAACACAAATCTGAACGAATTTGAGTTTTAACTTGAATCAAAACACTTAAAAACACAAACCAAAACACTTTCTAACTAATCTAGGACTTCAAAATAAAGGGGAGATTGGTTTTGACGAAATTGAAACAAAACACAAACTTTGTAATTAAAACAGATTGTAAAACAATTTGGGAGTCTAAATGGATGATTGATTAGTTAGAGGCTCTTTCTCCACACATGACGTATATGCAAACGATTCGATATCCAATTATTCCTTCATAGAATTATGAACGACATTGCCCCAAATTAACCGTGACATCACTAGCTAACTCTCAGATTTTCCTTGTATTATTGGATTGGATGGCATCATTCGACAACCCAAAGCATTCTTCAAAAGTCCCCTACATGACATCATAATAGAGATACGATCAAAGATCATTACGTTCAATGAAAACCATAAGCAATGACAAAGCACTTGCAACTATGACATCATGTCACTCATGCTAGGAATTGAACTTAACGCGATTGTGACTAGCAACCTTCACTACATATGAATATAAGTTTGCAACGATTATGTGAAACATCCTTATATTCTAGCATCATATTTATGCATGCCAATTAAGTGTCGACCCCTAATTAACAAACACAAATAAGTTATTAATCAAACAGTTAAGCCAATTGCATTCACGATTCAAGAATTCATAATTGGAATTTATCAAATCAAATTGCACACATAGTCATGGCTTTGAAATCACCCCTAACCAATAGGGGTTTAGCCATTCATGTTCATAGCAAAACAAAAGGGAAAGAAATTACACAATGAAATCATAAAACGAATTACACCTAGAATGCACCAACAATGAAGCTTGAACATCCAAGGATCCTTCCTTCTTCCTTCTTGCTGCGGCACACAAGTGGGTGAGTGTATGGATTAGGTTTTGGGGGTTATGGATGGTGTAGAAGTGTGGAATGGTGTTTAGGATGGATGTATGGTGCGGCTAGGAGTGTTTTTGGGCAGAAACTATGGAGATTGGTGAAGGATGGGTGCGGCAAAGGTGGTGGATGATTTCTGGCGTGAATGGGAGTGAATGGGGATGTTTTGTGGCTGCACAAGGATGTTTATTTAAAGGGATTTAGGAAATAAAACCCTAGGTTAATTAGGTAAACAGAAATTAAGTCTAAAGCTCTAGAATTAAGGAAACAAATCAGAAAACTAAGGGAAAATAGGCTAAAGGGTGCGGCAAGGCATTAAAACACAATAGGAATGTGTTTTAATTTAGAAAATAGGAAAGAATCACTCTCCCTTGCACGGCAAGGAAGAGGAAAGGTCAAGGGATGCGGCTGTGATGTAGGAAAGGTTTAGGGAAAGGTTTAAATGTCCTAAAACTGAAGGGAAAGGGTTCCCTTGCACGGCAAGGAAGATGGAATTGTGGAAAAGGCATGTGAGGTGCGGCATTGATGTAAACCATGCAAGAAATGTGTGCTTGATGTCCTAGAATACTTAGAAGACCTTCAAAGTTGATAACACTTAGGGACACTTAGGAAAGGTCAAACCAAAGTAGGAAACCTTGGCTTAACTTTCCTACTTCAAGTAGGAATCCTTGTTGGAATTGGAATCCTTGTTCTTCTAGGAATCCTCATGTGATTAGGAATCCATCTGCAATTAGGAATCCTTCATTGATTAGGAATCCTTCGTTGATTAGGAAACCTAATTTCTTCAAGTCTTCAAATTCGTCCAAACCCTTGGCTCCAAATATGTGACATTCATTCCAAGCTCCATTTTGCTCCAAAAGGCTCCAAAATGCATTTTTTTATATGCTTTGCCCTTAAAACCTGAAAACACATAAAACTAGCTTAAAAGACTACTTTAACTAAGAAAACACCATAGAAATGCATAAGAACTAGCTAACTAAGGCGCATAAATATGCTCCTATCAAATTCCCCCACACTTAGCTTTTGCTAGTCCTCGAGCAAAACAAAGAAATAAAACGAAACAAAACAAATAAACACAACCTAAACCTTCCAACATTTGCCTCAGGGATTTCCAATGCACATGACATGTTAAAACTCATCATCCCCACAGATTTGAATCATCTTTACACTTAAGCACATACTTAATCATAATCACCACTTACTTGTTCACAATTAACCAATTAAAACAATGTTTTCGATGTAGTAACATGCCTTAGAGAATTCACTCAATTCCTTACAAAGTATGCACTCAATATTCACTCAGATTTTCTAACTACACACCCTATACTAGTCATATGTGAGAAGATTGATGTAGATATGAAAAAGAACACTCACATATATGTATCACAAAGAACGCAATTTCTGGAGTTAATAAACATGTTTAGATATGATCTCATGAATGGAATGCTACTACTTAAACGCGAGAACCAGTGACACCATATGCTCATACCAAATTCAAACTCCACAAATTGAAACACATAACACTCAAGATTGAAGTCAAAGGTTGTAACGGGGCTTGGGGTATTGACTAACAAAGAAAGGTAGGGGAAAACAAACGTTCTTAAAGCAATAGTAAGCAAAGCAATGAAATCTAGACTTAGAATTCACTTTAGAATGCAGAAATCACTTTTAAACATAAGGGGAAGATTTAAACAACTCTTAGGGTCAAATTCAACTTTTTGGACCCTTTCTTCAACCAACAATAATTTAGAACTCTTTTTTACATCTTTTCAACTCTTTTTTTCATACTTTTCACACTTTTCTTTTTTTTTTCTTTCTTTCTTTGCACGAATTTTTCTTTTCTTTCCTTTCCACCCGTGCCTTTGGCACACTACTTACATGAGAAACACTTCCCCCACACTTGTTTTCTGCCATACATTAATCAAAAGGAATTCAATTTGAATTATGTTTTACTATGCTTCAAGAACAAGGGTAGGGATGGTCCTAATCTAGGTTAGGTGAGGATAACGTGGGTTAACAACGAATGTAGGCTAACAAGGCTCAATGGGGTTAACTTAAACATATAATGAAATAGGATACATGGCAATTTGGTTTCGGTGGTGGTCACTACACAACTTCAACTTGAACATGTGTTATGCAAATCAATCACATGCTTTGAATGAAATGGGCATGAGTTCTAGCATTTGGAACTAAATGATGAAACGCCTTCTAAGTAGTAACCAAGCAAAGAATAATGAGATCATGCAACGACTTTAGAAAACAATAATGCACAGATTTTAACTCTCCAAATAAACGTTTAGGCTCAAGTCTCACAAGGTTGTAGCGTTTGTTTGAGTTCTTTCCTTCAAGCATGTTACAAAAACTAATTTTTATCCTTTGTGATTGCATGTGAATTCATAAGCTATAACCACAACTAAGCATAAGCAAAGAGTAATTCAAACTTTCATCCATGTTAATAACTTTTTTTTTAACAGCCATGCAATTACAAACCGAATCCTCATCATTGTGTTGGAAGGTACCCTAGACACAAACACACAAAAACGACTCAAAACACTATTTTTAGACTTTTCAAAACACTTTTTTCAAATTTTATGTGATTTTCGGAGTTTTATGTCAACACACACTAAAACACACCAAAACTGCTTAAAAACACTTAAAAACAGCAAGGAACAAATCTATAAGTAATGGGTGATAAAATCCCACGAATTTGCATAAAAAACGCACTAAAACACTTAAAAACAGTAAGGAACAAGTCTATAAGTAATGGGTGATAAAATCCCACGAATTTGCATCCAAAACACTTAGTTACCCCCCCCCCCCCACACTTAAATCAAACATTGTCCTCAATGTTTCAAGCATAAAATCACACCAAATAAAATTAAACACACAAACAGCAACTTAATCAACTAAACTGGTAGATTAGAAAGAATCAACAAAGAGAAGGGTTTTAGGAACGCAAATCTGGACTTGGAGTGATTCCTAAGTCTTCCTTTGTTGAATGCATGGGTTGCCTCCCAAGTAGCGCTTTCTTTTACGTCTTGCAGCCGGACGAAGAACTCATTCATCTCTCATTGGAGCCCACGGCATGGAATGGGATCTCCTCCACAACCTGCCCCATGGCACTCTCATAATATGGCTTCAATCGATGTCCGTTTACCTTGAATTCTTGACCATTCCTCAAGCTTTGGACTTGAACTGCACCATGTGGAAAAACATTAGTCAAACAAAAGGTCCAATCCACTTAGAACGTAACTTACCAGGGAATAAACGTAAACGAGAATTGAAAAGCAACACTTTATGCCCAATGGTGAAGGTTTTGCCCCTAATCATCTTGTCATGAAACGCCTTTGTTTTCTCCTTGTAAATTCTGACATTCTCATATGCTTCATTCCTTAGCTCCTCAAGCTCATTCAATTGGAGCTTCCGATGAATTCCAGCAGCATCTAAGTCCAAATTGAATGTTTTCACGGCCCAATGCGCCTTGTGCTCTAGTTCCACGGGTAAGTGACATGGCTTGCCATAGACTAGCCGAAATGGAGACATCCCTAGGGGTGTTTTGTAGGCAGTTCGGTACGCCCACAATGCATCGTCTAAACGCATGCTCCAATCCTTCCGGTTTGGCCCCACAGTCTTTTCCAAGATTTGCTTGATTTCGCGATTTGAAACTTCGGCGTGGCCATTTGTTTGAGGGTGATAAGGTGTTGAAACCCTATGCTTGACATTTTACTTCTTAAAGAGTGATCACTTATATATTTCATACATATATACCATCCATTTCTATAGTCTTTGTGATGTTTTTGTGTTAAAATTGTGGCAGTTTACCTTATCTTGTGTTAATGTGTAGTTAATTTTGTTGTAGGATCAATTTTAAGCAAAAAGAAGAAAATGAAACAGAAAGAAAACAAAATAAACAAAGGCAGTGGAAAGGATGATTACACGAGTAGTGGACAGAATGTCCACTAAAGAAACGGAAAAAGAATCCAAAGGATCCAAGAGAGAGATGGAATAGAAAAATAGAAAGAGGAAGCTGGAGGCGTGAAAAGAAGACTCGGGGGGAAGGTGGAATAGGAAGAAGACAGCGAGGCTGCCAGGTGGAAAACCAGGAAGAGAACGTGCAGGAAAAAGCAGAGACGCGGGCCGTTGCAGCTGGCAAAGCATGAAGGATAGGAGAAGGTGCGGAAAAAGAATAAAGAAAATAGATAAAGGGGGGACGTGGGGAGAAACAAAGCGGCCTTTGCAGCTGGGCAGAGGCGGCCCTTTGGCAGCAGAAGAAACGTCAGGAGAGAGAGTGAGAGAGGCGCTGCATTTTTGCAGCCTGTACAGAAGCAACGCAGAGGAGAGAACCGAGAGCATCAGTTCCCCTTGGCAGCTGTGAGAGGTTAGCCTCGGACGAGGATAAGCGCTGCCTTACAGCGTGTTCAGCTGCTGTGCAAAAAAAAAAGGTTTTTTGGCGGTGCAAAGTCAGAGGGCTGCATGTGCTCGCGGTGGAAAGAAGTAAATGCTGCCTCTTTGGCAGCTAGAGAGACAAGAAACCGCTGCTCTTGCAGCAAGGTCAGAGTGCAGTGAAGAAACCAATCTGCCTTTGCAGCAAAGTCAAGAAACAAAAGAAATAAAATAGAGGGCAGTGCTGTCTGCAGCACGGAGGAGAGGAATCCGGGGGAGTGCAGTGAAGGGGCTTGCGGTATAAAGATAAAGAAACAAAAACTGCCTCTTTGGCAGCACCGAGAGCATCAGTTCCCTTGGGCAGCGAGAGGGACACGGATAGAAGCAATCTGGACAGAGGGAACACAGCAAGCATTCACTCTCTTTCGGTTAAATCCTTCCAAACTCATATTTTATTTCTGTTTTAATAATGTGTAACTAATTTTATTTTGGCTAGAGGTTAATTCAAAGCCATGAATATATTTGTAATATGAATTGATTACCTTTAGTTGTGATTTCTGAGTTGTGATTTAATTTGCTTAACTGCTTGATTGATAACTTATTTTTGTATGTCGATTAAGAATGCATACTTAATTTACATGCATGAATTTGATGCTAGAATATAAGTGAATTTCACCTAATCGTTATGAACTTATATTCACAAGTAGTAAAGGTTGCTAGTCACAATCACGTTAAGTAAATTCTTGGCATAAGTTTCATGCAAATCATAGTAACGAGTGCCTCGTCAATGCTTATGTTTTTCATAGAACTTAATGATTCTTGCTTGTATCTCTATTATGCAATTCATGTAGGGAACTTGTAGGGAATGTTTTGGGTTGTCGTATGCAATCATCCAACCCAATAACTTGTTGAAAAACTGAGGGTTAATTAGTGCAATTCACGGTTAATTTGGAGCGTTGAGATTTACAATTTATTGAAAGAACAACTGAAAATCAATTTAGGTTGCATATGTGTCATGTGTGGAGAAGAACCCTCTAGCTAGTTTGTCATTTATCATTTTACCTTAATTTTATGTTTTTGTCAATTCTGTAATTTAATTAAGTTTAATTTACTTTTCATCAAAACCAAACATCCATCCATTATTAAATTATATTATTTAGTTAGTTTTCTTTATTGTTAGTCTTTTAATTTAATTTCCGTCCATTTCAGTTCCTAGTGTTTAATTTAATTGTTTTCATTATTTTGAGTCATTTTAAGTGTGTTTCGAGTTATTAGAGTTTTTAGCCTAGTTTTGTGTCCTTGAGTCTTATTTAATATTTTTAAATTAATTTAGAATAGATTAGCAATCCCTCCTAATCCCCCGTTTAGAACGATCCCTACTTACATACTTTGCTACAACTGTCAAAAGAGGGTTTAATTTGTGTGTTAACTTATTTTTCACATCAAATTTTGGCGCCGTTGCCGGGGATTAGCTTGCTAATCCCTTTATTTTTGTTTTTGTTTATGTTTATATTGGTGTTTGTGTATTTTACTTTTGATATTTGATTTATTTATTTATTTATTTTTTGATTTTAGGTACAAATGGAGCGAGACATGGCACTTGCGACCATTCAAGCTCAATTGGCACAGCTCACTGCTCAATTGACTCATAATGCCGAACGGACCACAATGCCAAGTGTCCCTACATTTGATGTGCCCTATGGGCAAGGTTATCAAAGTCCTCAATTTTATGCAAATGAAGATGTTTGGGGATATCAAGGCCATAACCAATCGAGGGGCAACATTTTTTCCAACGCTTACAATTCAGATTGGAGAGGTAATTCAGATTATATGTGGGATGAACCTCAACAATTTCAACAAGGTGGATATTGGCAGCAAGACGAGTTCTATTCAAGACCTATGCAGCCACCACAGCATTCCCCACAACAATTCCAATCAAATCAAAGTATGCCCATGAATTATAATGAAATTCTTGAAGGACTAATTTCTGTAGCGCAGGGTTTACGAAAAGAAGAACAATTGCCGCCATCAGAAGAGTTCTATCAGTGGCCATATGAACCGTCACAGCCACCACAACAATCAACCCAATTCAATTCAGGTACGTCCTTGGATAATGATACACTTAATAAGTTACTCACCTCTTTGAATCAGGGAGTAGAAAATCGAAACCAGGAGATGCAAGACCGAGTCAAAAGAGTGGACGAATTGGAGATGCAAGTTGGGCAGATTGTGGAATTCATGGCACAGATTCGAGATCAAAGTGAACTTTCCAACTCAAACATTGCAAATTCAAAGGCAGAAAGTGAAATCGATGAAGCCACCACCTTGGAAGGTGACATGAAGGATGAAGCTGTCCCAGAACCATCCAAACACAGCCCAAACATGGATGAATTGCTGCTGCAAGCAGAAGAGGAAGAGGACGACCTGGGCAGTTTAGAAGAATTCTTGCTGCAAACTCCTCAAATCCCTATGTCATCTAACTCAGGTGAGGAAAGTCTAAATTCACTTCATTCTAACATTAGTCCACCGAATGTCCTTTGTCCTTGCAGGTTTTTGATTCCAAATATCAAAGAGAGTGAAAAAGACATTGTGGAAGCTCTTCCAAAGGTGCAAAGTGATATCCCAATTCTTGGTGCACCAAAACAAGTTCCCGATGGTATTGAAATGTTCAAAGAACCTTGCACACCAAGAAAAGGGATTCAAGAAAATGAAGTGGTTGAAGCATATCAAGAATACATCCAAGAGGCTGTGCATGAGACAATCAAGCCCAAAGCAGTTGAGTTTGATGACACGGGACAAGCCACAACCATCATAGTAAACCTGGCCAAGTTCAAAGTCCCGGAAATGTTCACAGATGTGGTGTTTGTCATTGAGTTTGTGTCGGAAAAAGAAAATAAGCCATCTTCTCCAATTTTAATTTTAATTTATACTAACATGTTTCTTATTTTGATGATTCAGGCACCCACTCTTGAATTTAAACCATTGCCGAATCATTTCAAGTATCACCTCCCATTAAAAGATAAATTTCATGCTTTGGAGCCGAGGGGAGGTTAAAGGAAAGATTCGTCCGGCTAAAGACGTTAAATCAAGCGCTTCTTGGGAGGCAACCCAAGCATTCAACGAAGGGAGACTTTGGAATCGCTCACCAAATCAGATTTGAATTCTTACACCCTTATCTTTACTGCTTTCATTTTGTTTTGTTCAGTTAGTTGTGTTATTTGGTTGATTTATGTGAGTTTGTGTTATTTAGTTTAAGTGTAGGGGAAGGTTAAACAAAGTCTTTTTACATTGATTTACATATTTTACATTGATTTAAAAAAAAAAACAAAAACAAAAAAAAAAAAAAAAACAAAACAAAACAAAACACACCTAAAGAAAAAAAAAAAAAAAAAAAAAAAATAGAAATAAACATTTTTTTACAATGATGTGTAAACTAATAGAATTCATTGGTCAGGTGGTGCTTCAGTAGTCGGCGGAGCTTCAGCAGTCGGCGGGGCCACGGAAGGAGGAGGTATCGGAGGTTGATCAGTTGGAGCTTCACTACGCGGTGCCGCCCCAGAAGACGAAGGAAGATGCGGTTGGAACAAACCCACAAACCTCCGATGATCAAGTAAAATTTGACCATCAGTGTCTTGCAGCTGGTCAATTTTCCTCTTCATGTTTGTGGCATAATTGTGTGCAAGCTTGTGCAATTGTTTATTTTCATGCTTGAGTCCTCTAATCTCTTCTTTGAGACTCTGTATTTCAGCCACCAACGTTTCAACATGACGGGTTCGGGCAAATAGGCGTTGGGCCATGTTGGACACGGAACCGGCACACTGCACGCTAAGAGCCAGAGACTCCTTAACCGCCAATTCATCAGATCGTCTAGCGAGCAGTCTGTTATCTCTGGGGGTGACAAGGTTCCGGGCCACCACCGCAGCTGTCATATCATTTTTCATCACCGAATCCCCCACGGTAAGGGGACCGGTAGGGGATATGAAAGATGGGCGCCATATGTTGTCTGGTGAAGGCGGAGCTGCCTCTTCACCAATGTTCAAGTCAAAACGACGATCGGAAGGGCCAGACATTTTCTGAAGGTGGTGAAGAAAGAAGAGAGTCGGACTGATTAAGATTTTGGAAGTTTACAGGAGGGAGTGTTTACAAGAGGGAGCTCAAGTGTGTTATGGAACAAAATTAACGCCTCTATAAAAAGAAGAAATCAAAGAGGCGCTCCTCAGAGAAGCGTCCTCTCGCAAATCGAAGAGTCGGGGCTCCTTTCTCAAAAACCGGATTTTTTTTCTCAAAAGAGGCGTTGCATTTCTTAAAGGCTGGGCTTGCTCAGAAACCACGAGCCGAACCCCGGATTTCAAAAGATCAAATTGTCCAGACGTGTCGTCACTCGTCACATGCAACTGGCTGCTTTGCGAAAATCTCGGGCAGTTTGTCGAAGCACCAATTCAGAAATCGAAGAGGGAAATTCAACAGTCAAAGACACGCTAGCTTTCTCAAAAGCTGGGCTTCAACCCACGGGCAAATCTTCTTTTCCAGATTTATCCGCACGTGTCACATACTACCTCTACAATCGACGATGCTCAGAGCTCGAAGCGCCGATTCCAGATATCAATGAGGAATCTGCTTTGCGAAAATTACGGGCAGCTTTGTCAGAAAGCGCGTAATTTATACTATTCATTCATCCACCGGCTGCCGACAATGAGTGAGAGAATAGTTCCGGTTGTGAAGAAAAGCCCTATAAGTATCTACCTTCGCCTTTCACAGCAAAGACACACCCTCTTAACACTTCTTCATCTCCGAAAATGCATTTTCAAAGAATCCTTCTAAGTTACTCCGTGTTCCTCATTCCCTGGGATACCCCTGCAAACAACCCATCCAGAGCAAAAGTATTTCATATCATAATGGTTGAAAGCAAGAGTATCTCATATCATGCATTCTCCATGACCTTTTCCTTGTCTTTGTTCTAACCTGCAGGACATGGAGAAATTGCTCTCGAGTACTCGTCTTCCACTGCTGATGTACTTCCAAAGAAGCTGCCACATCTACCTGAAGAACAGATAAGGCAAGCGAAAATGATACCACCAGCATGTGGAGACAACGTACAGAAGAAACAAGCAGAGAAGAATGCAGCTTGCACAATCATCCCAGCGGAAGGAGTCCGAGCTGAGGAACTAGAGAAGCTGCCACATCTGCTTGGAGAACAAATAAGGAACTGCAACATCACCAAAGAGCAAAGCTTCGCCGTACAATATCATCAAATCATCACTTGCAAGTAAAAAGCTAAGTGTCACCCCGTTCAAAAGGAAAGCTGTGGAAAGTCAACAAGCACGACCAATGACCACTTATTAGTTCTATTCATTGTCTTTTATCGTGATTTTCAATTTTTCGTTTGCAATTTTTTTTTTATATTTTCTTGTGTCACTTAACTGAATTATTTCTTTTCTTTGCAGGAACTTTTGGTTATTTCCACCCTTGAAGTTGATTGCAGAATTTTAGCTTGGGGGTCATCGCTTGATTTTACTGCAAATTAGGGAAGTTTTCAGTCCAATTGTTTTATTTTGTTTCTTATTATTTATTTATTTTATTTTTATTTGCATTATAGTGTTTTCTGACATTGGGGACAATGTCAAGTTTAAGTGTGGGGGTAGAAATCTCTAGAATTTCATTTGTTTCTGTGTTGTTACTTTTTGTTTTCTTTAAAATAAAATAAAAAATTCGGAAAATTTAAAAATCCAAAAATATTGTCTTGTTTTCCTTATTAGATTTTTGTTAGTTTCCCGACCCAATGCTATAATTAGATCAAATTTGAACCATGATCATCAAGAACTTAGTTAACATATGTTTTGTGAAATTCCTAATTCTCTTGTTAGTTTTGTACATGTTTGATCATCTTTGAAAAACCAAATGCACATAGCCTTGTTGATGTGAAACTAAAGCATGACTTAAAGCTTCATATGTGAATTTAGTGACCATATACATCCTATGTGAGTTTTTGAGCCTATTGAAAGTGTGTGCATTTTTCATACACTCCTATTTTTTTTTTTATGTGTGATGAACTTATGTGAGATACATCTCTAGAACTTGCGTAACGATCTTTCGAAATGTTTGTCATTGATTGCATGAACTTGGAAATGATAGAGGCATTAGGTTTACCACTATGGCCCAAATAACCATGTTTCCCAAATAAAAATGATATCATTAGATTGCCAATTTGAGCCGTGTATGTTGAGCCTTTTATTTCTTATCACCAGATATGTCTACCCTTATACCTGAAACATTTTTCCTTACCCTTTCCAAGCGAGCAATGCGAGATTGTCTTATGAGAAACGTTTGTGAAGTACTTTGAAGGTGTTTGGCAAAAGAATAAGTGTGGGGGTATTTCATGTTTGTGTGTAAAAAAAAAAAAAAAAAGAAAAGAAAGATTGTATACAAATGAAATAAAAAGTTGTTCAATTTTCAGTTTAAGGGTGTGGTTGGAGGTGCTAAAAGAATAGTTGGAAATATTGAGTTCTTATAAATCTAAAGAAAAGAATTGCTTGCAATGTAGCTTGGAACTTGTGTTTTCCTATTCTTTCGTTTCAATAACCCTATCCCTAAGCCTCATTACATCCAATAAAAGTCCTCTTGATTTAAGTTTTGCAATTATGACTGTGGAGAAGTGATTTTTATGCAAGCTTATGGTAGATATTTCACATTTGATTCTTTGAGCGAAACACATTAAAACTAAACACATATTTGATTGAGTGCATATCCCGTGAGAAGGTCGCTAGTTTGCATATGATGATTTTAAAAATAAAAACTTGAAATTGCATTAGCATGGCTATCTCACACACTACACTTCAAGGATGATTCAAAGATTACTGCTAATATTTGAATAAGAAAGATGAACTTGGATTAGTTCCTTGATGCTAGCTATGGTTCTTGTTGATTTGTGTTCTCGAATGAAATTCTATGAGGGTCACATAGGGGGAAGCTAATGTTTTTCTTGTTACTTCTTGTTCTAGTTTTCTTTGTTTTGCTCGAGGACTAGCAAAAGCTAAGTGTGGGGGTATTTGATCACTCATATATTTCATACATATATACCATCCATTTCTATAGTCTTTGTGATGTTTTTGTGTTAAAATTGTGGCAGTTTACCTTATCTTGTGTTAATGTGTAGTTAATTTTGTTGTAGGATCAATTTTAAGCAAAAAGAAGAAAATGAAACAGAAAGAAAACAAAATAAACAAAGGCAGTGGAAAGGATGATTACACGAGTAGTGGACAGAATGTCCACTAAAGAAACGGAAAAAGAATCCAAAGGATCCAAGAGAGAGATGGAATAGAAAAATAGAAAGAGGAAGCTGAGGCGTGAAAAGAAGACTCGGGGGGAAGGTGGAATGGGAAGAAGACAGCGAGGCTGCCAGGTGGAAAACCAGGAAGAGAACGTGCAGGAAAAAGTAGAGACGCGGGCCGTTGCAGCTGGCAAAGCGTGAAGGATAGGAGAAGGTGCGGAAAAAGAATAAAGAAAAGAGATAAAGGGGGGACGTGGGGAGAAACAAAGCGGCCTTTGCAGCTGGGCAGAGGCGGCCCTTTGGCAGCAGAAGAAACGTAAGGAGAGAGAGTGAGAGAGGCGCTGCATTTTTGCAGCCTGTACAGAAGCAACGCAGAGGAGAGAACCGAGAGCATCAGTTCCCCTTGGCAGCTGTGAGAGGTTAGCCTCGGACGAGGATAAGCGCTGCCTTACAGCGTGTTCAGCTGCTGTGCAAAAAAAAAAGGTTTTTTGGCGGTGCAAAGTCAGAGGGCTGCATGTGCTCGCGGTGGAAAGAAGTAAATGCTGCCTCTTTGGCAGCTGGAGAGACAAGAAACCGCTGCTCTTGCAGCAAGGTCAGAGTGCAGTGAAGAAACCAATCTGCCTTTGCAGCAAAGTCAAGAAACAAAAGAAATAAAATAGAGGGCAGTGCTGTCTGCAGCACGGAGGAGAGGAATCCGGGGGAGTGCAGTGAAGGGGCTTGCGGTATAAAGATAAAGAAACAAAAACTGCCTCTTTGGCAGCACCGAGAGCATCAGTTCCCTTGGGCAGCGAGAGGGACACGGATAGAAGCAATCTGGACAGAGGGAACACAGCAAGCATTCACTCTCTTTCGGTTAAATCCTTCCAAACTCATATTTTATTTCTGTTTTAATAATGTGTAACTAATTTTATTTTGGCTAGAGGTTAATTCAAAGCCATGAATATATTTGTAATATGAATTGATTACCTTCAGTTGTGATTTCTGAGTTGTGATTTAATTTGCTTAACTGCTTGATTGATAACTTATTTTTGTATGTCGATTAAGAATGCATACTTAATTTACATGCATGAATTTGATGCTAGAATATAAGTGAATTTCACCTAATCGTTATGAACTTATATTCACAAGTAGTAAAGGTTGCTAGTCACAATCACGTTAAGTAAATTCTTGGCATAAGTTTCATGCAAATCATAGTAACGAGTGCCTCGTCAATGCTTATGTTTTTCATAGAACTTAATGATTCTTGCTTGTATCTCTATTATGCAATTCATGTAGGGAACTTGTAGGGAATGTTTTGGGTTGTCGTATGCAATCATCCAACCCAATAACTTGTTGAAAAACTGAGGGTTAATTAGTGCAATTCACGGTTAATTTGGAGCGTTGAGATTTACAATTTATTGAAAGAACAACTGAAAATCAATTTAGGTTGCATATGTGTCATGTGTGGAGAAGAACCCTCTAGCTAGTTTGTCATTTATCATTTTACCTTAATTTTATGTTTTTGTCAATTCTGTAATTTAATTAAGTTTAATTTACTTTTCATCAAAACCAAACATCCATCCATTATTAAATTATATTATTTAGTTAGTTTTCTTTATTGTTAGTCTTTTAATTTAATTTCCGTCCATTTCAGTTCCTAGTGTTTAATTTAATTGTTTTCATTATTTTGAGTCATTTTAAGTGTGTTTCGAGTTATTAGAGTTTTTAGCCTAGTTTTGTGTCCTTGAGTCTTATTTAATATTTTTAAATTAATTTAGAATAGATTAGCAATCCCTCCTAATCCCCCGTTTAGAACGATCCCTACTTACATACTTTGCTACAACTGTCAAAAGAGGGTTTAATTTGTGTGTTAACTTATTTTTCACATCAAAGAGTGCCTCAATGGTCCGATTGCAGAAATGTGAGCCTCCATCACTTATGAACACCCGCGGCATCCCAAATCTAGAGAAAATGTTAGTCTTGATGAAATATGAAACCACTCTAGAATCGTTAGTACGGGTAGCTTTGATAGGAGCATATTTATGCGACTTAATTAGCTTGTTTCCTTGCATTTACATTGCTAGTACTTAGTAATTTTAGTATTTTAAGCTATTTTCATGCAATTTCAGGTTTTAAGGACAAAGTATGCATACATGTGCATTTTAGAGCCTTTTGGAGCAGTTTTGGGCATCAAATGGATTGCATATGCTTGGAGGTAAGAAGATGGACGAAATTGAAGATCAAATGAGCATAGGATTGAATGATGATGTGAAGAATTGGATTCAAGACAAATAAAGAACGAAGTGTTCAAAATTGGAAGCCAAAGTTTCTAAAGTTGGAAGTTTCTATTCTTGGAGGTTTCCATTTGTGAAGGTTTCCATCTTTGGCTCTAAACTTTCCTAATCCTAATTCACCTATGTTCCAGCTGCAAGGAGGCTTCCTAAATATTTTAGGACACTAAATAAATGCTTCTAGAAGCCCTAAACCTTCCCTAAAGTCCATGCCACACCAAATCTGCAAGGATCCTTCCTTGCCGCAATTCCCTTTCCCTTTCTCTTCCAAAATCTGCCACATATTCTTTTTCCCTTTCTCCCTTGCTTTGCCGCACCCCACATTCCTTTTCCCCTCTTGATTTCTGATTTCCCTTAGCCTTTTTCTTATGGATTTGGGCTGAAATTATGTTTCCTTAAATTAATTAGGGTTAGGACTTTCCCATCCCTATAAATAAACCCCTTTATGCCGCAACTTTGGTCCTTTCTCTTCTAATCAGCCATTCCGTATTCCATCCTTCACCATAACCTACCTACATCCATCCACCACCACAATTCACCACAAATCATCACCAAACACCCTTGTGTCGCAGCAAAGAAGAAAGAAGGAGACCCTTGGACATGCTTGCCATTCAAGACGTTGGATTGTTGGAGCGTTTCTAGGTGTTTTCATTCTTTGTTTTCAATGTCTAAATTTATGTATTTTTGTTTTGCGTTTATGAGGAACTAAGCCCTTCTTAGTTAGGGGGTAATTCGAAACCATGTTCATGCTTGCATTATGAATTGATTACCTTCAGTTGTTATTTCATAAGTTGTGAATTCAATTTGCTTAACCGTTTGATTGATAACTTATTCTTGTTTGTTTATTAAGAGTGCACACTTAGTTTTCATGCAAGGATTTGAAGCTAAAATATAAGGGAGTTTCACCTAATAGTTACAAACTTATGTTTGCAAGTAGTGGAGGTCGCTTATAAACGATCGTGTTAAGTGAATTCTTGGCAAAAGTTTCATGCTTTTCATAGTTACAATTGCCTTGTCAATGCTTATAGTTTTCATGAAACTTAATGATCTTTGATTGTACCTTTATTGTGCTTTTCACGTAGGGGACTTTTAGAGAATGCTTTGAATTGTTGTATGTGCTTTCCCATCCAATTCATTAACTTAAGGAGAACTTGAAGGTTAAAAAAGTGTTGTCACAGTTAACCTGGAGTATTGAGTTTCATGACTTATTGAGAGAAGCAATTGGAAATCAATTTGAATGCAAGTGTGTCATGTGTGGAGAAGAACCCTCTAGTTACCCCATATCTCATCAATTCACCTAAATTTGCTTAAGAATCTGTTTAAATTGTTCTTGTTTTAATTTACTTATTTTCGTCCAAAACCAAACCCCCTTTGCTTTGTTAAGTCATATTAGTGAGAACTTGTCTTAGATTGTGTTTTTAAGTGTTTTGAGCCTTTAGAAACCCAAATTTCGTCCAAATTGTGTTTAGAGCTCAAAACTGCCCAGTTTGTGTTTTTAGGCAGTTTTGAATGTTTTTAGCTTGTTTTGAGTCTTTTGAGTTTGTTTTAAGTCTTTTGAGTCTAGTTAAGTGTTTTAAAGCTTAGTTTTATCTATCTGAGTCAGCTTAGAGTGTTTAGCAATCCCTCCTAATCCCCGGTTTAAGAACGATCCCTACTTATCCATACTACAATAGTCAACAAGAGGGTTTAATTTGTGTGTTTAGTAATTTTACGCATCAAGCTTTTGCTTCTACCCATTTGGAAACATAATCAACCGCAAGCAAAATATAAGTGAAACCAAATGAAGAAGGAAAGGGGCCCATGAAATCAATACCCCAAACATAAAAAATTTCAACATTGAAGATAGGGGTTTGCGGCATTTGGTCCTTAGCACCAATGGTACCTGTCCTTTGACATCTATCACATGTTAAGCAAAACATTCTAGCATCTTTAAACAATGTAGGCCAATAAAAACCACATTCTAACACCTTAAGGGCTGTTCTTTGAGTGCCAAAATGACCCCCACATGCATAAGAATGACAAAAGGCTAGAATGGAGTTAAATTCAGAATTTGGTACACATCTTCTAACAATCTGATATGGGCAGTACTTCCACACATATAGGTCATCCCAAACATAAAAACGTGCATCATGTTTAAGTTTATCACGTTGGGACTTGTTTAAGGTGTGAGGAACTTGCTTAGACACCAAATAATTGACCAAATCGGCATACCAAGGGGTACTTACCTCAATGGACAGAAGTTGCTCATCCGGAAACATTTCTGAAATGGGAATGGGCTCTTCCTCACGCACCAACCTGCTTAGGTGGTCGGCAACCACATTGTCACTTCCCTTTTTGTCCTTAATTTCGATATCAAACTCTTGAAGTAGGAGCATCCAACGAATGAGTCGAGGTTTAGCTTCTTTCTTGGTGAACAAGTACTTCAAGGCTGCATGGTCAGTGAAAACAATGACTTTAGTGCCAATTACGATCTAAACTTATCTAATGCAAAGACAACAGCCAAGAGCTCTTTTTCTGTTGTGGAATAATTTAATTGTGCATCATTTAAGGTACGAGAAGCATAATAAATAACATGTGGCAGCTTGTTTTTCCTTTGACCCAAAACAGCCCCAATTGTATAATCCGATGCATCACACATGAGCTCAAAGGGAATGCTCCAATCTGGTGGAGTGATGATTGGTGCCGAAGTGAGTAGGTCCTTGAGATGGTTGAATGCTTGCTCACACGCCTCGTTGAACTTAAACGACACTTCCTTTTGTAGGAGACGGCATAGAGGTTGTGCAATCTTGGAAAAATCCTTGATAAATCGTCGATAGAATCCTGCATGACCAAGAAAAGAACGAACCTCTCTCACCGAAGTAGGAGAGGGTAAGTAGCGTACAAGATCTATTTTAGACTTATCAACTTCAATTCATTTTTCAGAGATTATATGACCCAAAACAATACCTTGTTTAACCATAAAATGGCATTTCTCGCAATTTAACACAAGGTTTGTTTCAACACAATGTTTCAAGATTAAAGTGAGATTATCCAAGCAATTATCAAATGAACTACCAAACACACTAAAATCATCCATGAATATCTCAATAATCCTTTCAACATAATCAGAAAATATGCTAACCATACACCTTTGAAACGTGGCAGGAGCATTGCACAAACCGAATGGCATGCGTCGATATGCAAACGTTCCAAAGGGACAAGTAAAAGTGGTCTTTTCTTGATCATCCGGGGCAATAACGATTTGATTATAACCAGAGTATCCATCAAGAAAACAATAAAAGGAATGACCCGCTAACCTTTCGAGCATTTGATCTAGGAACGGCAATGGGAAGTGATCCTTCCTTGTGGTGCCGTTTATCTTCCTATAATCAATGCATACTCGCCAACCGGTTTGAATGCGAGTAGGTACAAGCTCATTCTCCGCATTCTCCACAACCGTCACTCCAGATTTCTTCGGCACACATTGGATAGGTGAAACCCAACGACTATCGGAGATGGGATAGATCACTCCACAATCAAGGAGCTTGATTATCTCCTTTTTCACAACTTCCATCATCGGAGGGTTGAGATGGCGTTGAGCCTCTCTAGTTGGTTTGGCCCCCTCCTCAAGAAATATGTGATGCATGCATGTTGTAGGACTTATACCTTTGATATCGGCTAAGGTCCAACCTAGGGCAGATTTGAACTCCTTCAAAACTCGAACTAGTTTCTCCTCTTCTTGTGCCGTGAGGGATGAGGAAATAATGGCAGGTAGGGATTCTTTTTCCCCCAAGAAAATGTACTTCAAGTGACTCGGCAATGGTTTGAGTTCAAGGATAGGTGCCTGAATTATTGACGGAAGCAACTTGTTAGTCGAAATGGGAATTGACTCACGAGTAGGAAACTTACCATCATGCGTAGGCAACAACTCAAGGGCAGCAACCATCTTACTAATTTCCTCACTAGGAGGCACGGCATGAAGTGATCCATGTGTGCCGTGAAGGGAAAATTATGAGTTTAACACATGGGATTTCTAAATGACTAGCATGCATATACAATTCAAAATTTATATACATGAGCAACGGAAGCGATTTATCAAATAATATCAAAGCTATAGTCATGCAAATCCCCTTCAAGGTTCATAGGTTTATATATAATGCATCAAAACATTTTAGTAAAGAACAAAGTGTAGGTTTAGTCTTATACCTCTTGATCTAGACTTGAGACCAAGGATGGACCACCTCCAAGCCCTTTGTTCCTTGAAGTCCTTGAGCCTAGCCTCCCTCCTTGCCTCATTCACTTTGTTAGTAAGAGTGCTCCAAGGTTCTCCTTTAGTCTCCAAAGGAGAAGACCTCTAAATATCCACACCCACTAGTGTAGTGAGATGGATGGAGGAATAACCAAAAGGGTGAAAAATTGTTAGCTAAAACACCCTCTAGGTGGCCGGCCTTTGTGGTTTTAGAGAGATATATTCTTTTGCCTCTTTGTTGTTTAAAAACACACAAAAACCCTAAGGATTAAAACTCTATAAAGTTCCTTATATAGACAAAAAGAAACCTAGTCAACAACTTGACTAAATATCTCTCCCTCTCCACTTGCAAGGGCCGGCCCCTTTGTGTTGATTTGGGCTTTGGGCTTTTATATATTTCTAGTCATCCAATGCTTGAATAAAAGCCCAATGGGTTTAGGCCCAATGTGTTGGAAATGTGCCCTAAAGCCAATCATATGATGATACTTTACGGACATTTCACATGTTAAACTAATCTAGTTTAATATAAAGGGCAAAGATTATTGTTTGAGCCGTCTCATATAAATGTTATATGCTTAAACGATAAAGTCCAAGGAATATGTGATTGGGAGAATGCAATCTAATGAAGTTAGATTCATGAGACCATTCTTTCGTAGACACATCCTAAATGTTCCTGATCATAGGATTGTCAATTGGGCATTGACAGTCCGTTAAGATCGGTATGTACTGTGTCTTCTCTCAGGGAGAGTGACTAGTCTCGAGTCATTGGTGTGTGTGACATCAAGTCAAGTACGTAGGTGCTCAATAGAGAATGAGTTCACTGAACACGATCAACGAAGAGTTCTCATATTCATGTCACATGAGAACTCATGGTTGGGATAATGCAAAGTAGTCCTTTGACCTGAGGCATCATCGTTGTCTTGTGGTTAAGTCCTTGATCTTTGATTATGTCAAACGTCATTCCATTGGAATGTCCACGGCATCGTTGGGGTTAAGCCACTTAGCCATGGAGGCAAGTGAATGCGCAACAAGGGATCTCTAACCTTCAAACCGTTTGAGGGAGAATACTCTATGATATGATTAGAATCTCTGGCCAGAGTATGAATGAGATTTAGGAATGCGTTCCAAATCACATTCAAGGTAATCATATAAGCACACGAATCACATTGGATAGTAGACATGAATAAATAAACTATCAAACCAAACAATGTGGTCAAGAGTATTGTATTAGAGAAAGACTGTATTGCATTTGTAATCCTAAACTGAATAGGTTCTCCACCTCTTCTGATTAGCTTGGGTAACCATGATATGCTGCTAGGTGTCATTCTTGGTTTGTGGAAGCCCTAAACGTGTATAATCACTAAAGGGAGAATTGAAAGTAAGTTTCAATTCACAATCGATTTGAAAGAGTTTGAATCGCCCACTGCCTCGCTAAAAGGAACCTAATGGATCGTACACCGTGTAAGGTGGAGATTGAAGAAACAATGGAGATGAGTAAGAATAATTAAATGGTTTAATTATTTATGGCAAGGATTAATTAATATGTTAATTAATCAAACGAATAAGTTCGTTAAAGACCTCGGGATAGTTTTGGACGTTTAGGGCCAATGGGCTTCGAACGTCAAGCCCATTGACTTAAGTTGTATGACAACTTAATTCACAAAAGCCCAAAAGCCCAAACAACACCCTAAGGCCGCCCATATGGTTAAGGGTAGTGAACTTAGACTTATTTACAAGTTTGCCACTCAAATGAATAAAGGTATAAATATGACTTTATAGCCAAAATTCATGAAGGGTTTGTTTTGGAGAAAATTGGAGAGAACATGTCTCTCCATTTCTCTCTAAAGAGGCCGGCCCCCTTGGAGGGTGCATCTAGCAATCCCACTACTCCAAGGTCACTCATTTCTTCTCCAATCTAACCTTGGTGAAGAGACTTAGAGGTTCTCTATTTTGGGAACTTGGAGAATCCTATTCTTCCATCCAAATCCATAGATTTAATATGCAAGGAATGAAGGCCCTCTCTTTGGGTGATTAGCCTTTGCTTATGCAAAGAGGAATCTACAAAGGTATAAATTTCTCAACTCACTTTGATTTGAGTTGAGTCTTGGTTCACCAATCTACTAGGCTTTGAATTTCATGGTTAATGTTTTGTTTTTAAGTGCATGCAAGCATGATTCCGCCTTTAATTGTTAATTGCATGCTTATTGATGTTGCTTAAATGAACATGTTTTCATCAAATCATCCTTCAAGTGGTATCAGAGCCTAGGTCTAGTAGTTGGTGAATCCTTTTGGGTTTTGTGGTTCATAGTTTGTGATTTAAAAGTTGTAATATGTTACAAGCTTTATTCTTGTTTCTTTGAATGTAAATTTTGTTAGAAAATTTGCCATCTCAAATGTTGTAGATGTAGTTCATATGAGCATGAATATTGGAGCTAAAATTTGGTGCCATGACTTTGGGGATTTTCGGCCAAATCCTAAGGGTGGATTTTTGGGTTCTTGTTTGACTTGTTAAAAGTGTTTTAAGGTGACTTTTGGAACCCCTATGTACCCTAGTTTGGTTAGATGTTATTTCCCTAAAGTTTGAATGGTTTTGGAATGTTTTTGGGTGAAAAATGTTCATGGAAAATTTTGAGTTTTTTCATGAGTGTTCTTCATTGTTCTTGACATTTTTGCCAAAAACAAAAAGGTTTGTGTTTTGATTCAAAGTTTTGATTTATTTCATAAAGTCTTTGTTTTGTGCTTTATCAAATGTTTTAATGTGATAGAAATTGTGTAAGGTGATGGAAATGGTGATAGGTGTGTAAGAAGTACTTCTCTTACACACACATCACTTGCATGACTTTATGTCACAAATTCCACTTGCAAGGCTTTATGAAATTGTTGAAAAAATTTCCAAATTTTTGTGGACTTATCTCCACTCCCTTTCCCTCTCTAAAAACCGGCCCTCCCTCAATGGGAGTACTTTTGGGTCTTTTATGCAATTACATAAAGTTTTGATACTTTTGTGTATTTGCACTTTGGCCCAAAAGTTTACGTTTTTACGTTTAGGTCCAAAAACGCTAAAGGACAAATTGTTTTGCTCCTTTAATGAAGTTTTTGCATTGATTAAATTTTGGGTTCTAGTGTAATTACATGAAGTAGTGGACTTTTGTGTCTTTACAAAGTGACCCCAAAAGTTTTGCAATATAGCCCAAAAGTTGAGGTTAATTGCTTTATGGCCCAATAAGTTGTGGTTATTGCATATTGGCCCAAATTAGATAGAGAACAAAATTGTTTTGTCTCTTTAAATGAGAATTGGATTTTCATTTTGTTTAGCTCCATTTAAATCAATTTTATGGATACAAAAACCAAATGAAAATGTTGCATTCAATTTAATTAGTTAAAGTGTTAATTAATTAAAGGGTGATTATGAACCTAAGCCTAATATAATTGAGCTATGTGATAGGCCGTTTCAAATTTGTTTGAATCATGAGAATGAGTAGATTAGATTTTGGTTGTAATTTGATTTGATCAAATGTTGTAAAAGGGCTTAAGCTCTTCTTTACTTTAAAGTAATTTGTTTTATGCAAATGTTGTAATGAGCATAAGCTCACCTTTACTTTGAAGTACTTCTTTCTTGCTTTATTTGATATGCATGAAAATGAAGTAGTTGGGTCCAACTCCCCTAAGACAACACGCCTTAATGTGATTAAACGCGTAACTAAAATCAATCACCATCCTTAGACCGAGATTCAACACAAGGCTCGTGTTGAATCTAAACAAAGGTTCATAATCATCCTAAGGCCCTAAGGCAACTATATAGTCCATCAAATGAATGCAAAGGTTATGTTAGTAGTATCATATACTCTTGCTTTAAAAACGTTTTATAAGCATAGTGGGAGTATTATATACAACTAAAAACAATCATATGGACCAATAGTTGTAATAGGACCAAAATTGTTTTAATAGAGATTAAAATGTATGTTTATATGTGATGAGACCTAAAACCCTCAACCAAACCATTATTAAGTTGATAAGCGTGAGAGTGCTTTGAACACTCTTTCGTGGCCTTCCACCATGGTAGGCTCCGATCGTATGTGACTCGTACACCGGCTTCACCCTATAATGGGGGAGTACAAAGTGCGTGCTTACACTCAGGAGGAGTTCTATATACATGATCGGATCATATTTATATATATTTTTACTTCAAATTCACTCGTCTTTTCTTGGTTAGTTCCTTATATTTTTGAGCCATTTACGTTATTTTTGTGTTTATAGGATCTGTTATGCAAAGAAAATAAAAATAGCACAAATGAGTTTTAAATAATAAATTATTTTATGTAGGAGATTATTTTTGGCTGATATGTTGACCATTTTCAAATGTTTCACTAAAATGATTAAGGTCACACCACCAATAATTTATATTGCTTTCCAGCTCACAACTTCCACATGCTGTTGGTGCTGCGTATTCTTTAAAGATGGATAGGAAAGATGCATGTGTGGTGGTGTATGTTGGTGATGGTGGCACAAGTGAGGAGCAAAAGAAAAGTGCAGTGAATGGAATAGGGTTGGTGAAGTTAATGGACCGAAGAAAAGCAAAGCTGCCTGTGGCAGCTTAAGAAAAATAAAGAATAAAGACTAGGCAGCAAGGCTGCCAGCGGAAAAGGAAGAATAAAAGAGATAGAGAGAAGAGCAGGTCAGAGAGGGAGATAATAAAATAAAGGAAATGGGACGGAAAGCAGGACGGGGGGGATGGAATAAAAATAGGAGAGAAGTGGGGGTCAGGAAGTTAGAAAAGAAAGGAAAGCTGCCCTTGGGCAGCGTGAGCATAGCAGAGGAAGTGGGGGGTGAGTAGGAGCAAGAGAAGTGAGAGTCAGACGCCAGGGACAATCAGAGGAAAGCTGCCCATGCAGCTGGGACTGACGCGGAAGAGGAGAGTGGACAGAGTGAGACGCGGGGAGAGAGGGAGCTGCCTTTGGCAGCGTGAAGGTCAGGAGGAAACAGCGCAGAAATCAGCACGGGGGAGATCAGAGAGCACAGAACCAAGCGTGAGCAACACAGAGAGCAAAGTTTCACTCCATTCTTCTTGGTTTTATCTTCTCAAACCCATGTTGTACTTTTGGTTCAATTTGATAATAATGTGTAATTAAATTTAATTTGGCTAGAGGTTAATTCAAAGCCATGAATATATTTGTAATATGAATTGATTACCTTCAGTTGAGATTTACAATTTATTGAAAGAACAACTGAAAATCAATTTAGGTTGCATATGTGTCATGTGTGGAGAAGAACCCTCTAGCTAGTCCGTCACCTATCCTTTCACCTTAATTTTATGTTTTTGTCAATTCTGTAATTTATTTAAGTTTAATTTACTTCTCGTCAAAACCAAACTACCCACTTCTCGTCAAAACCAAACTACCCCCATTATTAAATTATATTATTTAGTTAGTTTTCATTGTTGTTAGTCTTTTAATTCAATTTCCGTCCATTTCAGTTCCTAGTGTCTAATTTGATTGTTTTCATTATTTTGAGTCATTCTAAGTGTGTTTCAAGTTATTAGAGTTTTTAGCCTAGTTTTGTGTCCTTGAGTCTTGTTTAATATTTTTAAATTAATTTAGGATAGATTAGCAATCCCTCCTAATCCCCGGCCTAGAACGATACCCTACTTACATCTATACTACAATTGTCAAAAAGAGGGTTTAATTTGTGTGTCAAGTAATTCTCACATCAAATTTTGGCGCCGTTGCTGGGGATTAGCAACTTTGCTAATCCCTTTATTTTTGTTTTTGTTTATGTTTATATTGGTGTTTGTGTATTTTACTTTTGATATTTGATTTATTTTTCTTTCTTTGATTTTAGGTACAAATGGAGCAAGACATGGCACTTGCGACCATTCAAGCTCAATTGGCACAGCTCACTGCTCAATTGACTCATAATGCCGAACGGACCACAATGCCAAGTGTCCCTACATTTGATGTGCCCTATGGGCAAGGATATCAACATCCTCAATTCACTGTGAACGAAGATGCTTGGGGTTATCAAGGCTATGATCAACCAAGCAACAACATGTTTTCCAACGCTTACAATTCGGCTTGGAGAGATCATTCAAATTATATGTGGGGGGAACCTCAACAATTCCAACAAGATGGATATTGGCAGCAAGAGGAGGAGTTCTATTCAAAACCTATGCAATATGCTCAATCAAACTCAGGTTCGTCAATAAATTATAATCAAATTCTTAATGAATTAAATTGTTTGGTGCAGGGCTCACAAAATCAAGCCAAGGAGGCTCAACAAGATGGATATTGGCAGCAATCTGAGGAGTTTTATTTAACGCCTATGCAGCCACCACCGCATACCCCACAACAATTCCAATCAAATTCAAGTATGTCCATGGATAGTGATCAAATTCTTCAAGTACTAACCTCTTTGACGCAGGACCAACAAAATCAAGACAAGAAGTTGGATAAATTGATGAGTCAAATGGGAGAGATTATGGAATTCATGGTACAAATTCAAGAGCAAAGTGAACTCTCCAGCTCAACTGTTGAAAATTCGAAGGAAGATTTTGAAATCCACGATGCTATCACTTTGGAAGGTGACATGAAGGATGAAGCTGTCCCAGAACTATCCAAACACAGCCCGAACATGGATGAATTGCTACTGCAAGCAGAAGAGGAGGAGGACGACCTGGGCAGTTTAGAAGAATTCTTGCTGCAAGCTCCTCAAATCCCTATGTCATCCAACTCAGGTGAGGAAGTTCTAAATCCATTTCATTCTAACATTATTCCACCAAATGTCCTTTTTCCTTGTAGGTTTTTGATTCCAAATATCAAAGAGAGTGAAAAAGACATTGTGGAAGCTTTTCCAAAGGTGCAAAGTGATATCCCAATTCTTGGTGCACCAAAACAAGTTCCCGATGGTATTGAAACGTTCAAAGAACCTTGCACACCAAGAAAAGAGATTCAAGAAAATGAGGTGGTTGAAGCATATCAAGAATACATCCAAAAGGCTGTGCATGAGACAATCAAGCCCAAAGTAGTTGAGTTTGATAACACGGGACAAGCCACAACCATCATAGTAAACCTGGCCAAGTTCAAAGTCCCGGAAATGTTCAAAGATGTGGTGTTTGTCATTGAGTTTGTGTCGGAAAAAGAAAGTAAGCCATCTTCTCCAATTTTAATTTTAATTTATACTAACATGTTTCTGATTTTGATGATTCAGGCACCCACTCTTGAATTTAAACCATTGCCGAATCATTTCAAGTATCACCTCCCATTAAAAGATAAATTCCATGCTTTGGAGCCGAGTGGAGTTTAAAGGAAAGATTCGTCCGGCTAAAGACGTTAAATCAAGCGCTTCTTGGGAGGCAACCCAAGCATTCAACGAAGGGAGACTTTGGAGTCGCTAACCAAATCAGATTTACATTCTTACACCTTTATCTTTACTGCTTTCATTTTGTTTTGTTCAGTTAGTTGTGTTATTTGGTTGATTTCTGTGAGTTTGTGTTATTTAGTTTAAGTGTGGGGGAAGGTTAAACAAAGTTTTTTTTTTTTTTACATTGATTTACATGTTTTACATTGATTTAAAAAAAAAAAAAAAACAAAACACACCTAAAAAAAAAAAAAAAAAAAAAAAAACATAAAAGTAAAAATATTTTACAATGATGTGTAAACTAATAGCATTCATTGATCAGGTGGTGCTTCAGTAGTCGGCGGAGCTTCAGCAGTCGGCGGGGCCACGGAAGGAGGAGGTATCGGAGGTTGATCAGTTGGAGCTTCACTACGCGGTGCCGCCCCAGAAGACGAAGGCAAATGCGGTTGGAACAAACCCACAAACCTCCGGTGATCAAGTAAAATCTGACTATCATTTTCCTGCAGCTGGTCAATTTTCCTCTTCATGTTTGTGGCATAATTGTGTGCAAGCTTGTGCAATTGTTTATTTTCATGCTTGAGTCCTCTAATCTCCTCTTTGAGACTCTGTATTTCAGCCACCAACGATTCGACGTGACGGGTTCGAGCAAATAGGCGTTGGGCCATGTTGGACACAGAACCCGCACACTGCACGCTAAGAGCCAGAGACTCCTTAACTGCCAATTCATCAGACCGTCTAGCGAGCAGTCTGTTATCTCTGGGGGTGACAAGGTTCCGGGCCACCACCGCAGCGGTCATGTCATTTTTCATCACCGAATCCCCCACGGTAAGGGGACCGGTTGGGGATATGAAGGATGGGCGCCATATGTTGTCTGGTGAAGGCGGAGCTGCCTCTTCACCAATGTTCAAGTCAAAACGACGATCGGAAGGGCCAGACATTTTTCAGAGGTGGTGAAGAAAGAAGAGAGTCGAACTGATTAAGATTTTGGAAGTGCAAGAAGGGAGTGTTTACAGGAGGGAGCTCAAGTGTGTTGTGGAACAAAATTAACGCCTCTATAAAAAGAAGAAATCAAAGAGGCGCTCCTCAGAGAAGCGTCCTCTCGCAAATCGAAGAGTCGGGGCTCCTTTCTCAAAAGTCGGATTCTTTTCTCAAAAGAGGCGTTTCATTTCTTAAAATTTGGCCTTGCTCAGAAACCACGAGCCGAACCCCGGATTTCAAAAGATCAATTTGTCCAGACGTGTCGTCACTCGTCACATGCAACTGGTTCCAAGTGGGTTGGCCTGTTTGTTGTTACTAATCTTTTTGTGCATGGTGCAGTCCAAATTAAGAGCTTGAGAACCGGGCAAGAATTCAAGGTGAATGGACATCGATTGAAGCCGTACTACCAGAACTTTGTGGACATGTTGTGGAGGAGACCCCACTGCATGCCGTGGGCTCCAATGAGAGCTGAATGAGCTCTTCGTCCGGCTGCAAGATGTAAAAGAAAGCGCTACGTGGGAAGCAACCCATGCATACAACAAAGGAAGCCCTAGGAATCACTCCAATTCCAGATTTGCGTTCCTAAAACCCTTCTCTTTGTTGTTGTTTCTAATCTGCCCAGTTTATTTGTTTAGTTGCTGTTTGTGTGTTTCATTTTATTTGGTGTGATTTTATGCTTAAAACATTGAGGACAATGTTTGATTTAAGTGTGGGGGGCGGGGGTAACTAAGTGTTTTTGATGCAAATTCGTGGGATTTTATCACCCATTACTTATAGACTTGTTCCTTGCTGTTTTAAAGTGTTTTTAAGCAGTTTTGGTGTGTTTTAGTGTGTGTTGACTTATAACTCCGAAAATCACATAAAAATTTGAAAAAAAATTGTTTTGAAAAGCCTAAAAAGAGTGTTTTGAGTCGTTTTTGTGTGTTTGTGTCTAGGGTACCTTCCAACACAATGATGAGGATTCGGTTTGTAATTGCATGGCTGTTAAAGAAAGTTATTAACATGATGAAAGTTTGAATTACTCTTTGCTTATGCTTGGTTGTGGTTATAGCTTATGAATTCACATGCAATCACAAAGGATAAAAATTAGTTTTTGTAACATGCTTGAAGGAAGGAACTCAAACAAACGCTACAACCTTGTGAGACTTGAGCTTAAACGTTTATTTGGAGAGTTAAAATCTGTGCATTATTGTTTTCTAAAGTCGTTGCATGATATCATTATTCTTTGCTTGGTTATTACTTAGAAGGCGTTTCATCGTTTAGTTCCAAATGCTAGAACTCATGCCCAATTCATTCAAAGCATGTTATTGATTTGCATAACACATATTCAAGATGAAGTTGTGTAGTTACCACCACCAAAGCCAAACTGCCGTGTGCCCTACCTCATTTTTATGTTTAAGTTAACCCCATTGAGCCTTGTTAGCCTACATTCTTTGTTAACCCACATTATCCTCACCTAGCCTAGATTAGGACCATCCATACCCTTGTTCTTAAAGCATAGTAAAGCATGATTCAAATTGCATTCCTTTTGATTAATGTATGGCAGAAAACAAGTGTGGGGGAAATGTTTCTCATGTAAGTAGTGTGCCATAGGCACGGGTGGAAAGAAAAGAAAAGAAAAATTCGTGCAAGGAAAGAAAGAAAAAAAAAGAAAAGTGTGAAAAGTATGAAAAAAAGAGTTGAAAAGATGTGAAAAAGAGTCCTAAAGTATTGTTTGTTGAAGGAAGGGTCCAAAACTTTGAATTCAGCCCTAAATATTGCTTGAATCTTCCCTTCGTATTTAAAAGTTGATTTCTGCAATCTAAGTGAATTCTAAGTTTCAATTTCATTACTTTGCTTGCTATGGCTTTAAGAACGTTTGTTATCCCTATCCTTCATTTGTTAGCCAACACCCCAAGCCCCATTACAACCCTTGACTTCAATCTTGAGTGTTATGTGTTTCAATTTGTGGAGTTTGAATTTGGTATGAGCATATGGTGTCACTGGTTCTCGCATCTAAGTAGTAGCATTCCATTCATGAGATCATATCTTAACATGTTTATTAACTCCAGAAATTGCGTTCTTTGTGATACATATATGTGAGTGTTCGTTTTCATCTCTACATCAATCTTCTCACATATGACTAGTATAGGGTGTGTAGTTAGAAAATCTTAGTGAAAATTGAGTGCATATCTTGTAAGGAATTGAGTGAATTCTCTAAGGCATGTTACTACATTCAAAACATTGTTTTAATTGGTTAATTGTGAACTAGTAAGTTGTGACTATGATTAAGTATGTGCTCAAGTGTAAAGATGATTCAAATCTGTGGGGATGATGATTTTTAACATGTCATGTGCATTGGAAATCCCTGAGGCAAATGTTGGAAGGTTTAGGTTGTGTTTTATTGCTTTTGTTTCGTTTTATTTCTTTGTTTGCTCGAGGACTAGCAAAAGTTAAGTGTGGGGGAATTTGATAGGAGAATATTTATGTGACTTAATTGGCTTGTTCTCGTGCATTTACGTTGTGTTTCCTTAGTTATTTTAGTATTTAAAGTCACTTTTCGTGTGTTTTCAGATTCTAAGGTCAAAGGATGCAAGAAGATGTATTTTGGAGCCTTTTGAAGCAAAATTGAGCTTGGACTGGTTATCGCATGTTTGGAGCAAAAGGAATGGACGTAATTGAAGATATGAACAAGTTAGGATTCCTAATCAACGAAGGATTCCAAATTGAAGAAGGATTCCTAATCGACGAAGGATTCCTCATCAACGAAGAATTCCTAATTGAAGATGGATTCCTAATCACATGAGGATTCCTAGAAGAACAAGGATTCCTACTCCAACAAGGATTCCTACTTGAAGTAGGAAAGTTAAGCCAAGGTTTCCTACTTTGGTTTGATTTTTCCTAAATGTCCCTAAAGTTCCATCAACTATGAAGACTTCCTAAGCACTCTAGGACATCAAGCACACATTTCTTGCATGGTCCAAGTTAATGCCGCACCTCACATACCCTTTCCACACTTTCCCTAACCCTTGTCTTCCTTGCCGTGCAAGGGAAAGCCCACCTTCCCTATTTCCTTCCATTTAAACCACATTCCCTTTTAGTTTAAGGAGTGCCGCATATTCCCTTGCCTTTTCCCTTAGTTTCTGACCTTGTTTTCCTTTTCCCTCTAGGTTTTGACTTAAATATTTGTTACTTAAAATATTTCCTAGCCTAAAAACATTCTAAACTTCCTAAATAAATACCCTAGCCGCACCTCTTAGTCAATTTCCCTTAAGTTTCTGATTTTGTTTCCTATTTCTAGCAGCCTTAGACTTAATTTCTGATTACCTAATTAACCTAGGGTTTTAATTCCTGAAATCTCTTTAAATAAACATCCTTGTGCAGCCACAAAACATCTATACACTGCCCATTCACGCCAGAAACCATTCTCCACCTTCAGCCGCACCATTCTACCACCATTCACCCAAATTTCTGCCACAAATCACCCCTAGCCGCATCACCCATCAACCCTAAACACTTCCACACGTCCCCCATCCATTCTACATCATTTAATAACCCAAAAACCTGCCCAAAGTCCCTGTGCCGCAGCAAAGGAGAGGAAGAATAAGTACTTGAAGATTCAAGTTGTTCAACATCGAATCGTTGGAATATTTAGGTGTTCTCTTTCTTATATTTACAATGTATAAATCTGTTTTCCTTTGCTTTGTGAACATGAGGAACTAAGCCTTTTTGGCTAGGGGGTTATTCGATACCATGATGATGCTTGCAAGATGAATTGATTACGTCTAATTGTTATTTCATGAATTGTGAATGCAATTTGCTTAACCGTTTGATTGATGACTTATTTTTGTGTGTTGATTAAGGTGGCCAACTTCGTTTTCATGCAGGAATTTGAAGCTAAAATATAAGGAAGTTTCACCTAATAGTTACAACCTTATATTTGCAAGTAGTGGAGGTCGCTTATAAACGATCGTGTTAAGTGAATTCTTGGCAAACGTTTCATGCTTTTCATAGTAACAATTGCCTCGTCAATGCTTATAGTTTTCATGAAGCTTAATGATCTTTGATTGTATCTTTATTGTGCTTTTCACGTAAGGAACTTTTAGAGAATGTTTTGAATTGTTGCATGTGCATTCCCATCCAATTCAATAACGCAAGGAAGACTTGAAGGTTAAAAAAGTGCTATCACAGTTAACCTAGGGCATTGAGATTCATGGTTTATTGAAAGAAGCAATTGGAAATCAATTTGAATGCAAGTGTTTCATGTGTGGAGAAGATCCCCCTAGTTATCCCATAACCCATCAATTTACTTAATTTTGTCCAAGAATCTGTTTACATTGTTCTTGCTTTGTTTAATTTATTTTCGTCCAAAATCAACCCCATCTTATTTCTTTGAGTCATATTAATTAGAACTTGTCTTAGATTATGTTTTTAAGTGTTTTAGGTCAGTAGAAAACCAAAATTCGTCCAAGTTGTGTTAGAGTCCCAAAACTGCCTAGAAAGTGGTTTTTAGGCAGTTTTGAGTGTTTGTTTGCTGTTTTGAGTCTTTTGCTTTGTTTTAGTGTTTTAGAGTTTAGTTTTGCATTCTTTGAGTCTAGTTTCGTATTTTAAACTTTGTTTTACAGATTTGAGTCAGTGTAGAGTGTTTTAGCAATCCCTCCTAATCCCCGGTTTATGAACGATACCTACTTATCCATACTACAATTGTCAACAAGAGGGTTAATTTGTGTGTTTAGTTATTTTACGCATCACCTAGCTGATTGGAGATCCGAAGATCTAGGTTCAAAGGGACAACCAAATTGTTGATGATTCAGTGGGAGCACTGTGGAGATAATCTCCTACCCATGTCCTATGATGAAACAGTGCTATCTGCAGCGTGTTTAGGATAAGCTTTGCTTTTAATGATTCCTATACTTGGAAATAACAAGTGGAGTATTGTGCAGGATACACTTAATGGGATATCACCTACATGAGTGTGAAAAATGGCCGTTTCTATGAGAATTACGAGGCTAAATTCTCTAAAGCACTCAGGTTACTGCGAATTGTTCAGGGGCAAAATGAACACAACCGTAGAACCATATGTGTTCGGAGGAATACCGTGTGAATATTATTGTCTTGGTTTACATCAACGGCTGAGCAGTTCAAGACATCGCGTTCACTGATGATGCGTAAAATAACTAAACACACAAATTAACCCTCTTGTTGACAATTGTAGTATGGATAAGTAGGGATCGTTCTTAAACCGGGGATTAGGAGGGATTGCTAAAACACTCTAAACTGACTCAAATCTGTAAAACAAAGTTTAAAATACGAAACTAGACTCAAAGAATGCAAAACTAAACTCTAAAACACTAAAAGGAACCAAAAGACTCAAAACAGCAAACAAACACTCAAAACTGCCTAAAAACCACTTTCTGGGCAGTTTTGGGACTCTAACATAACTTGGACGAATTTTGGTTTTCTAATGACCTAAAACACCTAAAAACATATTCTAAGACTAGTTCTAGTTAATATGACTCAAAGAAATAAGGTGGGATTGATTTTGGACGAAAATAATTAAAACAAAACAAGAACAAAGTAAACAGATTTTTAGACAAAGTTAAGTAAATTGATGGGTGATAGATCAACTAGAGGGTTCTTCTCCACACATGATACACTTGCATTCAACTTTGATTTCCAATTGCTTCTTTCAATGAATTATGAACCTCAACGCCCTAGGTTAACTGTGATAGCACTTTTTTTTAACCTTCAAGTCTTCCTTACGTTATTGAATTGGATGGTTATGCACATGCAACAACTCAAACATTCTCTAAAAGTTCCTTACATGAAAAGCACAATAAAGATACAATCAAGGATTGATAGGAGCATATTTATGCTACTTAATTGGCTTGTTCTCGTGCATTTAAGTTGTGTTTACTTAGCTATTTTAGTGTTTAAAGTCACTTTTGTGTGTTTTCAGGTTCTAAGGCCAAAGTGTGCAAAAAAGAAGCAAATTGGAGCCTTTTGGAGCAAAAGGAATGGATAAATTGAAGTCTTGAACAAGGGATTCCTAATTGAAGAAGGATTCCTACTCATTTGAGGATTCCTAGAAGAACAAACATTCCTACTCCAACAAGGATTCCTACTTGAAGTAGGAAAGTTAAGCCAAGGTTTCCTATTTTGGTTGACCTTCCCTATTCCTAAATGTCCTTAATTTCCAGCCACTTTGAATACCTTTTAAGCACTTTGGGACACCAAACAAAGGCCCTAAACCACTCTAGGACCTTTGCCGCACCTTTCCCTTAATCCCCCTTCCTTGCCGTACAAGGGATCCTCTTTCCCATCAGTTTTAGGTCACTTAGACCTTTCCCAAACCCTTGCCGCACAAGTAGACCTATTTCCCTTTAGTTTTAGGATATGTTTCCTTTCTTAAAACATGAGCCGCACCTCCCTCATCCTTTCATCTTCCTTGCCGTGCAAGGGGGAGGGTTTCTTTCCTAAAATCTGACTTAAAACACATTCCTTTTGTGTTTTAAGTAATTGCCGCATATCCTTGCCTATTTCCTTTAAGTTTCTGATTTTATTTCCTAATTCTAGAATCCTTAGACTTAATTTCTGATTTCCTAATCAACCTAGGGTTTTAATTTCTGTTTTCCTTTAAATAAACCTCCTGGTTGCAGCCAAAAGAGATTCCACACAGACCCATTCACATCCATTCACGCCAGAAACCTTTCCCCTACCTTTGCCGTGCCCAACCTTCACCCAAATCCATATTTTCTGACCCCAAACCTTCTTAGCGTGCCATACACCATCCTAGACACCTTCCCACCATTCTCCATCATCCAAAACCCATCCAAACCATCTCCATACCTTGTGCCGCAGCAAGAAGGAAGAAGGAGTGCTCTTGAATGTGCTTGCTAGTCTATTGCAGATTGCTGGAACTTTTAGGTGTAATCTTTCTTATGTTTTCAATGTTTCAATTCAATAAACTTTGTGTTGTGAGTATGAGGAACTAAACCCCCTTAGTTGGGGGGTGATTCGAAACCATGTACATTCTTGCAATATGATTTGATTACATTCAGTTGTTATTTCATAAGTTGTGGATTCAATTCGTTCATCTACTTGATTGATAACTTATTTGTGTATGTTGATTGAGAGTGCACGCTTAGTTTTCATGCACGAATATGATGCTAGATTATGAGGGAGTTTCACCTAATAGTTACAATCTTATAATCACAAGTAGTGAAGGTCGCTTGAAAACGATCCCGTTAAATGAATTCTTGGCACGAGTTTCATGCTCATCATAGTAACGAATGCCTCGTCAACACTTAAAGTTCTCATTGTGCTTCATGATTCTTGACTATATCTTTATTGTGCTCATCACGTAAGGAACCTTTGAGGAATGCTTTGAATTGTTGTATGCGCTTTCCCATCCAATTCATTAACTTAAGGAGAACTTGAAGGTTAACTTAAGCGTATCTAATTAACTTGGGGTGTTGAGTTTCATAATTTATTGGAAGAACAACTGAAAATCGTTTTGTTTGCAAGTGTGTCATGTGTGGAGAAGAACCTCCTAACTAGCCTTTTATCCATCCTTTTCATCCGAAACGTTTTACAATCTGTTTTGTTTTAAAGTTTCTGTTTTGTTTTCAATTTTCGTCCAAAACAAATCCCCCTTTATTTTGAAGTCTTAGATTAGTTAGAAAGTGTTTTGATTTGTGTTTTTAAGTGTTTTGAGTCAAGTTATAACATATATTCGTCCAAATTTGTTTTAGTACTCAAAACTGCCCAGATTGTGCTTCTAAGGCAGTTTTGAGTGTTTATTTGCTGTTTTGGTTCCTTTGCTTTGTTTTGGTGTTTTAACTTTTAATTTTACATTCTTTGAGTCTAGTTTAGTGTTTTAAACTTTGTTTTTACATTATTGAGTTAGTTTTCAAGAGTTTAGCAATCCCTCCTAATCCCCGGTTTAGAACGATCCCTACTTACATCTTTACTACAATTTGACAAAAGAGGGTTTAATTTGTGTGTTTAGTTATTTTACGCATCAAAGATCATTAAGCTTCATGAAAACTATAAGCATTGACGAGGCAATTGTTACTATGAAAAGCATGAAACGTTTGCCAAGAATTCACTTAACACGATCGTTTATAAGCGACCTCCACTACTTGCAAACATAAAGTTGTAACTATTAGGTCAAACTTCCTTATGTTTTAGCTTCAAATTCCTGCATGAAAACTAAGTTGGCCACCTTAATTAACACACAAAAATAAGTCATTAATCAAACGGTTAAGCAAATTGCATTCACAATTCATGAAATAACAATTAGACGTAATCAATTCATCTTGCAAGCATAATCATGGTATTGAATAACCCCCTAGCCAAAAGGCTTAGTTCCTCATGTTCACAACAAAGGAAAACAGATTCATACATTCTAAATATAAGAAAGAGAACACCTAAATATTCCAACGATTCGATATTGAACGGCTAGAAACTTCAAGTACTTCTTCTTCCTCTCCTTTGCTGCGGCACAGGGACTATGGGCAGGTTCTTGGGTATTTGAATGATGTAGAATGGATGGAGGATGTATGGAAGTGTTTAGGGTTGATGGGTGGTGCGGCTAGGGTGGTTTTGTGGCACAAAGTTGGGTGAATGGTGAAGGAATGGGGCTGTTGAAGATGGAGAATGGTTTCTGGCGTGAATGATTATTTTCTGGATGAATGGGTATGTTTTTGGCTGCACAAGGATGTTTATTTAAAGGGATTAGAAAATTAAAAACCCTAGACTATTTTGGTAAACAGAAATCAAGTCAAAAGCTTCTAGAAATAGGAAATTAAAATCAGAAACTTAAGGGAATTAGGCTAGGAGGTGCGGCTAGGGTTTAAAACAAAAGGGGAATGTGTTTTAATTGCAAAGAAACAGGAAAGGACCCTCTCCCTTGCACGGCAAGGAAGAGGAAAGGCAAGGAAAGGGAAGGAAAGGGTGGTGAGGTGCGGCACTACCTTGAATGGTGCAAGGAATGTTTGTTTTATGTCCTAAAGTGCATATGAGGTCTTCAAAGTCGCTGGAACTTTAGGGACATTTAGGAAAAATCAAACCAAAGTAGGAAACCTTGGCTTAACTTTCCTACTTCAAGTAGGAGTCCTTGTTGGAGTAGGAATCCTTGTTCTTCTAGGAATCCTCATGTGATTAGGAGTCCATCTTCAATTTGGAAACCTTCGTTGATTAGGAATCCTTCGTTGATTAGGAATCCTAATTTCTTCAAGTCTTCAATTCATCCATTCCTTTTGCTCCAAAAGGCTCCAAATTACATCATTTTGCACACTTCAACTTTGGAATCTGAAAACACACAAAAGTAACTTTAAACACTAAAATAGCTAACGAAACATAACATAAATGCACGAGAACAAGCCAATTAAGTCGTATAAATATGCTCCTATCAAATTCCCCCACACTTAGCTTTTGCTAGTCCTCGAGCAAAACAAAGAAATAAAACGAAACAAAATAAAACACAACCTAAACCTTCAAACAATTGCCTCAGGGATTTCCAAAGCACATGACATGTTAAAAATCGTTATTCCCCACAGATTTTAGTCATCTTTACACTTCAGCACATGCTTAATCATAGTCACTACTTACTAGTTCACATTTAAGCAATTAAAATAATGTTTTGAATGTAGTAACATGCCTTAGAGAATTCCCTCAATTCCTTACAAGATATGCACTCAATTTTCACTCAGATTTTCTAACTACACACCCTATACTAGTTATATTTGAGAAGATTGATGTAGATATGGAAACGAACGCTCACATATATGTATAACAAAGAACGCAATTTCTGGAGTTAATAAGCATGTTAAGATATGATCTCATGAATGGAATGCTACTACTTAGACGCGAGAACCAGTGACACCATATGCTCATACCAAATTCAAACTCCACAAATTGAAACACATAACACTCAAGATTGAAGTCAAGGGTTGTAATGGGGCTTGGGGTATTGGTTGACAAAGAAAGGTAAGGGAAAACAAACGTTCTTAAAGCAATAGTAAGCAAAGCAATGAAATCTAGACTTAGAATTCACTTTAGAATGCAGAAATCACTTTTAAACACGAAGGGAGGATTCAAACAATATTTAGGGCCGAATTCAAAGTTTTGGACCCCTTCTTCAACAAACACTACTTTGGGACTCTTTTTCACATCTTTTCAACTCCTTTTCATTCTTTTCACACACTTTTTCTTTTTCTTTTTCTTTTTCTTCTTCCACGAATTTCATTATTGTTTTTTTTTTTCTTGCCATGTTCTATGGCACCCAAAATACCCAAATTGAAACCTTTCCCCCACACTTGTTTTCTGCCATATATAAATCAAAAGGAATTCAATTTGAATCATGCTTTACTATGCTTCAAGAACAAGGGTAAGGATGGTCCTAATCTAGGCTAGGTGAGGGTAATGTGGGTTAACAAAGAAAAGGGCTAAACAAGGCTCAATGGGGTTAAAACCTACAAAACATAATGACATAGGGGATTCACGGCTTTTTGGTTATGGTGGTGGTCACTACACAACTTTATCTTGAATATGTGTTATGCAAATCAATAACATGCTTTGAATGAAATGGGCATGAGTTCTAGCATTTGGAACTAAACGATGAAACGCCTTCTAAGTAGTAACCAAGCAAGGAATAATGAGATCATGCAACAACTTAGAAAACAATAATGCACAGATTTTAACTCTCCAAATAAACGTTTAGGCTCAAGTCTCACAAGGTTGTAGCGTTTGTTTGAGTTCCTTCCTTCAAGCATGTTACAAAAACTAATTTTTATCCTTTGTGATTGCATGTAAATTCATAAGCTATAACCACAACCAAGCATAAGCAAAGAGTAATGCAAACTTTCATCATGTTAATAACTTTCTTTAACAGCCATGCAATTACAAACCGAATCCTCATCATTGTGTTGGAAGGTAACCTAGACACAAACACACAAAAACGACTCAAAACACTCTTTTTAGGCTTTTCAAAACACTTTTTTTTCAAATTTTTATGTGATTTTCGGAGTTTTATGTTAACACACTCTAAAACACACCAAAACTGCTTAAAAACACTTAAAAACAGCAAAGAACAAGTCTCTAAGTAATGGGTGGTACAATCCCACGAATTTGCATCAAAAACACTTAGTTACCCCCCCACACTTAAATCAATGTTTCAAGCATAAAATCACACCAAATACAAGGAAACACACAAATAGCAAGTAAACAAATAAACTGGAAGATTATAAACAACAACAAAGAGAAGGGTTTTAGGAACGCAAATCTGGAATTGGAGTGCTCTCTAGGTCTTCCTTTGTCTAATGCGTGGGTTGCCTCCCAAGTAGCGCTTTCTTTAACGTCTTGCAGCCGGACGATGCCTCATTGATCAACCTTCATAGGAACCCACGGCATAGTGGGTTGTCTCCTCCACATCATGTTCAACAAAGTTCGCATACATTGCATCCTTGAACGGAAATGGATAGTGATGTTTGTTGATGGGTGCGTTGTGTTGCCTAAGGTTCACGTTCATGGGCCCACCATCGGGGATTTGCTTGGGTATCTGCACCAAAGAAGGGAACCACCTATCAACTTTAATGGGAATTGGATTTGGATTAGGTGGCTTACCTTTGTGTTGTGATGAAGTGGCAGCAATGTGAACATTCTTCCCCATGGTGCTTTCGGCCAATTTGAGCACTGTGAGGGCAGTGGCCGTATGGTCATTGTACTCCACTCCAATTCCCTCGTCTTGCATGGTTGTTGATGCATCCTTTGTGCTTGGTGCTGAACAGTCCGGTCCTATCTTTTCAATTTTATCAATGGCACAACAAGAATGAACAACATTAGGAGTCTCAATGGATTCAGAAATTTTAAAACTAATCATGTCACCACCAAATGCCATAGTGACTAATCCTTTGGCCACATCAATCTTCGTTTGAGCCGTTTTCATGAATAGCCTTCCAAGGAGGATGGGCAATGAAGGGGCATGGTCCGTTCATCCATTTCGAGGACATAGAAATCCGCCGGGAAGATTAAATGATCAACCTGCACTAAAACGTCTTCCAAAACTCCCTTTGGATAAGCGTTAGATCTATCGGCCAGTTGTATGATTACACCATCATTTTTCAATGCTCCTAAGTTCATAGATGCATAAATGGAATATGGCATAACATTTATAGAAGCTCCTAAATCAAGCATGGCAGATTTGAAACGGGTATTACCAATGACACATGGAATTGTGAAACTACCCGGATCTTTACATTTTGGTGGCAGCTTTCTTTGCAACATTGCGGAGACATTCTCGCTTACATGTACCACTTTTTTCTCCCGGGCGCGTTTCTTTGTTGTACAAAGCTTCTTTAAACACTTGGCATACTTCGGGATTTGCTTTATGGCATCAAGGAGGGGAATGTTGACATGCACCTTTCTAAACGTCTCTAGAACATCTTTTTCTTCCTCTTCGTTCTTGGATTGCAAAAATCTGCTAGGAAAGGGGACATTCAAAGGAAAAACATTAGTAGGAATTGAATTTAACACATTCTTACCCTTATTGGATAGATTTGACGATTTAGGGGCCATGGGCACTTGCGGGAAAGGTACTTCCACCTTTGCTGTGGGTTGATTTGATTCCTCCTCTTCTATTTGCATCATTTTATCCTCTTTGTGACCTGTTTTTGATGAAGAACCTGCTCCAACCTCCTTACCACTTCTTAGGGTGATTGCTTTGGCTGATTCAAACCCTCCCTTTGGATTCGGAATGGTAGAACTAGGAAGCCTTCCTTGGTCTCTAATCTGCCCAACAACTTCGGCAATCTGTCCCATTTGTATCTCTAGTTGGTCCACCCTTTTGTTTTGATTTTCTTGCCCCTGAGTCAAAGTGGTTAGTAACTTAACAAGTGTATCATTATCCAAAGCATTACCTGAAGTATTTGGGGCAGATTGTGGTTGGACTTGAGGGGGTGCGTATGGTTTGGTGTAGAAGCCCGGGGGTTGTTGCCTAAAGCCTCCTTATGGTTGGGCTTGTTGTGGCTCTCTCCATTTGAAGTTTGGATGGTCTCTCCACCCCGGATTATACGTGTTGGAGTATGGATCATGTCTTGGCTGATTTTGGTTTTGAAACCCAATGGCATTAGCACTCTCCCATCCACCATTCTCGATGAGTTGAGGACACTTTTCGGAAACAAGTCCTTGGATAGAACATACGCCACACACCAAGGGTCCTTGAATCTTCATTCCCTCGGCCATCTGTGAAACAATAGAAGTAAGATTAGCTAACTGAGTTTGAATATTGGATGTGGAACTTACCTCATGAACTTGTTGTCGTGGGGGTCCTCTTTGGCCTACACCCTCGTATTGTTGAGCGTTCAACGCTCGATTAGCAATCAAGATTTTTGCAGCCATGGGCGTTTTATCCACCAATGCTCCACCCGCCGAAGCATCGAGCATTGACCTTCTAGTGGTAGGAGCCCTTCGTAGAAGTATTGCAAAAGCAACTCCTCCTTCATCTGATGTTGTGGACAAGAAGCAACAAGTGATTTAAATCGTTCATAATATGTAGGAAAAAACTCACCTTCATCTTGTTGAATTCCACTTATTTTTTTACGAAGAAGAATGATGCAAGAAGTTGGGAAAAACTTCTCTAGAAACGCCCTCTTCATACTCTCCCAAGACGTAACGGTTCCGGGAGCCAACTCGTATAACCAATCCTTGGCCTTGTCCATTAAAGAGAATGGAAAAGCCTTCATCTTTAAAATACTTCCGTCAACGTTGACCGGAGTCATACTTGAGCACACCACTTCAAATTCTTTCAAATGTTTGTTCGGATCTTCCATGGACAGCCCATGGAACTTTGGAATGTGGTGAAGCAAACTTGACTTTAGCTCGAACTCTTCGGTTTTACCTTGGGCAGCCATGGGATATTGGATACACAATGGTGCGGCATTATCCAAACCCGAGGCGGACAGCTCCTTGAGTGTACGGTTGTCCATGGCCATGCCTTGCTCTTAATCACCCTCTTGTGCCTTGGGATCCTCCCCTTCTTCTAGAACTTGTTCTTCAAGGTCAGGTTCCGGGCTAGGTGGGTTAGACTCTTGTTGGTTCCTCCTTCTTCTCAAAGTTCGCTCGAAATCATCGTCGAAGTCCAAAATATGCTCACGAACAGGTTTGGAACTTCGAGTCATGCACTAGTACCTAAAAACAAAGAAACAAAACAAATTAGCAATCTGCAATAGAAAACAAATGAAAATAACAAATAAACAAAAAGAACGAGGGATTAGCAAAGTTGCTAATCCCCGGCAACGGAAAATTTGATGCGTAAAATAACTAAACACACAAATTAACCCTCTTGTTGACAATTGTAGTATGGATAAGTAGGGATCGTTCTTAAACCGGGGATTAGGAGGGATTGCTAAAACACTCTAAACTGACTCAAATCTGTAAAACAAAGTTTAAAATACGAAACTAGACTCAAAGAATGCAAAACTAAACTCTAAAACACTAAAACGAACCAAAAGAATCAAAACAGCAACCAAACACTCAAAACTGCCTAAAAACCACTTTCTGGGCAGTTTTGGGACTCTAACACAACTTGGACGAATTTTGGTTTCCTAATGACCTAAAACACCTAAAAACATATTCTAAGACAAGTTCTAAGTAATATGACTCAAAGAAATAAGGTGGGGTTGATTTTGGACGAAATTAATTAAAACAAAGCAAGAACAAAGTAAACAGATTTTAAGACAAAGTTAAGTAAATTGATGGGTGATAGATCAACTAGAGGGTTCTTCTCCACACATGATACACTTGCATTCAACTTTGATTTCCAATTGTTTCTTTCAATGAATTATGAAACTCAACGCCCTAGGTTAACTGTGATAGCACTTTTTTAACCTTCAAGTTTTCCTAAAGTTAGTGAATTGGATGGGAATGCACATGCAACAACTCAACACATTCTCTAAAAGTTCCTTACGTGAAAAGCACAAAAAAGATACAATCAAAGATCATTAAGCTTCATGAAAACTATAAGCATTGACGAGGCAATTGTTACTATGAAAAGCATGAAACGTTCGCCAAGAATTCACTTAACACGATCGTTTATAAGCGACCTCCACTACTCGCAAACATAAAGTTATAACTATTAGGTGAAACTTCCTTATGTTTTAGCTTCAAATTCCTGCATGAAAACTAAGTTGGCCATCTTAATTAACACACAAAAATAAGTCATCAATCAAACGGTTAAGCAAATTGCATTCACAATTCATGAAATAACAATTAGACGTAATTAATTCATCTTGCAAGCATAATCATGGTATTGAATAACCCCCTAGCCAAAAGGCTTAGTTCCTCATGTTCACAAAACAAAGGAAAACAGATTCATACATTCTAAATATAAGAAAGAGAACACCTAAATATTCCAACGATTCGATATTGAACGGCTAGAAACTTCAAGTACTTCTTCTTCCTCTCCTTTGCTGCGGCACAGGGACTATGGGCAGGTTCTTGGGTATTTGAATGATGTAGAATGGATGGAGGATGTATGGAAGTGTTTAGGGTTGATGGGTGGTGCGGCTAGGGTGGTTTTGTGGCAGAAATTTGGGTGAATGGTGAAGGAATGGGGCTGTTGAAGATGGAGAATGGTTTCTGGCGTGAATGATTATTTCCTGGATGAATGGGTATGTTTTTGGCTGCACAAGGATGTTTATTTAAAGGGATTAGGAAATTAAAAACCCTAGACTATTTTGGTAAACAGAAATCAAGTCAAAAGCTTCTAGAAATAGGAAATTAAAATCAGAAACTTAAGGGAATTAGGCTAGGAGGTGCGGCTAGGGTTTAAAACAAAAGGGGAATGTGTTTTAATTGCAAAGAAATAGGAAAGGACCCTCTCCCTTGCACGGCAAGGAAGAGGAAAGGCAAGGAAAGGGAAGGAAAGGGTGGTGAGGTGCGGCACTACCTTGAATGGTGCAAGGAATGTTTGTTTTATGTCCTAAAGTGCATATGAGGTCTTCAAAGTCGCTGGAACTTTAGGGACATTTAGGAAAAATCAAACCAAAGTAGGAAACCTTGGCTTAACTTTCCTACTTCAAGTAGGAGTCCTTGTTGGAGTAGTAATCCTTGTTCTTCTAGGAATCCTCATGTGATTAGGAATCCATCTTCAATTAGGAAACCTTCGTTGATTAGCAATCCTTCGTTGATAAGGAATCCTTCGTTGATTAGGAATCCTAATTTCTTCAAGTCTTCAATTCATCCATTCCTTTTGCTCCAAAAGGCTCCAAATTACATCATTTTGCACACTTCGACTTTGGAATCTGAAAACACACAAAAGTAACTTTAAACACTAAAATAGCTAACGAAACATAACATAAATGCACGAGAACAAGCCAATTAAGTCGCATAAATATGATCCTATCAGCTAGAATCTTCAAGTACTTCTTCTTCCTTTCCTTTGTTGCGGCACAGGGACTATGGGCAGGTTCTTGGGTTATTGCATGATGTAGAATGGATGGGGGACGTATGGAAGTGTTTAGGGTTGATGGGTGGTGCGGCTAGGGGTGATTGGTGGCAGAAATTTGGGTGAATGGTGGTAGAATGGTGCGGCTGAAGGTGGAGATTGGTTTCTGGCGTGAATGATGAGTTTCTGGATGAGTGGAGCTCTTTGTGGCTGCACAAGGATGTTTATTTAAAGGGATTTTGGAAATTAAAACCCTAGGTTAATTAGGCAAACAGAAATTAAGTCTAAGGCTTCTAGAATTAGGAAACAAAATCAGAAACTTAAGGGAAATTAGCTAAAAGGTGTGGCTAGGGTGTGAAACACAAAAGGAAAGTGTTTTAATTCAGAAAATAGGGAAGAATCACTCTCCCTTGCACGGCAAGGAAGAGGAAAGGTCAAGGGAATGCGGCTGTGATGTGGGAAAGGTTTAGGGAAAGGTTTGATGTCCTAAAACTGAAGGGGAAGTGGATCCCTTGCACGGCATGGAGGATTGGGAAAGGTGCGGCAAAGGTCCCTAAGAGTTCTAGGGCCTTTTTTTTGTGTCCTCAAATGCATATGTAGTCCTCAAAGTGGCTGGAACATGAGTACTTTTAGAATTAGGAAAGGTCAAACCAAAATAGGAAACCTTGGCTTAACTTTCCTACTTCAAGTAGGAATCCTTATGTGATTAGGAATCCATCGTCAATTAGGAATCCTTCGTTGACTAGGAATCCTTCATTGATTAGGAATCCTAATTTCTTCAAGTCTTCAATTCATCCATTCCTTTTGCTCCAAAAGGCTCCAAATTACATCATTTTGCACACTTCGGCTTTGGAATCTGAAAACACACAAAAGTGACTTTAAACACTAAAATAACTAAGGAAACACAACTTAAATGCACGAGAACAAGCCAATTAAGTCGCATAAATATGCTCCTATCAAATTCCCCCACACTTAGCTTTTGCTAGTCCTCGAGCAAAACAAAGAAATAAAATGAAACAAAACAAATAAAACACAACCTAAACCTTCCAACATTTTCCTCAGGGATTTCCAATGCACATGACATGTTAAAAATCGTTATTCCCCACAGATTTTAGTCATCTTTACACTTAAGCACATGCTTAATCATAGTCACTACTTACTAGTTCACATTTAAGCAATTAAAACAATGTTTTGAATGTAGTAACATGCCTTAGAGAATTCCCTCAATTCCTTACAAGATATGCACTCAATTTTCACTCAGATTTTCTAACTACACACCCTATACTAGTTATATGTGAGAAGATTGATGTAGATATGAAAACGAACACTCACATATATGTATCTGATAGGAGCATATTTATGCGCCTTAGTTTAGCTTGTTCTTGTGCATTTATAGTGTTTTTCCTTAGTAAAGTAGTCTTTTAAGCTAGTTTTGTTGGAAGTATGCCCACAAAGCCACTCATTTGATGTAATAGCTTTTTGGAATACTTATTATGTTAAACTTTTATATGTTTAATGGAGGGCAAATCTTATTGTTAATCACTGTTTATTGTATCATGTGTTTAAGCAATAAGTGAATCCAAGGAATGTATTTGTTCTAAGAGATAAGTGATCTAAGTGAGTTAGATTATCGAGACCTTTCTCTTATGTTCATTCCTAAAACGTTCCTAGCCATAGGATTGCCAATTGGGCATTGACAATCCGCTAAGGTTAGTATGTGTTATGTTGACTCAAGCGTGAGTATGACTAGTCTCAAGTGATTTGGTGTTGGACACTAAGACAGACACATAGGTGCTCGAAAGAGTAATCGAGTACACTGAACTACGATCAAATCAGAGTTCCAACATACATGTCATGTAAGAACTCTAAGGTTGCAATATGCAAAGTAGTCATTTGACCTGAGGCATCATAGATGTCTAATGGTTAGGTCCTTGATCTTTGATCCTGTCAATGGCATTCCTTCGGAGTGTCCACGGCATTGTTGGGGTCAAGCTATCTAGTCATGTAGGCATATGAATGTACAACAAGGGATCTCTAACCTTCCATGGTGGAGGGAGAATACTCTAAGATATGATTCTAAAGTCTTTGGCCAAAGCAAATGAATATGACTAAAGGAAGGATGTTCCAAATCATATTCAAGGGAATCATATAAGAAAGTATCACATTGGATAGTAGACATGAAACAAACTATCACTTAAACAATGTGATTAAGAGTATTGTATTAGAGAATGACCGTATTGCATTGTAGTTGTAACTGGATAGGTTCTCCAACCAATTCTACTTAGCTTGGGTAACCATGACATGCTGCTAGGCGTCAACCATGGTTTGTGGAAGCCCTAATGGTTAGCAAATACTAATCAATAAAAGGGAGAATTGAAATGTGGTTTCAATTCACAATCGATAGTTAAGAGTAACATCGCCCACTGCCTCACTAATTAGAACCTAATGGATCGTACACCGAGTAAGGATGTATGTGAAGAAATCAACTGAAATGGATAAGCAATTAAATGGTTTAATTGAAGAATGGTCAAGATTAATTAATTAGTTAATTAATTATACGAAAGGTTCGCATTGGGCTTATATGTTGGTTTTGGGTTTCGGGGCCCAAAAGCGTTTTGGTCCAAAAGGCCCATTATGTTTAAGTTGTATGACAACTAAAACAAAATGGGCAAATAGCCCAATAACACCAAGGAGGCCGGCCATTAGGGTTGGATGGGCAAAGTTTGCTTAATTGCAAGTTTGCCACTCACCAAAGAAATGAAGTATAAATTCAACTTTATAGCTTCAAGGGTTTTCAAGTTGAAATTGGGTGAAAACATGTTCTCCATTTTCTTCCAAGAGGCCGGCCATTAAAGGAAGAAACATCTAGCACTCTCTTCTTCTTTTAATCATCCATATCATCTTCACAAGATACAACCTTGGTGAAGAGACTTAGAGACATCAAGCTTTTGGTGTTTTGGAGAACAAATCCTTTTTCCTCAAATCATCAAAGGAGCACTAAAGGGAGGAAAACACAAGAAGGATTCAAGGAGCTTGGAGGTGACTTGAAGGCCCTCCACTTTGGTGAATCCCTTGTGTAAACAAGGATGAGCTTCAAGGGTAAAGAATCACTAAATTCTTCTTTCTCTTTAATGTTGTTAAAGAGTTTATTTTGGTTCACCATATACTAGGCTTTGAAAGTCATGGGTTTTATTGAATTGTTTTTGGATGCATGCCTATATTAATGAGTTAATAGTATGCATATGTATTCAAATGTTCATACTTGTTCTTAGCTAGGACAAAATTTTTCCTTCAAGTTTTATGTGATTTCAGGTTCTAAGGGCAAAATATGAAAAAGGATGCATTTTGGAGCCTTTTGGAGCAATTTAGAGCTTGGAATGGATGTCATATGCTTGGAGCCAAGAGGATGGACGAAATTGAAGATTTGAAGATGATGTTTTCTACTTGAAAAAGGTTTCCTAGTCGAAGTAGGAAAGCACCTAGGTGAAGATGGAATCCTAGTTGAATTAGGATTCCTAGTCAAAATGGGTTTCCTAGTTGAATTAGGATTCCTTGAAGATGAAGATTCCTACTCAAACAAGGTTTCCTACTTGAGGTAGGAAAGTCAAAATCCAAATGGTCTCAAGTGAAGCAACAAAGAAGTTTTCCAAGTCCAAGAAGGAAAAGGAGTCCAAGATGAAGAAGGAATGACAAAGACAAGGTTTCCTAATCCTAATAGGCAAAGTTTCCAAGTGCAATGAGGAATCCTTATCCATTTAGGGCACCTTATCCATTTAGGATACCTCATCCTTGTTCTAGAAACCTTATCCATCCTTGCCGTGAGTTTTCCTTGCATTAGAGGGTTTCTAGAAGCCCTAATCTGCTCTAATCCATTCCTGCCGCACCTAGGAGGACCTTTCCTACCCAAAATCTGATTGTTTTAAGCCTTTTCCTGATGGGATTTAATCCTCCAAGTCCTAATCTGATTTGCTAGACTTTTAGGACCCTATAAATACATGGTGCCGCACCCATTCATTCACACCACCTCTCATACACATTCATTCATTCCACAAATTCAGAAATTCGTCCAAACACCTCTCCACCCCTTTGCCGCACCATCCCCATCCCCTAAACACTACTACATCCATCCATAACCATGCATCCATACACCTAAGGTCCTAAACCTGTCCCTAGACCCTTTGCCGCACCAAGGAGGAGGAGAAGGAAGCTCGGAAGTTCATGCCATTCAAGTTCGCGTCGCTGGAATTTCTAGGTGTTTCTTTTCCTTTGATTTCAATTTTTAAATTCAATTCTCTTTGTTTTGTGCATATGAGGAACTAAACCCCCCCTTGGCTAGGCGGGGATTCGAAATACATGTTTATGCTTGCGATATGATTTGATTACTTCTAATTGCGTTTCATAAGTTGTGAATTCAATTTACTTATCTATGTGAATTACATTGATTTGTGTGTGTTGGTTGAGAGTGCACGCTTAATTATCATGCATAAATTGAATGCTAGGATATAAGGAAATTTCACCTAATCGTTATGGACTTATATTCACAAGTAGTAAAGGTTGATGATCTCAATCGCGTTAAGTAAATTCTTGGCATAAGTTTCATGCAATCATAGTAACAAGGATGCATTTTGTTTTAAATTCGTCCAAAACCAATCCCCCTTTGTTTTAAAGTGTCAAATTAGTTAGTAAGTGTTTTACTTTGTGTTTTTAAGTGTTTTGATTCAAGTTAAAACCCAAATTCGTCCAATTTGGTGCTTAGTGTCCAAAACTACCCAGATTGTGTTTTTAAGGCAGTTTTGAGTGTTTTTGTGCTGTTTTGAGTCTTTTGGTTTGTTTTGGTGTTTTAAAGTTTAGTTTTGCATTCTTTGAGTCTATTGTAGTGTTTTAAACTTGTTTTTACGTATTTGAGTCAATTCCAAGTGATTTTGCAATCCCTCCTAATCCCCGGTCTAGAACGATCCCTACTTACATACATTGCTACAATTGATAAAAAGAGGGTTAATTTGTGTGTCAACATAATTTTCACATCAAAATTTGGCGCCGTTGCCGGGGATTAGCAACTTTGCTAATCCCTTGGATTGTTATTTTCGTTTTTCTTATTAGATCATATTCTTATGTTATTTTGTTTCTTGTTTTAGGTACTTGTTTATGACTCGGAGTTCTAATCCGGTTCACGAACATATTTTAGACTTTGACGACGATTTTGAGCGTGAGTTGAGACGAAAGAGGAAGAACCCGGAACCTAGTGAATCAAGTGCAAGTTCCGAGTCCGTTTCTGAAATTGAAGAGGAAGTGGAAGACATGGCAGCGGACAACCGAACGATCAAGGAGCTTTTCGCTTCGGGATTGGATAATGCCGCACCTCTATGTATCCAATACCCTAGGGCGGCTCAGGACAAAACTGCCGAGTTCGAATTGAAGTCAAGCTTGTTACATCACATTCCGAAGTACCATGGGTTGTCCATGGAAGATCCAAACAAGCACTTGAAGGAGTTTGAAGTCGTTTGCTTAAGCATGACTCTGGTAAACGTGGACGGGAGTATATTGAAGATGAAGGCTTTTCCCTTTTCTCTTATGGAAAAGGCGAAAGATTGGTTATATGAATTAGCTCCCGGAACGGTCACATCTTGGGAGAGCATGAAACGGGCTATCTTAGAGAAGTTTTTTCCAACCTCTCGAGTCATTCTCCTACGAAAAAGGATAAGTGGAATTCAACAAGAAGAAGGTGAGTCTTTCCCTACATATTATGAACGTTTTAAATCTCTTGTTGCTTCTTGTCCACAACATCAAATGAAGGAGGAGCTTCTTCTACAATACTTCTACGAGGGACTTCTACCAATCGAACGACAAATGCTAGATGCCTCGGCTGGAGGAGCATTGGTGGACAAGACCCCCACGGCAGCGAAGACCTTGATTGCAAATCGAGCATTGAATGCTCAACAATACGAAGGTGTTGGACAAAGAGGCACTCCACGGCAACACCAAGTGAATGAGGTAAGTGCCATAACCGAACTTCAAAATCAAATGGCTAACCTTACTACTTTGCTTTCTCAGGTTGTGGAAGGGCCAAAAGTTCAAAATGTAAGTGCTTGTGGCGTATGTTCCATGCAAGGACACCCTACGGACAAATGCCCACAATTGATCGAGAACGGAGGGTGGGAGACCCTCAATGCCGTGGGTTTTGGGCAGTAATACCAACAAAGGAATGATCCCTTTTCTAACACCTACAATCCCGGTTGGCGTGATCATCCAAATTTCAAATGGCGAGAACCCCAACAAGGCCAACAACAAAGCACATTTAGGCAACAACCCCCGGGTTTCTATCAAAAGCCATTTGCACCAACTCAACCCCAAGCACAACCCACCCAAAAATCAGGTTCGTCTATTGATAATGATCAAATTTTTAATTTACTAAATTCTATGGCGCAGGGAATGCAAAATAGGGACAAAAAGGTGGACGAGTTGGAGAAACAAGTAGGGCAAATTGCCGAGTTCATGGGGCAGTTTCGAGAGCAAGGAAGATTGCCTAGCTCAACCATTGCAAATCCGAAAGGAGGCTTTGAATCTGCCAAGGCAATCATGTTAAGAAGTGGGAAACAAGTAGGAACAGCCCCACCACCATCCAAATCAGCCCCAAACAAGGTGGAGGAAGTGATAATTGAAGAGGAGGAACAAGGGTTGGCCACGGCAAGGAAAAAGGTTCCTTTGCCGCAAGTCTCCATGGCTCCTAAGCCATCCAATCTGCCAAATAAAGGTATAACCATGTCCAATTCCATTCCTACTAATGATTTTCCTTTGAATGTCCCCTTTCCTAGTAGGTTCAAGCAAACAAAGAAAGAAGAAGCTGAAAATGACATTCTAGAGACGTTCCGGAAAGTGCAAGTCAATATACCTCTCCTTGACGCAATTAAGCAAGTACCTAGGTACGCCAAGTTTTTGAAGGAACTATGTACAACAAGAAAAAGAATTTCAAACAAAGAGGTTGTCCAGGTAAGTGAGAATGTTTCCGCTGTTTTGCAAAGAAAATTACCTCCTAAATGCAAAGATCCGGGAAGTTTTACAATTCCATGTGTTATAGGAAATACTAAATTTGAACATGCTATGTTAGATCTAGGAGCTTCCATTAATGTCATGCCATACTCAATATATGCATCCATGAACTTAGGAGAGCTTAAAAATGATGGTGTTATAATTCAATTAGCCGATCGTTCTAATGCATATCCGAAAGGAGTTTTGGAAGATGTGTTGGTGCAGGTGGATAACTTGATATTTCCAGCGGATTTCTACGTTTTAGAGATGGAGGACTCACCAAATGTCACCCCATTGCCGATTCTACTTGGGAGGCCATTCATGAAAACAGCACGCACCAAGATCGATGTGTCTAAAGGGACGTTGACAATGGAATTTGATGGGGAGATTATTAACTTTAACATTTCTGAAGCTATGAAATTTCCTAAAGATGATCATTCTTGTTTTTCTATTGATATATTGGATGAATTGGCGCAGGATTATCTTGATATGTTGGAAGACGATCCACTCGAAACGACAATTGCACAAGGATTTGGCACAAAACCCAACATGGCGATACCAAATGATGAACATGCCGAGCTTGTGGCTGCCTTGGACTCATTGCCAAAACATCATGGTAAGCCGTCTAACCCAATTCTAATTCCCGTTTCCACTAATACGTTGTTACCTTCTGTGATTCAGGCCCCCGTTCTTGAGCTTAAACCGTTGTCGGATCATTTAAAGTATGCATTCTTGGGAGAGGGAGAGACGTTGCCCATCATTGTATCTTCATCACTCACGGCATTAGAGGAAGAAAAGTTGATTCGGGTGTTGAAAGAGCACAAAACAGCCATTGGATGGACATTGGCCGATATTAAGGGAATTAGCCCTACAACATGCATGCATCGCATATTTCTAGAAGAAGGGGCTAAACCAACTCGAGAGGCTCAACGCCGGCTCAACCCTCCGATGATGGAAGTCGTGAAAAAGGAAATTATAAAGCTTCTCGATTGTGGAGTGATTTATCCAATTTGGGATAGCCGTTGGGTCTCACCAGTTCAAGTTGTCCAGAAGAAGTCCGGAGTTACTGTGGTGAAGAATGCCGAGGATGAGCTTGTGCCAACCTGTATTCAAACAGGTTGGAGAGTGTGCATTGACTATAGGAAGCTCAACAACACCACAAGGAATGATCATTTTCCACTACCATTCATCGATCAAATGTTAGAAAGGTTAGCCGGTCATTCTTTTTATTGTTTTCTTGACGGTTATTCGGGATACAATCAAATTGTCATAGCTCCGGATGACCAAGAAAAGACCACCTTCACGTGCCCATTTGGTACTTTTGCTTACCGGCGCATGCCATTCGGATTATGCAATGCACCGGCCACGTTCCAAAGATGCATGGTAAGTATCTTTTCCGATTTTATTGAGAAAATTATTGAGGTATTCATGGATGATTTTAGTGTCTTTGGCGATTCGTTTGATGGTTGCTTGGAAAATCTCACATTAATCTTAAAACGATGCATGGAAACTAACCTTGTTTTAAATTGGGAAAAGTGTCACTTTATGGTAAAACAAGGCATAGTTTTAGGGCATATTGTTTCTGCAAGGGGAATTGAGGTTGATAAATCGAAAATAGATCTTGTACGCCACTTACCCTCTCTGACTTCGGTTAGAGAGGTTCGTTCGTTTCTGGGACATGCAGGATTTTATAGGCGATTCATCAAGGATTTCCACACCCATTTGCCGACTTCTCCAAAAGGAGGTGCCCTTCGAGTTCAACGAGGAGTGTGAAAAGGCGTTCAAACACCTTAAAGAGATGCTAACTTCGGCCCCCATCATTCGGCCACCAGATTGGAGCATTCCCTTCGAGCTTATGTGCGATGCATCCGATTATGCTCTAGGCGCTGTTTTGGGACAAAGGAAGGACAAACAGCCACACGTCATATATTATGCCTCTCGGACCTTAAACGATGCTCAATTGAACTACTCCACAACGGAAAAAGAACTCCTTGCCGTTGTTTTTGCTTTAGATAAGTTTCGTTCTTATTTACTTGGGACTAAAGTAATAATTTACACTGATCATGCAGCATTGAAGTACCTGCTCACGAAGAAGGAGGCTAAACCAAGGCTTATTCGATGGATGCTTCTTCTCCAAGAGTTCGATATCGAAATCCGAGACAAGAAAGGAAGTGAGAACGTTGTGGCTGATCACTTGAGCCGTTTGGTGCATGAAGAATATGTCATACCTATTCCAGAGACATTCCCGGATGAGCAATTGATGTCCCTAAAGGTTAGTGCACCTTGGTTTGCCGATATTGTTAATTTTTTGGTGTCAAAACGTATTCCAAGTGAGTTCACTAGGCACCAACGTGATAAACTTAGGTATGATGCACGGTTTTATGTGTGGGATGATCCGTACTTATGGAAATTTTGCCCCGATCAAATTATACGTCGTTGTGTTCACGATTCTGAATGTCATTCAATTTTGAGTTTTTGTCACACTTATGCATGTGGAGGGCACTTTGGCACACAACGCACAGCCCTCAAGGTGTTACAATGTGGATTCTATTGGCCTAGTATTTTTAAAGATGCTAAAACTTTTTGCTTAACATGTGATAAATGCCGACGAATGGGTGGTATTAGTGCAAGGGACCAAATGCTGCAGGTTTCTATCCTAAATGTTGAAATTTTTGATGTTTGGGGTATTGATTTTATGGGTCCCTTCCCTTCCTCGTATGGTTTCATGTATATTTTGCTTGCGGTTGATTATGTGTCGAAATGGGTGGAAGCTAAGGCCACCCGGACTAATGATTCTAAAGTGGTTGCAGATTTTATTAGAACTAACATTTTTGCAAGGTTTGGAATGCCACGAGTGATCATTAGTGATGGAGGGTCACACTTTTGCAATCGGACCATTGAAGCGTTATTGAGGAAATACAGTGTCACCCATAAGGTTTCTACACCCTACCATCCTCAAACGAATGGCCAAGCAGAGGTTTCCAACCGAGAGATCAAGCAAATACTTGAGAAGACCGTTGGGCCAACACGGAAGGATTGGAGCTTACGGTTAGATGATGCACTTTGGGCGTATCGTACGGCGTACAAAACCCCCATTGGGATGTCCCCCTTCCGACTTGTCTATGGCAAGGCGTGCCATCTTCTCGTTGAATTGGAGCACAAAGCACTTTGGGCCATCAAGAAGTTTAACATGAACCTTGATGAAGCGGGAAGTCAAAGGAGATTGCAATTGAATGAGCTTGATGAGATACGGCACGAGGCGTACGATAATGCAAGCATTTACAAGCAAAAAACCAAAGCTTTCCATGACAACATGATCCGTGGGAAATCATTCTCCATTGGGCAGAAAGTGCTATTGTTCAATTCCCGTTTACGTTTGTTTCCTGGTAAGTTACGTTCTAAGTGGATTGGACCGTTTGTTATTACTAATGTTTTTGTTCATGGTGCAGTCCAAATCCAAAGCTTGAAAACGGGACAAGAATTCAAGGTGAACGGGCATTGTTTGAAGCCCTATTATGACACCTTTGTGGAGCATGCCGTGGATGACATACCCTTGGATGCCGTGGGCCCTAGTAAGGAGTGAATGAGGTCTTCGTCCGGCTGTACGACGTTAAAGCAAGCGCTACTTGGGAGGCAACCCATGCATTCAACAAAGGAGGACATAGAGAGCACTCCAATTCCAGATTTACGTTCCTCAACTCTTCTCTTTGTTGTTAAATTCGTTTCTGCTATGTTAGGTTGTTTAGATGTTGTTTTGTTTGTTTGGTTGTTATTTGTGTGAGTCTATGCTTGAAACATTGAGGACAATATTTGATTTAAGTGTGGGGGGGGGTAACCAAAGTGTTTTGATGCAAATTCGTAGGGTTTTGTCACCCATAATTTCAAATGTTGTTTCTTGCTGTTTTTAAGCCCTTTTAAGCTGTTTTGGTGTGTTTTAATGTGTTTTGAGTCAAAAATCCGAAAATCCCATAAAAATTTGAAAAATTTGTTTTAAAAACCCAAAAAGAGTCATTTTTGTGTGTTTGTTTGTGTCTTAGGGTACCTTCCAACACAATGATGAGGATTCGGTTTGTAATTGCATGACGGTTAAAGAGAGTTATAAACATGGATAAAAGTTTGATTTACTCTTTGGTTTATGCTTGGTTGTGGTTATAACTTATGAATTCACATGTAATTATAAAGTAAAAATCCGTTTTTGTAACATGCTTGAAGGAAGTAACTCAAACTAACGCTACAACCTTGTGAGACTAGAGCCTAAACGTTTATTTGGAGAGTTAAAATATGTGCATTCTTTGTTTTCTAAAGTCGTTGCATGATCTCATTATTCTTCACTTGGTTGCTACTTAGAAGGCGTTTCATCACTTAGAACTAAACACTAGAACTCATGCCCATTTCATTCAAAACATGTCATTGATTTGCATAACACATATTCAAGATTAAGTTGTGTAGTGTCCACCATGGCCAAAAAGCCGTATATCCCTATTCCATTATGTTTTGTAGGTTTTAACCCCGTTGAGCCTCGTTTAGCCTATTTTCCTTGTTAACCACATTAGCCTTACCTAGCCTAGATTAGGACCATCCACACCCTTGTTCTTAAAACGTAGTTAAGCATAACGCAAGATGAATTCCTTTTGATCAATGTGTGCGGGAAACAAGTGTGGGGGAAGGATTAGTGATATGGCGATGTGCCAAAGTCTTGAATGAGGCACGAAAAAGAAAAAAAAAGAAAAAAATTTTCGTGGAAAAGAAAAAGAAAAAAAAGAAAAAGTGTGAAAAGAATGAAAAGGAGTTGAAAAGATGTGAAAAAGAGTTCTAATGTATTGATTGTTGAAGAAAGGGTCCAAAAAGTTGAATTCGGCCCTACTTGTTGTTGAATCTTCCCTTTGTGTTTAAAAATTGATTTCGGCATACTAAAGTGAATTCTAAGTTTCGATTTCCATATTTTGCTTACTATTGTTTTAAGAACGTTTGTTTCTCCTTTACCCTTCTTTGTTAGCCAATACCCCAAGCCCCGTTACAACCCTTTACTTTAATCTTGAGTGTTGTGTATTTCAATTTGTGGAGTTTGGAATGGGTATGAGCATATGGTGTCACTGGTTCTCGCATCTACGTAGTAGCATTCCATTCATGAGATCATATTTATAAACATGTTATTAACTCCGGAAATTGCTCCCTTTGTCATACATATATGTGAGCATTCGTTTTTATTTTTACATCAATCTTCTCACATATAACTAGTGTAGGGTGTGTAGTTAGAAAATCTGAGTGAAAATAGAGTGCATATCTAGTAAGGAATTGAGGGATTCTCTAAGGAATGTTACTACATTCAAAACATTGTTTTAATTGGTTAAATGTGAACTATTAAGTAGTGACTACGATTAAGTATGTGCTTAAGTGTAAAGATGGCTAAAATCTGTGGGAATCATGTTTTTTAACATGTCATGTGCATTGGAAATCTCTGAGGCAATTGTTGGAAGGTTTAGGTTATGTTTTACTCGTTTTGTTTCGTTTATTTACTTTGTTTCGTTTTGTTTTGCTCGAGGACTAGCAAAAGCTAAGTGTGGGGGAATTTGATAGGAGCATATTTATGCGCCTTAGTTTAGCTTGTTCTTGTGCATTTATAGTGTTTTTCCTTAGTAAAGTAGTCTTTTAAGCTAGTTTTATGTGATTTCAGGTTCTAAGGGCAAAATATGAAAAAGGATGCATTTTGGAGCCTTTTGGAGCAATTTAGAGCTTGGAATGGATGTCATATGCTTGGAGCCAAGAGGATGGACGAAATTGAAGATTTGAAGATGATGTTTTCTACTTGAAAAAGGTTTCCTAGTCGAAGTAGGAAAGCACCTAGGTGAAGATGGAATCCTAGTTGAATTAGGATTCCTAGTCAAAATGGGTTTCCTAGTTGAATTAGGATTCCTTGAAGATGAAGATTCCTACTCAAACAAGGTTTCCTACTTGAGGTAGGAAAGTCAAAATCCAAATGGTCTCAAGTGAAGCAACAAAGAAGTTTTCCAAGTCCAAGAAGGAAAAGGAGTCCAAGATGAAGAAGGAATGACAAAGACAAGGTTTCCTAATCCTAATAGGCAAAGTTTCCAAGTGCAATGAGGAATCCTTATCCATTTAGGGCACCTTATCCATTTAGGATACCTCATCCTTGTTCTAGAAACCTTATCCATCCTTGCCGTGAGTTTTCCTTGCATTAGAGGGTTTCTAGAAGCCCTAATCTGCTCTAATCCATTCCTGCCGCACCTAGGAGGACCTTTCCTACCCAAAATCTGATTGTTTTAAGCCTTTTCCTGATGGGATTTAATCCTCCAAGTCCTAATCTGATTTGCTAGACTTTTAGGACCCTATAAATACATGGTGCCGCACCCATTCATTCACACCACCTCTCATACACATTCATTCATTCCACAAATTCAGAAATTCGTCCAAACACCTCTCCACCCCTTTGCCGCACCATCCCCATCCCCTAAACACTACTACATCCATCCATAACCATGCATCCATACACCTAAGGTCCTAAACCTGTCCCTAGACCCTTTGCCGCACCAAGGAGGAGGAGAAGGAAGCTCGGAAGTTCATGCCATTCAAGTTCGCGTCGCTGGAATTTCTAGGTGTTTCTTTTCCTTTGATTTCAATTTTTAAATTCAATTCTCTTTGTTTTGTGCATATGAGGAACTAAACCCCCCCTTGGCTAGGGGGGGATTCGAAATACATGTTTATGCTTGCGATATGATTTGATTACTTCTAATTGCGTTTCATAAGTTGTGAATTCAATTTACTTATCTATGTGAATTACATTGATTTGTGTGTGTTGGTTGAGAGTGCACGCTTAATTATCATGCATAAATTGAATGCTAGGATATAAGGAAATTTCACCTAATCGTTATGGACTTATATTCACAAGTAGTAAAGGTTGATGATCTCAATCGCGTTAAGTAAATTCTTGGCATAAGTTTCATGCAATCATAGTAACAAGTGCTTCGTCAATGCTTATGGTTTTCATACAACTTAATGATTCTTGCTTGTATCTCTATTATGCAATCATGTAGGGGACTTGTGGGGAATGTTTTGGGTTGTCGTATGCAATCATCCAATTCAATAACGTTAGGAAAATCTGAAGATTAATTTAAGCGGAACTAATTAACTTGGGGCATTGAGAATTCATGGTTTATTGAAAAGCAATTGGAAATCGTTTTGTATGCAAGTGTAACATGTGTGGAGATGAACCCCTTAGCTAGCCTTCCATTCACCCATTTAAATCAAATTCGTTTTTACAATCTGTTCTAATTTACAAAGTTTGTTTTGTTTTAAATTCGTCCAAAACCAATCCCCCTTTGTTTTAAAGTGTCAAATTAGTTAGTAAGTGTTTTACTTTGTGTTTTTAAGTGTTTTGATTTAAGTTAAAACCCAAATTCGTCCAATTTGGTGCTTAGTGTCCAAAACTGCCCAGATTGTGTTTTTAAGGCAGTTTTGAGTGTTTTGGTGCTGTTTTGAGTCTTTTGGTTTGTTTTGGTGTTTTAAAGTTTAGTTTTGCATTCTTTGAGTCTATTGTAGTGTTTTAAACTTGTTTTTACGTATTTGAGTCAATTCCAAGTGATTTTGCAATCCCTCCTAATCCCCGGTCTAGAACGATCCCTACTTACATACATTGCTACAATTGATAAAAAGAGGGTTAATTTGTGTGTCAACATAATTTTCACATCAAATTTTGACTCAGAGAATTCCCTCAATTCCTTACAAGATATGCACTCAATTTTCACTCAGATTTTCTAACTACACACCCTATACTAGTTATATGTGAGAAGATTGATGTAGATATGAAAACGAACACTCACATATATGTATCACAAAGAACGCAATTTCTGGAGTTAATAAACATGTTAAGATATGATCTCATGAATGGAATGCTACTACTTAGATGCGAGAACACCATATGCTCATACCAAATTCAAACTCCACAAATTGAAACACATAACACTCAAGATTGAAGTCAAGGGTTGTAACGGGGCTTGGGGTGTTGGCTAACAAATGAAGGATAGGGATAACAAACGTTCTTAAAGCAATAGCAAGCAAAGTAATGAAATTGAAACTTAGAATTCACTTAGATTGCAGAAATCAACTTTTAAACACGAAGGGAAGATTCAAGCAAAATTTTAGGGCCGAATTCAAAGTTTTGGACCCTTTCTTCAACAAACACATTTTAGAACTCTTTTTCACATTTTTTCAACTTTTTTTTTTTCTTTTCACAACTTTTCTTTTTATTTTTATTAATTTTTTTTTTCTTTTAATGCCGTGCCTATGGCATAATAACTCACACTTCCCCCACACTTGTTTTCTGCCATATATTAATCAAAAGGAATTCAATTTGAATCATGCTTTACTATGCTTCAAGAACAAGGGTATGGATGGTCCTAATCTAGGCTAGGTGAGGATAACGTGGGTTAACAAAGAATGTAGGCTAACAAGGCTCGAAGCGGTTAAACTTAAACATAAAATGATATGGGATACACGGCAGTTTGGCTTTGGTGGTGGTAACTATACAACTTCATCTTGAATATGTGTTATGCAAATCAATAACATGCTTTGAATGAAATGGGTATGAGTTCTAGTATTTGGGACTAAATGATGAAACGCCTTCTAAGTAGTAACCAAGCAAGGAATAATGAGATCATGCAACGACTTAGAAAACAATAATGCACAGATTTTAACTCTCCAAATAAACATTTAGGCTCAAGTCTCACAAGGTTGTAGCGTTTGTTTGAGTTCCTTCCTTTAAGCATGTTACAAAAACTAGTTTTTATCCTTTGTTATTGCATGTGAATTCATAAGCTATAACTACAACCAAGCATAAATAAAGAGTAAATCAAACTTTCATCATGTTAATAACTTTCTTTAACAGCCATGCAATTACAAACCGAATCCTCATCATTGTGTTGGAAGGTACCCTAAGACACAAACACACAAAAACGACTCAAAACACTCTTTTTAGGTTTTTCAAAACACTTTTTTCAAATTTTTATGTGATTTTCGGAGTTTTATGTTAACACACACTAAAACACACCAAAACTGCTTAAAAACACTTAAAAACACTTAAAAACAGCAAGGAACAAGTCTCTAAGTAATGGGTGATAAAATCCCACGAATTTGCATCAAAAACACTTAGTTACCCCCCCCACACTTAAATCAAACATTGTCCTCAATGTTTTAAGCATAAAATCACACCAAATAAAATGAAACACACAAACAGTAACTAAACAAATAAACTGGGCAGATTAGAAACAACAACAAAGAGAAGGGTTTTAGGAACGCAAATTTGGAATTGGAGTGATTCGTAGGGCTTCCTTTGTTGTACGCATGGGTTGCCTCCCACGTAGCGCTTTCTTTTACGTCTTGCAGCCGGACGAAGAACACCTTCACTCCTCCTTGGAACCCACGGCATGCAGTGGGATCTCCTCCACAACATGCTCCACAAAGTTCGCGTAGTACAGCTTCAAGCGATGTCCATTCACCTTGAATTCTTGCTCGGTTCTCAAGCTCTTAATTTGGACTGTACCATGCACAAAAATATTAGTAACAACAAACGGGCCAACCCACTTGGAACGTAACTTACCAGGGAATAGACGAAGACGGGAGTTGAACAACAACACTTTCTGCCCAATTTCGAAAGTCTTGCCTCGAAGCATCTTATCATGGAATGCCGTGGTCTTCTCTTTGTAAATTCTAGCATTCTCATAAGCTTTATGCCTTATCTCCTCAAGTTCACTCAATTGAAGCTTTCGATGAATTCCAGCTTGGTCCACATTCAAATTGAAGGTCTTGATGGCCCAATGAGCTCTATGTTCTAATTCCACGGGAAGATGGCAAGGCTTGCCATACACAAGCCGAAAATGAGACATACCAATGGGGGTTTTGTAAGCCGTTCGATACGCCCATAGTGCATCATCCAACCGTAAGCTCCAATCTTTTCTATTTGGCCCAACGGTCTTCTCCAAAATCTGTTTGATCTCACGATTAGACACCTCGGCTTGGCCATTGGTTTGGGGGTGGTAAGGTGTGGAAACCTTATACGTCACATGGTACTTCTTGAGTAATGCCTCAATGGTACGGTTGCAAAAATGAGACCCTCCATCACTGATTAGCACCCTAGGCATCCCAAATCTAGAAAAGATATTAGTTTTCACAAAATCTGCCACAACTTTAGAATCGTTAGTTCGAGTGGCTTTCGCTTCCACCCACTTGGAAACATAATCAACGGCAAGTAATATGTAAGTGAAACCAAAAGATGAAGGAAAATGACCCATAAAATCGATACCCCAAACATCAAAGATTTCAACAACAAAGATGGGTACCTGCGACATTTGATCTTTTTGGCCTAAATTACCTGTCCTTTGGCAGCGATCACATGTTAAACAAAAGGTTCTAGCATCTTTAAACAAAGTAGGCCAATAAAAACCACATTCAAGAACCTTAAAAGCTGTCCTTTGGGTGCCAAAATAACCCCTACATGCATATGTGTGACACAAAACTTAAAATTGAGTGAAAATCTGATTCATGCACACATTTTCTTATAACCTGATCTGAACAATATTTCCACAAGTATGGGTCATCCCAAACATAAAATCTAGCATCCTTTTTAAGTTTATCACGTTGGAATTTGTTTAGGGTGCTAGGAACTTGTTTAGTCACCAAATAATTCACCAAATCTGCGTACCAAGGAGCACTTACCTGAATGGACAAGAGTTGTTCATCCGGAAACGTTTCGGAGATGGGAAGAACTTCTTCTTCACGCACCAACCTACTTAGGTGGTCGGCAACAACATTATCACTCCCCTTCTTGTCCTTGATTTCGATGTCAAACTCTTGAAGTAGAAGCATCCAACGAATGAGTCTAGGTTTAGCTTCTTTCTTGGTGAACAAGTACTTCAAGGCTGCATGGTCAGTGAAAACAATAACTTTAGTGCCAATTAGATATGATCTAAATTTATCTAAAGCAAATACAACCGCCAAAAGTTCTTTTTCGGTTGTAGAATAATTCAATTGAGCATCATTCAAAGTGCGTGAAGCATAATAAATAACATGTGGCTGTTTATTTTTTCTTTGACCCAAAACAGCTCCAAGTGCATAATCCGATGCATCACACAACAATTCAAAGGGAATGGACCAATCCAGGGGAGTCATGATGGGTGCCGTGGTGAGGAGGTCCTTGAGAAGCTTGAATGCCTTCTCACATGCCTCGTTGAACTCAAATGACACATCATTTTGTAGGAGACGGCATCTGCAATCTTGGAAAAGTCCTTGATAAATCGTCGGTAGATTCTTGCATGACCAAGAAAAGAATGAACCTCTCTCACCGAAATGGGAGAGGGTAAGTAGCGTACGAGATTATATGACCCAAAACAATACCTTGTTTAACCATAAAATGGCATTTCTCCCAATTTAACACAAGGTTTGTTTCAACACAACGTTTCAAGATTAAAGTGAGATTATCCAAGCAATTATCGAATGAATTACCAAACACATTAAAATCATCCATGAATATCTCAATAATCCTCTCAACATAATCAGAAAAGATGCTAACCATACACCTTTAAAACGTGGCAGGAGCATTGCACAAACCGAATTGCATGCGTCGATATGCAAAATTTTCCAAAAGGACAAGTAAAAGTGGTCTTTTCTTGATCATCCGGGGCAATAACAATTTGATTATAACCAGAGTATCCATCAAGAAAGCAATAAAAGAAATGACCTGCTAACCTTTCGAGCATTTGATCTAGGAACGGCAGTGGGAAGTGATCTTTCCTTGTGGTTGCATTTAGCTTCCTATAATCAATGCACACTCGCCAACCGGTTTGAATTCGGGTAGGCACAAGCTCATTCTCCGCATTTTCGACAACCGTCACTCCAGATTTCTTGGGCACACATTGGATAGGTGAAACCCAACGGCTATCGGAGATGGGATAAATCACACCACAATCAAGGAGCTTGATTATCTCCTTTTTCACAACTTCCATCATCGGAGGGTTAAGACGGCGTTGAGCCTCTCTAGTTGGTTTGGTCCCCTCCTCAAGAAATATGTGATGCATACATGTTGTAGGACTTATACCTTTGATATCGGCCAAGGTCCATCCTAGGGCAGATTTGAATTCCTTCAACACACGCACTAGCTTCTCCTCCTCTTGTGCCGTGAGGGATGAGGAGATGATGGTAGGTAAGGTCTCGTTTTCCCCCAAGAAAATGTACTTCAAATGGCTTGGTAGGGGTTTGAGATCAAGGATGGGTGCCTGAACGATGGATGGAAGCAACTTGTTAGTCGAAATTGGAATTGAATCAAAGTTAGGAGACTTACCACCATACTTAGGTAATGACTCAAGGGCAGCAACCAATTCAAGAATTTCCTCACTAGGAGGCACGGCATGGCCTAGTTCATGTATGTCGTGGGTTACACTAGAATCTGCCCCCTTGGTTGTGAGTTCCATGCCTCGTGTAACTATGAATTGCATGAAACTTATGCCAAGAATTCAATTAACGCGATTGTGATAAACAACCTTCACTACTTATGAATATAAATTTGTAACAATTAGGTGAAACTCATTTATATTCTAGCATCTAATTCATGCATGAAAACTAAGTATGCATCCTTAATAAACATACAAGAATTAGTTATGAATAAAATAGATAATTGAATTGCAATCACAACTTATCAAATCACAATTGGAAGAAATCAATTTAAATCTCAAGCATGTTCATGGCTTCAAACTTCCCCCTAACTAAATAGGGGTTTAGCCACTCATACTTACAAAGCAAAGATAAACAAATTTAAACATTGAAAACAAAAGAAAGAAAACACCTAAAAACGCTCCAACAATCCAATTTGAATGGCAAGCACGTCCAATATCCTTCTTCTTCTCTTTGTAGCGGCACAAGGTGTGGTTTGATGGATGAGTGGTAAATTATGGTGGTGGATGGATATAGGTGGGTTATGGTGAAGGGTGGATGGGTGGATTGTGTTCTCTTTGGTTTTCTTCCCCCTTGTTATGGTGAAGGGTGGATGTATTTATAGGCTAGGGAGAGGACCACTCCATTTCCTTTGCATGTGAGCTTGTGTGGGTGTGTGTTGGCATGTTTCCTCTTTACATTTACACACACATGCTTCATCATTTCAACCACAAAACACACACATTTTCTGCCATGTTTTTCCCTTTACATTTACACACACATGACCTCCATCATTTCAACCACAAATCAACCTATTTTATGCCCATGTGTGTGTGTTTCCTTTGCCCATGTGTGTGTGTTTCCTTTGCCCATGTGTGTGTGTTTTTCCTTTGCATTTGTACACACATGTTCTTCATTATTTCAGCCAACAATCCACCCATTTTCTGCCCATGTCAAACTATCCATGCCTTGCCTTTCTCTTTGTGTATGTGCTGTCCACGTTTCTGAACCGTTCAGTGTTACAATGCCCATAACTTCTTCTAGAAAAATGATATTAACAATCCGTAAATTGCTCCAGAAAGTAGACATCCGTAGCTTTCCACGAATATAAGGCTCATTTTCTAATTCATTCTGAGCTGTTTGTAACATGCTTTCAAAGTCAGCTAATCTGCACAGGCAGTTTTGACGAATTTGTTACTTAATAATTCACTTGTGCTACTTTTCTTTTCTTTGCTTGATAAATCACACAAAATACAAAAACATAGTAAATAGCTCAAAAATGTAAGGAACTAACTAAGAAAAGACGAGTGAATTCGAAGTAAAAATATATATAAATATGATCCGATCAGCAATGAAGGAGCATGATCCGATTCATCCATTTCGAGCACATAAAAATCTGCTGGGAAGACTAAATGATCAACCTGCACCAAAACGTCTTCCAAAACTCCCTTTGGATAAGCGTTAGATCTATCGGCCAATTGTATGATTACACCATCATGTTTTAACTCACCTAAGTTCATAGATACATAAATGGAGTATGGCATAACATTTATAGAGGCTCCTAAATCTAGCATGGCAGATTTGAAACGGGTGTTACCAATGACGCACGGAATTGTAAAGCTACCCGGATCTTTGCATTTGGGGGGTAGTTTGCGTTGCAAGATGGCGGAGATATTTTCACTTACCTTCACAACCTCCTTGGTTGAAATCCTCTTCCTAGTGGTGCACAGCTCCTTTAAAAACTTAGCGTATCTCGGGACTTACTTAATGGCATCCAAAAAGGGTATGTTGACTTGAACTGTCCTAAGTATCTCAAGGATGTCCTTTTCAGCTTCTTCCTTCTTTGTTTGCACAACCTGCTAGGAAAAGGAGCATTCGAAGGCACAACATTAGTAGAAATTGAATTTGACACATTCTTACCCTTATTGGACGAATTGGACAGATTTGGAGCCATGGGGGCTTGCGGCATAGGTGTGTCCACCTTTGCCATGAGTGGGCTTGCTTCCTCCTCCTCAAATTGAAGTTTTTCATCCTCTTTGTGACCTGTTTTTTATGAAGAACCTGCCCCAACCTCCTTACCACTTCTTAGGGTGATTGCTTTGGCTGATTCAAACCCTCCCTTTGGATTTGGAATGGTAGAACTAGGAAGCCTTTTTTGGTCTCTAATCTGCCCAACAACTTCGGCAATCTGCCCCATTTGTTTCTCTAGTTGGTCCACCCTTTTGTTTTGATTTTCTTGCCCCTGAGTCAAAGTGGTTAGTAACTTAACAAGTGTATCATTATCCAAAGCATTACCTGAAGTATTTGGGGCAGATTGTGGTTGGATTTGAGGGGGTGCGTATGGTTTGGTGTAGAAGCCCGGGGGTTGTTGCCTAAAGCCTCCTTGTGGTTGGGATTGTTATGGCTCTCTCCATTTGAAGTTTGGATAGTCTCTCCACCCCGGATTATACGTGTTGGAGTATGGATCATGTCTTGGCTGATTTTGGCTTTGAAACCCAATGGCATTAGCGCTCTCCCATCCACCATTCTCGATGAGTTGAGGACACTTTTCGGAAACATGTCCTTGGATAGAACATACGCCACACACCATGGGTCCTTGAATCTTCATTCCCTCGGCCATCTGTGAAACAATAGAAGTAAGATTAGCTAACTGAGATTGAATATTGGATGTGGAACTTACCTCATGAACTTGTTGCCGTGGGGGTCCTCTTTGGCCTACACCCTCGTATTGTTGAGCGTTCAACGCTTGATTAGCAATCAAGATTTTTGCAGCCATGGGCATTTTGTCCACCAATGCTCCACCCGTCGAAGCATCGAGCATTTGACGTTCAAGTGGTAGGAGCCCCTCGTAAAAGTATTGTAGAAGTAGTTCCTCCTTCATCTGATGCTGTGGACAAGAAGCAACAAGTGATTTAAACTGTTCATAATAAGTAGGAAAAGACTCACCTTCCTCTTGCTGAATACCACTTATCTTTTTACGAAGAAGGATGATTCGAGAAGTTGGGAAGAACTTCTCCAAAAATGCCCTCTTCATACTCTCCCAAGACGTAACTGTTCCGGGAGCCAACTCGTATAACCAATCCTTGGCCTTGTCCATTAAAGAGAATGGAAAAGCCTTCATCTTTAAAATACTTCCGTCAACGTTAACCGGAGTCATACTTGAGCACACCACTTCAAATTCTTTCAAATGTTTGTTCGAATCCTCCATGGACAGCCTATGGAACTTTGGAATGTGGTGGAGCAAACTTGACTGTAGCTCGAACTCTTCGGTTTTACCTTGGGCAGCCATGGGATATTGGATACACAATGGTGCCGCATTATCCAAACCCGAGGCGGAAAGCTCTTTGAGTGTACGGTTGTCCATAGCCATCCTTGAACTTCTCCACCCACTTGTGCCGTGAGATCCTCCTCTTCTAGAACTTGTTCTTCAAGGTCAGGTTCCGGGCTAGGTGGGTTAGACTCTTGTTGGTTCCTCCTTTTTCTCAAAGTTCTCTCAAAATCGTCGTCAAAGTCCAAAATATGCTCATGAACAGGTTTGGAACTTCGAGTCATGCACTAGTACCTAAAAACAAAGAAACAAAACAAGTTAGCAATCTTCAATAGAAAACAAACGAAAATAAATAGTAAACAAAAAAGAACGAGGGATTACCAAAGTTCCTAATCCCCGGCAACGGCGCCAAAATTTGATGCGTAAAATAACTAAACACACAAATTAACCCTCTTGTTGACAATTGTAGTATGGATAAGTAGGGATCGTTCTTAAACCGGGGATTAGGAGGGATTGCTAAAACACTCTAAACTGACTCAAATCTGTAAAACAAAGTTTAAAATACGAAACTAGACTCAAAGAATGCGAAACTAAACTCTAAAACACTAAAACGAACCAAAAGACTCAAAACAGCAAACAAACACTCAAAACTGCCTAAAACCCACTTTCTGGGCAGTTTTGGGACTCTAACATAACTTGGACGAATTTTGGTTTTCTAATGACCTAAAACACCTAAAAACATATTCTAAGACTAGTTCTAGTTAATATGACTCAAAGAAATAAGGTGGGATTGATTTTGGACGAAAATAATTAAAACAAAACAAGAACAAAGTAAACAGATTTTTAGACAAAGTTAAGTAAATTGATGGGTGATAGATCAACTAGAGGGTTCTTCTCCACACATGATACACTTGCATTCAACTTTGATTTCCAATTGCTTCTTTCAATGAATTATGAACCTCAACGCCCTAGGTTAACTGTGATAGCACTTTTTTTTAACCTTCAAGTCTTCCTTACGTTATTGAATTGGATGGGAATGCACATGCAACAACTCAAAGATTCTCTAAAAGTTCCTTACGTGAAAAGCACAATAAAGATACAATCAAAGATCATTAAGCTTCATGAAAACTATAAGCATTGACGAGGCAATTGTTACTATGAAAAGCATGAAACGTTTGCCAAGAATTCACTTAACACGATCGTTTATAAGCGACCTCCACTACTTGCAAACATAAAGTTGTAACTATTAGGTGAAACTTCCTTATGTTTTAGCTTCAAATTCCTGCATGAAAACTAAGTTGGCCACCTTAATTAACACACAAAAATAAGTCATTAATCAAACGGTTAAGCAAACTGCATTCACAATTCATGAAATAACAATTAGACGTAATCAATACATCTTGCAAGCATAATCATGGTATTGAATAACCCCCTAGCCAAAAGGCTTAGTTCCTCATGTTCACAAAACAAAGGAAAACAGATTCATACATTCTAAATATAAGAAAGAGAACACCTAAATATTCCAACGATTCGATGTTGAACGGCTAGAATCTTCAAGTACTTCTTCTTCCTCTCCTTTGCTGCGGCACAGGGACTATGGGCAGGTTCTTGGGTTATTGCATGATGTAGAATGGATGGGGGATGTATGGAAGTGTTTAGGATTGATGGGTGGTGCGGCTAGGGGTGATTGGTGGCAGAAATTTGGGTGAATGGTGGTAGAATGGTGCGGCTGAAGGTGGAGATTGGTTTCTGGCGTGAATGATGAGTTTCTGGATGAGTGGGGCTCTTTGTGGCTGCACAAGGATGTTTATTTAAAGGGATTTTGGAAATTCAAACCCTAGGTTAATTAGGCAAACAGAAATTAAGTCTAAGGCTTCTAGAATTAGGAAACAAAATCAGAAACTTAAGGGAAATTAGCTAAAAGGTGCGACTAGGGTATGAAACACAAAAGGAAAGTGTTTTAATTCAGAAAATAGGGAAGAATCACTCTCCCTTGCACTGCAAGGAAGAGGAAACGTCATGGGAATGCGGCTGTGATGTAGGAAAGGTTTAGGGAAAGGTTTGATGTCCTAAAACTGAAGGGGAAGTGGATCCCTTGCACGGCAAGGGGATGGATGATTGGGAAAGGTGTGGCAAAGGTCCCTAAGAGTTCTAGGGCCTTTGTTTTGTGTCCTCAAATGCATATGTAGTCCTCAAAGTGGCTGGAACATGAGTACTTTTAGAATTAGGAAAGGTCAAACCAAAATAGGAAACCTTGGCTTAACTTTCCTACTTCAAGTAGGAATCCTTATGTGATTAGGAATCCATCGTCAATTAGGAATCCTTCGTTGATTAGGAATCCTTCCTTGATTAGGAATCCTTCGTTGATTAGGAATCCTAATTTTGTCAAGTCTTCAATTCATCCATTCCTTTTGCTCCAAAAGGCTCCAAATTACATCATTTTGCACACTTCGGCTTTGGAATCTGAAAACACACAAAAGTGACTTTAAACACTAAAATAACTAAGGAAACACAACTTAAATGCACGAGAACAAGCCAATTAAGTCGCATAAATATGCTCCTATCAACTGATTAGCTAGTAAATCCGATAATATTTCACTAAGGAAGGTTCAAAGCCAAAAGCTACCTTTCCCCATACGGTATTTGTCTAATTAAACTCTCTCTAGTGCTTGCATCGCCATTTGCATTAAATTTTGTTAATTTCCATTCATGTGGGGATTGTTAGAAATTTAATATTTAAATATTAGTATTATTAATTTTAAAATATTAAATATTAAAGTGAATGAAAATTAAAGTTGTCATGGATGGGTTTGACCGGTAGTTTTCAAGGGTTATGTATGTTTGAAAGGTCACAGCCATTGTGCTTTTTGGAAACAGATGCAACTTTGAAAAAGGTCACATCTTTGTCAGACACAGCCTTTGTGTTGCAGACGCAATGTTGAACAAAGGGATGCATCCTTTGTGCCTTGGAAGCAGACGAAACCTTTAGTTTTGGAAAAGCAGACACATCCTTTGTCTTTTGGAAAACAGACGCAATCTTTGAAAATGGGGCATGTCAATGCCTATAAATATACTACCAAGTCAAGCATTTTAGATATACTTTGCATTCAGAAATCATATAGAAATTAGAGTAGTTTAGTGTTCAACAAAGAGAGAGTTTTAAACACTTTTGGTTCGCTGTTCTTTGTAGATTGGAGTGATACTTCTGCAAAGAGAAAGATCGTTGTATCCTGGGAGACATTTTCCAACGCAAACCTTGAGGCACCACTGAGGGGCAATCTTGTCTTAAGGCTATAGAATCAAATTCTAGCCTCGATCTCATAAGGTTCTTCTATTCATTGTTCTACTTGCATTTATAGAGATTTTATTGTGTATTATTTAATAATTTATAATAAAATATATAGCAATTTTTCATATCTTATCCAACAATTATTCCTTAAAAGTTCCCTACATGAAAGCGCATAATAGAGAAACAATCAAATATCATTAAGTTCTATGGAAATCATAAGTGTTGACAAGGCATTCGTAACTATGAAAGCGCATGATATTTATGCCAGGAATTTACTTAACATGATTGTGGCTAACAACCTTTACTACTTATGAATATAAGTTCAAAACGATTAGGTGAAACTCCTTTATATCCTAGCATCATATTTATGCATACAAATTAAGTGTGCACGCTCAACTCACATACATAAACACGTTTTAATTCAAATAGATAAGTAAATTGAATTCACAATTCATGAAATCACAACTGGATGTAATCAAATCATATTGCAAGCATAGCCATGGTTTCAAAATTCCCCCTAGCTAATAGGGGTTTACTTCCTCATACTCCCAAAACAAAGATTATTAAATTTAAACATCGAAAACAAAAGAAAGATTACACCTAAAACGTTCCAGTAACTCGAACTCGAATGGCAAGCATGTCCAAGAGCTCTCCTCCTTCTTCCTTGCTGCGGCACAAGAGATGGGTGATGGTTTTGGGGGTGATGGATGGTAAGAATAGCGTGGGATGGCTGATTAGGGTGAAAGGGTGCGGCTGGATGTGTGTGGGAGTAAATGGCTTGAATGAATGATGTAGAATGGTGTCTAGGGTTGCGACAAGGGTGTTTCTGAATGGCATGAGGGGTGGTGATGAATTTATGGCTGAAAACTTGTATTTATAGGCTAGGGTTTTCACAAAATCTGATGGAAAAGGGTTAGGGTTTTGGAGATAAAGGGCTTGGCCAATCCAAGGGAGAAAAGAACTAGGGTTTTATGCAGATTTTTAGGCTTCTAGAACATTAGGTGCAGCACAAACCCTAGGGGAGATAGATTAGGGTTTAACTTAGCAGAAATTAAAGAATTAGGCCCTAGGGTTTGCGGCATAAGGGTTTAATCCACCAAGGAAAGGGTTTTGGCCCACTTAGTTTTTGAAAAGGATTTGTATAACCCAAATCCACAAGGAATAAGGCTCAAATCAGAATCTACATGGAATTGGCTTAGGAAAGGCACGACAAGGGCTTAGATATAGGTGAGAAAGGATTAGGAAACTTCCAATCCAAGAATAGAAACTTTCAAGAATGGAAACCTCCAAGAATAGCAACTTCCAACTTTAGAAACTTTGGTTTCCAATTCTGAACTCTTTGTTCTTCATTTTCATTTCTTCATTCCATTATTCATTCCTAGTCTCCTTTGATCTTCAATTTTGTCCATCCATTTGGCTCCAAGCATGTGTCATCCATTCCAAGCCCAATTTTGCTCCAAAAAGGCTCCAAATGCACTTCTTTGCCACATTAACCATATAAACCTGAAATTGCACGAAAATGACTGTAAACACTAAAATAACTAAAGAAAAACAACATAAATGCACAAGAGCAAGCTAACTAAGTTGCACAAATATGCACCTATCAAGTTCTTGTCGGACAAAGCAAGTAAGTCATCTTCTCCAATTTCAATTACATTTTATACTAACATGTTGATTTTGATGATTCAGGCACCCACTTTAGAATTTGAACCAATGCCGGATCATTTCAAGTATCACCTTCCATTCAAAGATCAATTCCATGCCATGGGACCTAGGGGAGTTTGAATGGAATTATCGTCTAGCTGCAAGACGTTAAAGCAAGCGCTTCTTGGGAGGCAACCCATGCATTCAACAAAGAGAAGATGGAATTTTCACTCTAAAACCAGATTTGCGTTCCTAAAACCTTCTCTTTACTGCATTTATTTTGCCATGCTTAGTTTGTTGTTTGTTTGTTTGCTTTTGTGTGAGTCTATGTTTGAAACATTGAGGACAATGTTTAGTTTAAGTGTGGGGGGGGGTAAACAAGCTGTTTTTACATGATTTTCGTGGGATTTTATCACCTATCACTTCTAAGTTGTTTCTCACTGTTTTTAAGTGTTTTTAGTGTGTTTTGGTGTGTTTTAATGTGTTTTGAAGTAAAAATTCGAAAATTTGAAAAACAATCTGGAAAAAGTGTTTTAATAAACCCAAAAAGAGTTGTTTTTGTGTGTTTGTTTGTGTCTTAGGTTACCTTCCAACACAATGATGAGGATTTGGTTTTTAATTGCCCGACTGTTAAAAAGAGTTATAAACATGGATGGAAGTTTGATATGCTATTTGGTTTATGCTTGGTTATAGTTATAGTTTACGAATTCACATGTAATCACAAATGAAAAAAAAAAAACAGATTTTGTAACATGCTTGAAGGAAGGAACTCAAACTAACGCTACATCCCTGAGAGACTTGAGCCTAAACTTTATTTGGAGAGTTATTAATCTGTGCATTCTTGCTTTCTAAAGTCGTTGCATGATCTCATTATTCTTTGCTTGGTTGTTACTTAGAATGCGTTTCATCACTTTAGTTCCAAATACTAGAACTCATGCCCGTTTCATTCAAAACTTAAAATTAAGTGCATAACATATAACAAGATGAAGTTGTTTAGTAGTTACCACCAGAGCCAAAAAAGCCTTCATCCCATGCATTTTTTTTTATAGGTTTAACCCCTTTGAGCCTTATTTAGCCTATTTTTGTTGTTAGCCACATCATTCCGACCTAGCCTAGAATAGGACTATCCATACCCCTGTTCTTAAAGTATAGTGGAGCATGACTTAGAGGGAATTCATTTTGATCAAACATATTGCAGAAATCAAGTGTGGGGGAAGGATATATGCACGGGTTTGAAAAGAAAGAAAAGAAAAAAAGAACAAACGTGAAAAAGAAAAAAAAAGAAAGAAAAGAAAAGTTGTGAAATAAGTGAGAATGAACTCACAAGTATTAGTTGTTGATAGGAGCATATGCATGTGACTTAGTTAGCTTGTTCTTGTGCATTTATATTGTTTTTCTTTAGTTATTTTAGTGTTTAAAGTCATTTTCGTGCAATTTCAGGTTTATATGGCTAATGTAGCAAAGAAGTGCATTTGGAGCCTTTTTGGAGCAAAATTGGGCTTGGAATGGATGACACATGCTTGGAGCTAAAGGAATGGACGAAATTGAAGATCAAAGGAGGCTAGGAATGAATAAATGAAAATGAAGAACAAAGAGTTCAGAATTGGAAACCAAAGTTTCTAAAGTTGGAATTGCTATTCTTGGAGGTTTCCATTCTTGAAAGTTTCTATACTTGGATTGGAAGTTTCCTAATCCTTTCTCACCTATATTCTAAGCCCTTGCCGTGCCTTTCTTAAGCCAATTCCATGTGGATTCTGATTTGGCTAGCCTTATTCCTTGTGGATTTGGGTTATACAAATCCTTTTCAGAAACTAAGTGGGCCAAAACCCTTTCCTTGGTGGATTAAACCCTTATGCCGCAAAACCTAGGGCCTAATCCTTTTATTTCTGCAAAGTTAAACCCTAATCTATTTCCCCTAGGGTTGTGCCGCACATATCATTTCTAGAAGCCTAAAAATCTGCACAAACCCTAGTTCTTTTCTCCCTTGGATGGGCTAAGCCTTTTAATCTACAAAACCCTAACCTTATTCCATCAGATTTTGTGAAAACCCTAGCCTATAAATATAAGTTTTTCAGCCACAAATTCGTGATCACCCCTCTGTTGGAAATATGCCCTGAAAGTCAATCTTTGGAAGAAATCTTTCAGGACAAATGAATCGATGTATGGATGATTCTTATACATCAAAAGGCAAAGATACTAATTAGGACTATCTCAATAAACGATATAAGTCCTGAATAGTGAATCCATGGACAATGGATCGATTGAAGAAGTAATCTAATGAGTTAGACTACAGAGACCTTCTTCACATAACCATTATGTCCAAAAGGTTCCTGGTCGTTGGATTGTCGGAGGGATACTGACAATGCTTAGACCGGTACATACCTTGTCCGCTTCAATTGGAAGGATGGAAAGTCTCAACCCATTCGTGTTGTGACACTAAGACAAGTATGTAGGTGCTCATTAAGGGAATGAGTTCACTGAACACAATCGAATCAGAGTACTTGCATGGAGGTCTACTCACATGTCAAGCAAGTAACTCAAATGGTTGGAATAATGTAAGTAATCCTTTGACCTGAGGCATCGTCGTTGTCTTGTGGTTAAGTACTTAATCTTTGATTATGTCAACGTCACTCTATTAGAATGTCAACGGCATAGTTGGGGTTAAGCCACTTAGTCATGAAGGCAAGTGTATGCGCAACAAGGAATCTCTAATCCTCGATAAGAGAGGAAGAATACTCTAAGATATGATTTGGGAATCTTCGGCCGAAGTATCGAGCGTAATAAAGGAAAGCGTTCCTATACGACTCAATTGGATCATATAAGAAGGAATAATCACATTAGGGGTTTGACATGATATATCCATACCCTAATGATGTGATTGAGAGTATTGTATTAGAGAAGGATTGAATTACATTGTAATTCCAACTGACTAGGTTCTTCGAATAAACTTCTACATTAGCTTGGGTAGCTATGACATATGGTTAGATGTCACTCATAGCTTGTGAGTTCTTCTAGATGATTAAATGTAGTCATCAAAGAAGAAAGGTGAATTAAAATGAGGTTTTAATTCACTAAGTGATTGAATTAAATATAAGCAATTGGATTGATGCCAATCACCTCACTGCCTTGCTAATTAGAACCTAAAAGATTGTTCACCACAACACTATTGTAGTGAGTAACTAATGGATGATGGAAATAATTAATTGGATTAATTAATTGTTGTGATTAATTTAGAAAGTCTAAAGAAATCATAAAAGCGATAAAGATCGTTTTGGGCTTAAGAAACGTTCGGGTTTAATTGGGCCCATTGGGCCTAAACCCATTGGGCTTTTATTCAAGCATTGGATGACTTAAAATAATAAAAGCCCAAAGCCCAAACAAACAACAAAGAGGCCGGCCACTTTAGGTGTGAAAAGAGTGAGATATTTAGTCAAGTGTTGACTAGGTTTCTTTTGTCTATATAAGCAACTTTATAGAGATAAAGTTCATTAGGGTTTTTGTGTGTTAAAACAACAAAGAGGCAAAAGAAAAATAGCTCTCTAAACTACACAAAGGCCGGCCACCAAAGGGGGTTTTTTACTAACATCTCTTACACCCTTTTGGTTATTCCTTCATCCTTCTCACTACACTAGTGGGTGAGGATCTTTAGAGGTTTCCTACTTTGGGAACTTGAAGAGAACCTAGGAGCACTCATTGTAACAAAGTGGAGGAGGCAAGGAGGGAAGCTAGGCTCAAGGATTTCAAGGAGCAAAGGGCTTGGAGGTGGTCCATCCTTGGTCTCAAGTCTAGATCAAGAGGTATAAGACTAACCTTCACCTTGTTCTTGATTCTTTAAAATGTTTTGATGCATTATATATAAACCTATGAACCTTGAAGGGGATTTGCATGACTATAGCTTTGATAATATGTTATAAATGCTTCCGCTGCTTTCGTATATTCAATATGATTTGTATATGCATGATAGTCTATTTGAAATCCCATTCTAGAATCTCATAAATTTCCCTTCACCCTCATGCCATTCAGAAACACCTTTGCCGCAACCCTATACACCATTCTACATCATTCATTTAAGCCATTCACTCCATCACACATCCAGCCGCACCCTTTCACCCTCATTAGCCATCCCACGCCATTCTTACCATCCATCACCCCCAAAACCATCACCCATCTCTTGTGCCACAGCAAGGAAGAAGAAGGAGAGCCCTTGGACGTGCTTGCCATTCGAGTTCGAGTTGCTGGAACGTTTTAGGTGTAATCTTTCTTTTGTTTTCAATGTTTAAATTCAATAATCTTTGTTTTGTGAGTATGATGAACTAAACCCCTATTAGCTAGGGGGAATTTCAAAACCATGGCTATTCTTGCGATATATTTAATTACATCCAGTTGTGATTTCATGAATTGTGAATTCAATTTACTTATCTGTTTGAATTAAAACGTGTTTATGTATGTGAGTTGAGAGTGCACACTTAATTTGTATGCATAAATATGATGCTAGGATATAAGGGAGTTTCACCTAATCTTTATGAACTTATATTCATAAGTAGTAAAGGTTGTTAGCCGCAATTATGTTAAGTAAATTCCTAGCATAAGTATCATGCGCTTTCATAGTTACGAATGCCTTGTCAACACTTATGATTTCCATAGAACTTAATGATCTTTGATTGTTTATCTATTATGCGCTTTCACTTAGGGAACTTTTAAGGAATATTTTAATTGCAATGTGCTATTTCCATTCAATTCAATGACTTAAGGGAAATCTGAGGGTTAATTTAAGCATACCTAATTAACTTGGAGTGTTGAGGTTCATGTTTCATTGAAAAAGCAATTGAAAATTATTTTGTATGCAAGTATGTCATGTGTGGACAAAAACCTCCTAGTTGGCCCATCATCCATATATTTCACCAAATCTGTGCAATCTGCCTAGTTTTAGTTCTTGCTTTGTTTTATTTAATTTTCGTCCAAAACCAAATCCCCCTTTACTTTAGAGTGTCTAACTAGTTAGAATATGTTTTAGATTGTGTTTTTAAGTGTTCGGAATCAAGGAAAAACTAAAATTCGTGCAAAATTGTGTTTAGAGTCCAAAACTGCCCAGTTTGTGTTTTTAGGCAATTTTGAGTGTTTTTAGCTTATTTTGAGTCTTGTGAACTTGTGTTGAGTCTTTTGAGTCTAGTTAAGTGTTTTTAAGCTTAGTTTTATCTATTTGAGTCAGTTTAGAGTGTTTAGCAATCCCTCCTAATCTCCGGTTTAAGAACGATCCTTACTTACATATATACGACAATTGTTGAAAAAGGGTTTAATTTGCGTGTTGAGTTAATTTTCGCATCAAATTTTGGCGCCGTTACCGGGGGTTAGCAACTTTGCTAATCCCTTTTTATTTCTTTTTGTTTAATTTTGTTTGTTTTTGTTTTAATTGCTGACCTTGTTTTGTTTTCTTGTTTTTAGGTACTAGTTTATGACTCGGAGTACTCATCCGATTCGTGAGAATATCTTAGACTTTGACGACGATTTCGAGCGAACTTTGAGAAGGAAGAGGAATCAACAAGAGCCCCAACCACCTCAACCTGCACAAGATCGTGAAGAGGACGAAGTATGGAAGAGGAGGCTACGACTCAGATTTTTGAGGAAGAACAAGACATGGCAGCAGATAATCGAACAATCAAGGAGCTTTCCGCTTCGGGATTGGACAATGCCATGCCCTTATGCATTCAATATCCAATGGCAGCCCCAGACAAGACCAATGAGTTCGAATTAAAGTCAAGCCTACTGCACCATATTCCTAAATTCCATGGGTTGTCCATGGAAGATCCTAATAAACACTTGAAGGAGTTTGAGGTTGTTTGCTCAAGCATGACCCCCGTGAATGTTGATGGGAACATTTTGAAGATGAAGGCTTTTCCCTTTTCTCTCTTGGAAAAGGCTAAAGATTGGTTGTATGAACTAGCCCCTAGAACTGTCACATCATGGGAGAGTATGAAACGGGCGTTTTTGGAGAAGTTTTTCCCAACTTCTCGAGTCATTCTTTTACGCAAAAGGATTAGTGGCATTCAGCAGAACCAAGGTGAATCATTTCCTACTTATTATGAACGTTTTAAAACCCTTATTGCTTCATGTCCACAACACCAAATGAAGGAGGAGCTTATTCTTCAATATTTCTACGAAGGGCTTCTACTAATTGAATGCCAAATGTTAGACGCCTCAGCGGAAGGAGCTTTAGTGGACAAAACACCCATGGCAGCCAAGACCTTAATTGCTAACCGAGCATTGAGTGCTCAACAATATGAAGGTGTTAGCCAAAGAGACATACCACGGTAGCAACAAGTTAATGAGGTAAGTGCTATTTCTGAACTTCAAAATCAAATGGCTAATCTTACTTCTCTTCTTTCGCAGGTGGTTGAAATACCAAAGGTACAAAGTGTGGCTGTTTGTGGAGTGTGCTCAATGAATGGACATCTCACGGATAAGTGCCCTCAATTGATCGAGAACGGAGGGTGGGAATCTGCCAATGCCGTGGGTTTTGGGAGTCAAAACCAACCAAGGAGTGATCCTTTCTCTAATACATACAATCCTAAGTGGAAAGATCATCCAAATTTCAAATGGAGGGAGCCCCAACAACCCCAACAACAAAATACATTTAGGTAGCAACCTCCGAGATTCTACCAAAGGCTGTATGCACCCACACACCCCCAAGCACAACCTGCCCAATCCAAAACAGGTTCGTCCATAGATAATGATCAAAATTTTCAATTACTAACTTCTATGGCGTAGGGAATGCAAAATAGGGACAAAAAGGTTGATGAATTGGAGAAGCAAGTAGGGCAGATTACGGAGTTCATGGGCCAATTCAGAGAGCAAGGCAAGTTGCCTAGTTCAACCATTGTCAATCCGAAAAGAGGATTCGAATCTGCCAAAGCAATCTTGTTGCGAAGTGGAAAACAAGTTGAAACAACCCCACAACTATCTAAATCAGCCCCAACGGAAGATGAGAAGTTGCAATTCGAGGAGGAGGAGTAAGAGCAAGCCATGGCAAGGGTAGTACCATCCATGCCGCAGCCACCCAAACAGCCCCATTCTTCTTCCAAGGGTAAGGACGTTCCAAATTTGATTATTTCTAATGTTAGTCCCCCAAATGTACCCTTTCCTCGCAGATTCATGCAATCAAGGAAGGAGGAAGCTGAAAAGGCCATTTTGGAAACATTTAGAAAAGTACAAGTCAATATACCACTTTTGGATGCAATTAAGCAAGCTCCAAGGTATGCCAAGTTTTTAAAAGAACTTTGCACCACTAGGAAGATAATTTCAAACAAAGAGGTTGTCAAGGTAAGTGAAAATGTCTCAACCATCTTACAACGTAAAATGCCCCCTAAATGCAAAGATCCAGGCAGTTTTACAATTCCTTGTGTTATTGGCAATAATCGTTTTGAACATGCCATGCTAGACTTAGGTGCATCTATTAATGTCATGCCTTACTTAATTTATGCATCTATGTACCTAGGTGAGTTAAAAAATGATGGTGTGATTATTCAACTAGCCGATAAATCTAATGCCTATCCAAAGGGTGTTTTGGAAGATGTTTTAGTGCAGGTCAATCATTTAATCTTTCTGGCGGATTTTTACGTGCTTGAAATGGACGAATCAGACCATTCCCCTTCGTTGCCAACCCTCCTTGGACGCCCATTCATGAAAACTGCCCGCACTAAGATTGATGTGTTTAATGGGACTTTGTGATGCGAAAACTAACTTAACACATAAATTTAACCCTCTTTTGACAATTGTAGTATAAGTATAAGTAGGGATCGTTCTGGACCGGGGATTAGGAGGGCTTGCTAATAACCTCTAAACCGACTCAAAAACATAAAACTAAACTTAAAAACACTTAACAAGACTCACAAGACTTAAAGCAAACTTAAAATACTCAAAACAGCTTAAAACAACCAAATAAACTTAAACTAGACACTAGGAATGACTTTGGACGAAAATTGATTTTTACTTGAATCAAAACACTTAAAAACACAAACTAAAACAAATTTGAAACACTTTGAAACAAGAAACTAAAAGGGGGTTTTGATTTGGATGAAGTTGAAACAAACAAACAAGTATGAAAACTAGACAGATTGTAAAACAAATTTGAGAAATAAGATGATGGATGGGATAGCTAGAGGTTTTTTCTCCACACATGACATGAATGCAAACAACTAGATTTCCAGTTACTACTTCATTGAATTATGAACGACAATGCCCCAAATTAACTGTGACATCACTAGTTAACCCTCAGATTTTCCTTGTTTTATTGGATTGGATGACATCATTCGACAACCCAAAACATTCTTCAAAAGTTCCCTACATGACATCATAATAGAGATACAATCAAAGATCATTATGTTTAATGAAAATCATAAGCATTGACAAAACACTTGTAACTATGACATCATGTCACTCATGCTAGAATTAAACTTAACACGATCGTTTATAAGCAACCTCCACTACTTATAAATATAAGTTTGCAACGATTATGTGAAACTCTCTTATATTCTAGCTTAGGATTTATGCATGCCAATTAAGTGTCGACCCTTAATCAACAAATACAAATAAGTTATCAATCAAATAGTTAAGCCAATTGCATTCACAATTCAAGAGTTCATAACTGGAATTTATCAAATTATATTGCACACATAATCATGGCTTTGAAATCACCCCTAGCCAAGAGGGGTTTAGCCACTCATGTTTACAACAAAACGAAAGGAAATGAATTTAAACATTGGAAACAAAAGAAAGAAAACACCTAAATGCTCCAACGATCCAAGTTGGACAGCAAGCACGTCCAAGCACTTTCCTTCCCTTCCTTTGCTACGGCACAAGGTGTTGGTGAGTGTTTGAAGGTTTGTTTGTATGGAGGAATGGATGTGTTTGGATGAAGGTTGTATTGAAATGGGGATGAATGATCAAGCAAAAACTAAACTATATGGCTGCCACACACACTTCCTTTTATAAAGGAAGTGCACGGCAATGGAGGGAAATTGGTGGTGTGTGTAATGATTCAAGGGTGAAAATGAAGTAATGATGCAAAGCATGGGGGGGGGTAAAATGGAGTGGTGTTGCAGCAATGAGTGCATGGAGTGGTGTTGAAATGATTCAAAGGTGAAAGTGAAGTGATGACGCAAAGGATGGGGGCGTAAAATGGAGTGGTGTTGCAGCTATGAATGCAAGTAGGGAACATGAATGATTGTGCACAAGGTAGAGAAAGGAAAGGGAGGTGGAATGGTGCAGAAATGAGTCAAAGGTGCAGCAAGAGTCATGATGCACGACATGGGATTCCAAAGGTGGTGGATGGTGCATCAATGAGTGCATGTAGTGGAGGTAAAAGTTGTATGAAATCTGATGGGTGAAGGGGACAAGGAATGTGCAGCAATTGAGTGCAATGATTCAATGTGTTGGTGCATGAAATCATAAATAATGAAGGAGACAAGGGTGGTGCACGGCATGAAGGGATAATGATTGTAATGGTGCATGAAATGAGTGCAAGAAATTTGGTGCATGAAGGGGACAAGGGTGATTATGCATGGCATGGGTGGAAATGTGAGTAAGTGGTGAATCAATGAGTGCAATGAGGTGAAAGGATGTTGTGCACATGATAGACAAAGGAAAGGAAGTGGAATGGTGTAGCAAATGAGTGCAAGGAAGGAACATGGATGAATGTGCACGGCAAGGGTGGTAAAATGGAGTGATTTATGGCAGAAAATAGGAAAGGAATGGCTCCCTTGCACGGCAAGGAAGAGAAATGGTGAAGGATGGTATGGCTTGGACTTTTAGGGCAGGTTTAGGACTTGTAGAATATGTAATGAAATGTCCCAAAGTATTTAGGAACCCTTCGTGTGACTAAATCTTTGGTAATTTAGGATTAGGAAAGGTAACGACAAGATAAGGCAAGTTTGACTAGTCTTTCCTCATTCTTAATGGTTTCCTTGTCTTCCTTGGTCCTCAATTTATTTTCTTCCTTTCCTTGGCACATTCCTAGCTTCTTTAGATCTTTAATTTCGTCCAACCACTTTGCTCCATATGCATGCAATCCATTTCAGCCCAAAATTGCTCCAAAATGCACCAAAATGCACTTTCTTGCCAACTTTGTTATTAGGACCTATAAACACACGAAAATAGCTTAAAATACATAATTGACTAAGAAATAACAACATAAATGCACAAGAACAAGCTAACTAAGTCGCATAAATATGCTCCTATTAAATTCCCCCACACTTAGCTTTTGCTAGTCCTCGAGCAAAACAAAACAAACGAAACAAACAAAACACAACCTAGACCTTCCAACATTTGCCTCAGGGATTTTTAATGAAACATGACATGTTAAAAATCATCATTCCCACATATTTTGGTCATCTTTACACTTGAGCACATACTTAATCACAGTCACCACTTACTAGTTCACAATTAACCAATTAAAACGATGTTTTGAATGTAGTAACATGCCTTAGAGAATTTGCTCAATTCTTTACAAGATACTCTCTATTTTCACACATATTTTCTGACTACACACCCTACATTAGTATATGTGAGAAGATTAATGTAAACACGAAAAACTAGGACTCACATATGTTATAACAAAGAAAGCAATTTTCTGGAGATATTAAACATGTTTACATATGATCTCATGAATGGAATGCTACTACTTAGATGCGAGAACCAGTGACACCATATGCTCATACCAATTTCGAACTCCACAAATTGAAACACACAACACTGAAGATTGAAGTTAAGAATTGTAACAGGGCTTGGGGGTAATGGCTAACAATGAAATAGACACTTGGAAATCACTTTAGAATGCAGAATCAACTTTTAAATACAAAGGGAAGATTCATGCAACACTTAGGGCTGAATTCAATGTTTTGGACCCTTTTTGGGTTTTTCAAAACAATTTTTTAAATTTTTATGAGATCTTCTGATTTTTATGTCAAAACACACTAAAACACTCCAAAACAGCTTAAAAACACTTAAAAATAGCAAGGAACAACACTAGAAGTAATGGGTGATAAACTCTTACGAATTTCATGCAAAACAACTTGGTTACCCACCCACACTTAAATTAAACATTGTCCTCAATGTTTCAAGTATAAACTCACACAAAAAACAAGCAAACAAACAAACAATGAATAAACATGACAAGTATAGCAAAGTAAAAACCAGACAGAGTAGAGTTTAAGAACGCAAATCTGGTTATGAAGATAAATGATCTTGTTGACTTTCCACAGCTTTGATCTCGAACTGGTTTGGAATTCTGAGCGAGGAATATGAGAGTTCCTTGGTTTCAAATTAGACTCCTTCTGCTGGGTTGATTTGATTGTGCAGGCTGCATTCTTCTCTGCTTGTTTCTTCTGCACGGCAGACAGGCATGAGGTAGAGGTGTTAGTCTGTTTCTTTGTTCAAGCTGTCCAAATGCCGACCATTTGCTTTCTTTCTCCTTGTCCCTAGCTGAGGATGAATTAGCATATTGTCTCCACATGCTTCGAGGTATCATTTTCACTTCCCTTATTTGTTATCTAGGCAAATGTGGTAGCTTTTAAGAAAGCATAAGATGTTGAAGATGAGTACTCGAGAGTAAGGCTAGGTAAGCAATCAGGAAGGGGTTCCAGGCAGTCGGTTCCAGATCGGAAGATTGATACCAAGTGCTGGCTGATTGCTCTCTTTCTCCTTGTCCCGCAGGTGAAAACAACGACAAGGAGAAGGACAGGGAGAAAGCATGATATGAGATACTCTTGCTTTCAACCTTCATGATATGAAATACTTTTGCTTTTGATGAGTTGCTTGCAGAGGTACCCCAAGGAATAAGGAACACTGAGTGACTCGATAGGCTTTGTTAGGAAGGCATTCTCGGAGATGAAGAAGGGTTATGTATGTCTGCCTTACTATGGAGGGTGAAGGTCGACATGTATATGAATTAATAACCGGTACTATTCTTTCACTCTTGTCGGTAACCGTTTGATGATTGAACAGTAAACTTCACATGCTTTCTACGTCATCAGAAATCTTTTGACACACCCCGATCCGGAATGTCCACTAGGACCCCGAATCGAGTTGTGCTGGCCGCCACCACGAGCTCTGATGCCAAACTGACATACCCCGATCCTAGAATCAAGGCGTGCTGGTCGTCACGTGAGTGTGACGTAGCCAAAAGTGCGACACAGAAGCAAGATATAACAGAAATATGAAGGAATTTAAACCAACCCTAGCAGCATAACTCTCTCTTGTATGCTAGTAGGTTATGCTGCTAATGGTTGGTTTAAATTCCTTCATATTTCTGTTATATCTTGCTTCCGTGTCGCACTTTTGGTTACGTCACACTTACGTGACGGCCAGCACGCCTTGATTCTAGGATCGGGGTGTGTCATCTTTGACAGATTGCTCGTAATTTCCGCATGGCTGAGTGTGCATGTGATAGGTGCTGACACGTCTGGAATAGCAGGTGCCTTTTTGATATCTGGAATCGGCGCTTCGACAAATTGCCCGTGATTTCCGCAAAGCTGAGTATGCATGTGACAGATGCTGACACGTCTGGAAAAGCAAATGCCTTTCTGATTTCTGAGCTTGCCTCTTCAATTTCTAAGCTCCGTCGAGTGCAGGTCGCATGTGACAAGTGCAGACAAATCTGGAAAAGATGATGGCCCGTGGTTTCTGAGCAAGCCTAGCTTTTGAGAAAGCTAGCACCTCTTCGATTTTTGAATTGGCCTCTTTGATTTCTGAGCTCGCCTCTTCGATCTCTGAAATCCCGTCGAGTGCTGATTTTTATAGAGGCACGCAGTTCGTTTCAAAGCACACTTGAATTTTCGGCTGTAGAAACTCCCTTCTTGCACTTCTAAGATCTTGATTTGTCCGACCTCTTCTTTCTTCAACACCTTTGAAAATGTCTGGCCCCTCCGGCCGTCGTTTTGACTTGAACCTTGGTGAAGAGGCAGCCATGCCTTTTCCAGACAACATATAGGAGCATATTTATGCGACTTAGTTAGCTTGTTCTTGTGCATTTATGTTGTTATTTCTTAGTTGATTTAGTATTTCAAGCCATTTTCATGTGGTTGTAGGTACAAAGGGTTAAAGAGGCAAAGAAGTGCATTTTGGTGCCTTTTGGAGTAGTTTTGGGCATGGAATGGTTATCACATGCATGGAGCAAAGTGGTTAGACGAAATTAAAGATCTAAAGAAGCTAGGAATGTGCCAAGGAAGGGAAGAAAATAAATTGAGGACCAAGGAAGACAAGGATACCATTAAGAATGAGGAAAGACTAGTCAAACTTGCCTTATCTTATCGTTACCTTTCCTAATCCTAAATTACCAAAGATTTAGTCACACTAAGGGTTCCTAAATACTTTGGGACATTTCATTACATATTCTACAAGTCTTAAACCTGCCCTAAAAGTCCAAGCCATACCATCCTTCACCATTCTGTTCCTTGCCGTGCAAGGGAGCCATTCATTTCCTATTTTCTGCCATAAATTACTCCATTTTACCACCCATGTTGTGCACATTCATCCATGTTCCCTCCTTGCACTCATTTGCTGCACCATTCCACTTCCTTTCCTTTGTCTACCATGTGCACAATATCCTTTCACCTACTTGCACTCATTGATTCACCATTTACTCACCTTTCCACCCATGCCATGCATAATCACCCCTGTCCCCTTCATGCACCAGATTTGTTGTACTCATTTCATGCACCATTACACTCATTATCCCTTCATGCCTTGCACCACTCTTGTCTCCTTCATTATTTCTGATTTCATGCACCAAAACTTTGAATCATTGCACTTAATTAATGCACATTCCTTGTCCCCTTCACCCATCAGATTTCATACAACTTTTACCTCCACTATATGCACTCATTGCTGCAACACCACTCAATTTTACCCCTCATGCTTTGCATCATTACTTCACTTTCACCCTTGAATCATTACACACACCACCGATTTCTGTTTCATTGCCGTGCACTTCCTCTATAAAAGGAAGTGTGTGTAGCAGCCATACAGCTTAGTTTTTGCTTGATCATTCATCCCCATTTCAATACAACCTTCATCCAAGCACATCCATTCATCAACACATCCATTCCTCCATACAAACAAACCTTCAAACACTCACCAACACCTTGTGCCGTAGCAAAGGATGGGAAGGAAAGTGCTTGGACGTGCTTGCTGTCCAACTTGGATCATTTGAGCGTTTAGGTGTTTTGTTTCTTTTGTTTCCAATGTTTAAATTCATTTTCTTTCGTTTTGTTGTGAACATGAGTGGCTAAACCCCTCTTAGCTAGGGGTGATTTCAAAGCCATGATTATGTGTGTAATATGATTTGATAAATTCTAGTTATGAACTTTTGAATCGTGAATGCAATTGGCGTAACTATTTGATTGATAACTTATTTGTATTTGTTGATTAAGGGTCGACACTTAATTGATGTGAAAATTACTTGACACACAAATTAAACCTTATTGATAACAATTGTAGCAAAGATGTAAGTAGTGATCGTTCTAAACCGGGGATTAACTAGGGCTGCTAATCTACTCAAATTAGACTCTAAAACACTAAACTAGACTTAAAAACATATATTTAGACTCTATAGACTCTAAACTGACCTAAAACACTCAAATCTACAAAACTAAATGAAATTGACTCGATTCTAGACCTAAAAAGTGATTTGGACGAAATTAAAACTTACTTTGACGCAAAAGATTAAAAGAAAATAGATTGTAACTTAACTAACTCAGAATACACTTAAAAGACTCAAAACAGAACAATACTAACAATTAGACTCAAAACAGATTCTAAGGATTAAATTGGACGAATTTAAGACTAAACTAAGACCCAAACAATGTTTATGGACTAATTCTAACCTATATTGACTAAAAACACTCTAAAGAACCTAATTAGGATAGATTCTGACCTAATAACACAAAACAGAAAATGGGGTTTGATTTCTGACGAAATTGAATGAAAACTAAACAAATTGCAAATCAAAGTAAACTACAACGAAATTGAGATGAATTCAAGGGTGAAAAGCTAGTTAGAGGATCCTTCTCCACACATGAACATATGCAACATAAATCAATTTCCAGTATTGTTTCTTTAAACCATGAATGACAATGCCCCAAATTATTCGTGAATGCACAAATTAACTCTCAGATTTCCCTAGATTCATTGAATTGGATGAATGCATGCAACAACCCAAATCATTCTTCTCAAGTTCCCTATATGAACAGCATGATAGAGATACATTCAAAAATCATTAAATTCCATGGAAATCATAGGCATTGACAAGGCAATTATAACTATGAACTGCATGATACTCTTGCCATGAATCTACTTAACACGATTGTGACTAACAATCTTCACTACTTGTAATTATAAGTTCCTAACGATTAGGTGAAAGTCCCTTATAATTTAGCATCAGATTCAAGTATGCAAACTAAGTAGGCCTCCTTAATCAACACACAAGAATAAGTTATCAATCAAATAGATAAGTAAATCGCATTCATGTTTTATGAAACAATAACTGAAAGGAATCAATTCATATTAACATATGTCCATGTCTTCGAATTCACCACTAACTATTAAGAATTTAGTTCCACATGTTCATAGCAATTGAAAAGCAAATTGAAATAAACATCGAAATTGAAACGAGGGAAGAAAGAACTCTTAGAACCCCTAAGGATGCAGATGGCTTGCGCACAAGGCCCTCATTTTTCTCCAAAAGGTGCAGCAGAGATGTATCTTGATGTAGAATGGTATTTTGTGATGTAGAATGGTGGTTAGGTTGCGGCAAAGGTGTTTCTGAGTGGTATGAAGGTTGGTCACGAATTTGTGCTGGATATATATATATATATATATATATATATATATATATATATACATATATGCTCAACAAAACCCTAGGGTAAATCAGATTAGGGTTAGAAATCAGCACACTAGGAGAATTATGGCCCTAGGGTTTGGCACAAGGATTTAAATCCACTAAGGAAAAGGTTTAGCCCAATTAATTTCAGAAAAGGATTTGTATAATCCAAATCCATAAGGAATAAGGCCTAATAGATCAGAATCTACAAAGGAAAAGGGATAGAGGGGTGCAGCACACATTGGAGGAAAAAGAGAATAGCTTGCAAGGCAATGCAAAAGCCTTCTAGAAGGGAAATAGGCGCCACTTTTGTAGGGTTTCTAGAAACAATGTGTTTTGTGGCTGATTTGGGACTTTAGAAGGGAATTCTTCTAGAAATTGGTTCTAGAAATATATATTTAGGTCCCCTTGCAGCTAGGATTAAGACATGATAAGATTAGGATTGGATAAGATAAGATATGGTTGGTTTGGATAAGATAAGTTTGGATAAGGTTGTGGATAGTGTTTCCTCTTTTGAGCTTATTCCTTATCTTCTTTGGTTGTTTTAAGCTGTTTTGAGTATTTTAAGTTTGCTTTGAGTCTTGTGAGTCTTGTTAAGTGTTTTTAAGTTTAGTTTTATGTTTTTGAGTCAGTTTAGAGGTTATTAGCAAGCCCTCTAAATCCCCGGTCCCTAACGATCCCTACTTATACTTATACTACGATTGCCAAAAGAGGGTTAAATTTGTGTGTTAAGTTAATTTTCGCATCACAACATATGGCGCCTATCCTTCATATCCCCTACTGGTCCTCTTACCATTGGGGATTCGGTGATGAAGAATGATATGACCACTGCAGTGGTGGCTCGGAACCTTGTCACTCCCAAAGATAATAGACTACTTTCCAAACGGTCTGATGAGTTGGCTGTTAAGGATTCTCTGGTTCTCAGTGTGCAGTGTGCAGGTTCTATGTCTAATATGACCCAACGTCTATTTGCTCGAACCCGTCAAGTTGAATCATTGGCGGCTGAAGTGATGAGTCACAAACAGGAGATTAGAAGGCTCAAGCATGAGAATAAACAGTTGCACAGACTCGCACATAACTATGCTACAAACATGAAGATGAAGATTGACCAAATGCAGGAATTTGATGGTCAGATTTTACTTGATCATCAGAGGTTTGTGGGTTTGTTCCAACAGCATTTGCCTTCGTCTTCTAGTGCTGTACCACGTAATGAAGCTTCAAATGATCAACCTCTGATACCTCCTCATTTTGGGGCTGCGCTGACTGCTGAGGCTTCGGCGAATACTGAGACTTCTCCTAAGCAGCCTTTGTGAAGGCTCCCTCTTGTATTTTTCTGCCTCCTGTTCATTTTCAACGAATTTTAATGTAAAAATACCTTGCATATCTGTCAATGTTAAAAAAATAAACCCACACCAAAAACAATTAAACAAGCAACAAATAAAAATGACAATCATGGCAAAATAAAACTGCAGAAAAGGGAAGGTTTTTAGGAATGCAAAACATGGGTTGCCTCCCAAGAAGCGCTTGCTTTAACATCTTGCAGCCAGACGAAACTTCCTTTGAAACTTAGATAGGGCCCACAACACTGAGTGGGATTTCTTCCACAATCTGCCCCACATCACTCTCATAGTATAGTTTCAGACGATGCTCGTTCACTTTGAATTCGTTGCCGTTCCTTAAGCTTTTAACTTGGACTGCACCATGGGGACAAATATTAGTGACAACAAATGGCCCAATCCACCTAGACTGTAACTTACCAGGGAACAATTGTAGATGGGAATTGAATAGTAGCACTTTCTGTCCAATTGAGAATGTTTTTCCCCAAATCATTTTGTCATGAAACGACTTTGTTTTCTCCTTGCAAATTCGTGCATTCTAATAGGCTTTGTTCCGTATCTCCTCAAGTTCATTCAGTTGGAGCTTCCTATTTATTCCAGCAGCATCTAAGTCCAAATTGAATGTTTTCACAGCCCAATGCGCTTTGTGCTCCAGTTCCACAGGTAGGTGACACGGCTTGCCGTAGATTAGTTAAAATGGAGACTCCCTAGAGGTGCTTTGTAGGCAGTGCGATATGCCCATAGTGCATCATCTAAACGGAAGCTCCAATCCTTCCGGTTTGGCCCAACAGTCTTCTCCAAGATTTGCTTGATTTCTCTATTCGAGACTTCGGCTTGGCCACTTGTTTGAGGGTGGTATGGCGTGGAAACCCGATGCTTCACATTGTACTTTTTAAACAGCACCTCAATGGTGCAATTGCAAAAGTGGGAGCCTCCATCTCTTATGAACACCCTTGGCATGCCAAATCTAGAAAAGATGTTAGCCTTGATAAAATCTGCCACCACTCTAGAATCGTTAGTATGGGTGGCTTTGGCTTCCACCCATTTCGACACATAATCAACCGCTAGCAAAATATAAGTAAATGTTGGAAATGTGCCCTAAAACCAATCATGTGATGATACTTTACGGACATTTCACATGTTAAACTAATCTAGTTTAATATAAAGGGCAAAGATTATTGTTTGAGCCGTCTCATATAAATGTTATATGCTTAAACGATAAAGTCCAAGGAATATGTGATTGGGAGAATGCAATCTAATGAAGTTAGATTCATGAGACCATTCTTTCGTAGACACATCCTAAATGTTCCTGATCATAGGATTGTCAATTGGGCATTGACAGTCCGTTAAGATCGGTACGTACTGTGTCTTCTCTCAGGGAGAGTGACTAGTCTCGAGTCATTGGTGTGTGTGACATCAAGACAAGTACGTAGGTGCTCAATAGAGAATGAGGTCACTGAACGCGATCAACGAAGAGTTCTCATATTCATGTCACATGAGAACTCATGGTTGGGATAATGCAAAGTAGTCCTTTGACCTGAGGCATCATAGTTGTCTTGTGGTTAAGTCCTTGATCTTTGATTATGTCAAACGTCATTCCATTGGAGTGTCCACGGCATCGTTGGGGTTAAGCCACTTAGCCATGGAGGCAAGTGAATGCGCAACAAGGGATCTCTAACCTTCAAACTGTTTGAGGGAGAATACTCTATGATATGATTTAGAATCTCTGGCCAGAGTATGAATGAGAGTTGGGAATGCGTTCCGAATCACATTCAAGGAAATCATATAAGCACACGAATCACATTGGATAGTAGCATGAATAAATAAACTATCAAACCAAACAATGTGGTCGGGAGTATTAGATTAGAGAAAGACCGTATTGCATTTGTAATCCCAAACTGAATAGGTTTTCTCTACCTCTTCTGATTAGCTTGGGTAACCATGATATGCTGCAAGGTGTCACTCATGGTTTGTGGAAGCCCTAAACGTGTGTAATCACTAAAGGGAGAATTGAAAGTAAGTTTCAATTCACAATCGATATAAAATGGTTTTAATCGCCCACTGCCTCGCTAAAAGGAACCTAATGGATCGCACACCGTGTAAGGTGGAGATTGAAGAAACAATGGAGATGAGTAAGAATGATTAAATGGTTTAATCATTTATTTATGGCAAGGATTAATTAATATGTTAATTAATCAAACGAATAAGTTCGTTAAAGACCTCGGGATAGTTTTGGACCTTAAGGCCCAATGGGCTTCGAACGTCAAGCCCATTAACTTAAGTTGTATGACAACTTAATGAATAATGATTCACAAAGGCCCAATTAGTCCAAAATATCCTAATGGCTGGCCATATGGTTAAGGGTAGTGAACTTGGACTTATTTACAAGTTTGCCACTCAAATGAATAAAGGTATAAATATGACTTTATAGCCAAAATTCATTAAGGGTTTGTTTTGGAGAAAATTGGTGAGAACTTGTCTCTCCATTTCTCTCTAAAGAGGCCGGACACCTTGGGGGGTGCATCTTGCAATCCCACTACTCCAAGGTCACTCATTTCTTCTCCAATCTCTCCTTGGTGAAGAGACTTAGAGGTTCTCAATTTTGGGAACTTGGAGAAACCTATTCATCCATCCAAATCCATAGATTTTAGATGCAAGGAATGAAGGCCCTCTCTTTGGGTGATTAGCCTTTGCTTATGCAAAGCGGAATCTACAAAGGTACAATTTCAACTCACTTTGTTTTGAGTTGAGTTTTGGTTCACCAATCTACTAGGCTTTGAATTTCATGGTTAATGTTTTGTTTTTAAGTGCATGCTAGCATGATTCCGCCTTTAATTGTTAATTGCATGCTTATTGATGTTGCTTAAATGAACATGTTTTCACAAAATAATCCTTCAGTAAAACCATATGAGGGCGGAAAGGGTCCCATGAAATCCATACCCCATACATCAAAGATCTCCACATTAAAGATTTGTGGCATTTGGTCCTTGGCACCTATTGTACATGTTCTTTGGCATCGATCATAAGTTATACAAAATGTTCTAGCATCCTTAAACAATGTAGGCCAATAGAAACCACTCTCTAAAACCTTAAGGGCTATCCTTTGGGTGCCAAAATGACCCCCACATGCATAACTATGGCAGAATGCAAGACTTGAATTAAACTCATAATTGTGCACACATCTTCGGATAATCTGGTCAGGACAATACTTCCACAAATATGGATCATCCCACACATAAAATCGTGTATCATTTCTGAGTCTATCACGCTTGTATTTATCTAGAGTGCTAGGAACTTGTTTTGTGACCAAATAATTGACCAAATCAGCATACCAAGGCTCACTTACCTCTAGGGACAGCAATTGCTCGTCAGGAAAGGTATCTAGAATGGGTAAGGAGTCCTCCTCATGCACCAAACGGCTGAGATGGTCAACCACCATGTTTTCACTCCCCTTTTTGTCTCTTATTTCAAAGTTGAACTCTTGAAGTAGGAACATCCAACGAATCAGTCTTGGTTTGGCCTCCTTCTTGGTGAGGACATACTTCAACGCTCCATGGTCAGAATATACAATCACTTTAGTGCCAAATAAGTATGAACAAAATTTATCTAAAGCAAATACAACTGCAAGAAGTTCTTTCTCAATGGTAGAATAATTCAATTGAGCATCATTTAGGGTCCAGGAAGCGTAGTGGATGACGTGGGGCTGTTTGTTCCTCCTTTGGCCTAAAACAGCACCAATGGCATAATCGGATACATCACACATTAGCTCAAATGGAAGGCTCCAATCTGGTGGCATGATGATGGGGGCCGAAGTCAACATGTCCTTGAGGGTTTTGAAAGCGGTCTCACACTCCTTGTTGAACTCGAAGGCTACTTCCTTTTGGAGTAAACGGCAAAGGGGTTGGGCGATTTTTGAGAAATCCTTGATGAATCTCCTATAAAATCTTGCATGGCCAAGAAAAGAACGAACCTCCCTCACCGAAGTGGGAGAGGGTAAGTGACGTACAAGATCTATTTTAGATTTATCAACCTCAATCCCTTTTTCTGATACGATATACCCCAAAACTATACCTTGTTTTACCATAAAATGGCATTTTTCCCAATTCAAGACAAGATTAGTTTCGATGCATTGTTGTAAGATCAAAGTAAGATTATTCAAGCATGCATCAAATGAGTCACCAAAAACACTAAAGTCATCTATAAACACTTAAATGATCTTTTCCACAAATTCTGAGAAAATACTTACCATACACCTTTGGAATGTGGCTGGTGCATTGCATAGCCCAAATGGCATGTGTCGATAAGCAAAGGTACCAAAGGGACATGTGAAGGTAGTCTTTTCTTGGTCATCAGGAGCTATCACAATCTGATTATAACCCGAATAACCGTCAAGAAAACAATAAAACGAATGATCGGCTAACCTTTCCAGCATTTGATCAATAAAGGGCAGCGGGAAGTGATATTTTCTTGTCGTAGCGTTGAGCTTCCGATAGTCAATACAAACTCTCCATCCGGTTTGGATTCTGGTGGGCACAAGCTCATTATCTTCATTTTTTACCACAGTGACTCCGGACTTCATAGGAACAACTTGGACCAGCGAGACCCAATGGCTATCACAAATTGGGTAAATCACTCCACAATCTAGTAGCTTGAAGATTTCCTTCTGCACAACGTCCATCATGGGTGGATTGAGTCGGCTTTGTGCTTTTTTGGATGGTTTGGCTTCTTCTTCCAAGAGTATTCGATGCATGCAAGTGGTAGGGCTAATTCCCTTGATATCGACCAATGTCCACCCAATGGCAGTTTTGTATTCCCGAAGCACCCTCACCAACTTGTCCTCCTCTTGTGCAGTGAGTAAAGAAGAGATGATGACGGGCAGCGTCTCTTGTTCTCCCAAAAACACATATTTCAAATGGCTAGGCAATGGTTTAAGCTCTAGGGAAGGGGGCTGGATTACAGAAGGAAGCAACTTGTTAGTCGAAATGGGAATTGAAATTAGGTTATGAGACTTACCAATATGCCTTGGATTTGACTCTAGGGCAGCAACCATCTCCACTAATTCTTCTTGAATAGGCACGGCAAGATGTTCCTTGTTGTTGTCGTGTGCATGCCTAAGTGCTAACCTTTCGTTTTTTAGTCCAATGCTTTGCGTGAGAGTCTTTTCAAGTGCATCCTCACTCAAATCATCAAGGAATTCCTGCGCCCAAGAGTCAATAACAGCAATAGAAAAACAAGAGCGACCATCATGAAGATACCTCATAGCATCAGAAATATTGAAATCAATAACTTCCCCATCAAATTCCATGGTTAGTGTTCCCTTGAATACATCTATCTTTGTACGGGTAGTCTTCATGAATGGTCGTCCAAGTAAGATTGGTAATTGAGGGGAATGGTTTGAATCTTCCATTTCAAGCACATAGAAGTCCGTCGGAAAGACTAGGTGATTCACCTGCACTAAAACATTCTCCAAAACACCTTTTGGATACGCATTAGATCTATCGGCTAGTTGAATGATCACTCCATCATTTTTTTAATTCTCCCAAGTTCATAGATGCATATATTGAATAAGGCATGACATTTATTGATGCACCTAGATCTAATATGGCAGATTCAAAGCGAGTATTTCCTATGACACAAGGAATTGTAAAACTGCCACGATCTTTGCAGTTAGGAGGTAATTTTCGTTGCAACACAACTGAGACATTCTCACTTACCCTTACCACCTTTTTGTTCAAAGCCCTCTTCCTTGTAGTGCACAGCTCCTTCAGGAACTTAGCATACATGGGGACTTGTTTAATTGCATCTAGAAATGGAATGTTGACTTGCACCTTTCTGAATGTGTCAAGGATGTCTTTGTCACTCTCATCCTTCTTTGATTGCATAAACCTGTGAGGAAATGGTGCATTGGGTGGAATGGAATTAGAAGTCCTGGAATTTGAACCCAACTTACCTTTGGTGTTGCTCAATCCTTGCCGAGGGCAGGCCTTGTTCCTTCTCCTCAGATTGCATCTTTTCGTCCTCCTTTTGATTGGATTTAGATGGGTTGGGATCAGATCAAACTTCTTTTCCACTTCGCAAGGTGATGGCTTTGGCAGATTCGAAGCCTTCCTTTCGATTTACATCCGTCGAAATAGGTAACTTACCTTGTTCTTTACTAAATTGCCCCATGAACTCAGCCATTTGTCCCATTTGTCTCTTCAATTCAGTCACCTCTCGAGCTTGATTTTGCACTTCCTTGGCGTAATTGTGCATATCTTTGGCTTAATTTTCCTGACCTTTCACCAACGTAGTTAGTAACTGAATAACTTGAGCATTATCAAAAGACTAACCTGAGTTATTTTGGGTAGGTTGTGTTTGGGGTTGTGCGGGTGCATACGGCCTTTGATAGAATCCCAGAGGTTGCTGTCTGAATGCACTTTGTTGTTGGGTTTGTTGGGGCTCCCTCTATTTGAAATTTCGATGATCTCTCCAGCCTAGATTGTATGTATTTGAGAACGGATCATTCCTTGTTTGGTTTTGACTCCCAAAACCCACGGCGTTGGTCGATTACCACCCTCCGTTCTCGATCAATTGAGGGCACTTATCCGTGAGATGTCCATTCATTGAGCACACGCCACAAGCAGCTACACTTTTTTCTTTTAGTTTTTCAACCACCTGTGAAAGAAGAGTAGTAAGATTAGCCATGTGATTTTGAAGTTCGGAAATAGCACTTACCTCATTAACTTGTTGCTGCCGTGGGTTGTCTCTTTGACCAATGCCTTCATATTGTTGAGCATTCAATGCTCGGTTTGCAATTAAGGTCTTGGCAGCCATGGGTGTTTTATCCACCAAAGCTCCTCCCGCTGAGGCGTCTAGCATTTGGCTTTCAATTGGTAGAAGCCCTTCGTAGAAATATTGAAGAAGAAGCTCTTCCTTCATCTGGTGCTGTGGACATGAAGCAACAAGGGTTTTAAAATGCTCACAGTAAGTGGGAAAGGATTCACCTTGGTTTTGCTGAATGCCACTAATCCTTTTGCGTAGTAGAATGACTCGAGAAGTTGGGAAAACCTTCTCCAAAAATGCCCGTTTCATACTCTCCCATGATGTGACAGTTCCGGGGGCTAGCTCATACAACCAATCTTTAGCCTTTTCCAAGAGAGAAAAGGGAAAAGCCTTCATTTTCAGAATGATCCCATCAACATTCACAGGGGTCATGCTCGAACAAACAACCTTGAACTCCTTCAAATGTTTATTAGGATCTTCCATAGACAACCCATGGAACTTAGGAATATGGTGCAATAAACTGGACTTTTATTCGAACTCGTCGGTCTTGTTTTGGGCTGCCCTTGGATATTGAATGCATAAAGGCAGAGCATTGTCTAATCCCGAAGTGAAAAGGTCCTTGATTGTTCGATTGTCTACTGCCATATCTTGGACTTCTTCAAAAGTCCTTGTCGTGGCCTCCTCATGCTCTTCTACTTTGTCTTCTTCAAGATCTGGTGCAGGTTGAGATGGTTGGGGTTCTTGTTGATTCCTTGCTCGTCTCAAAGTTCGTTCAAATTCGTCGTCAAAGTCAAGGATGTGCTTATGAACAGGTTGAGAACTTCGAGTCATAAACCACCTAAAACAAGAAAACAAGTAAAATCAGCAACTAGGAACAAAAACACAAGAAAAAAAACAAAAGGAAATAACAAGGGATTAGCAAAGTTGCTAATCCTCAGCAACGGTGCCATAAACTTGAGACCAGTCTCTAAAACAATACTCTCAATCACACTATTAGGGTATGGATATATTATGTCAAACCTCTAATGTGATTATTCCATGTTATATGATTCAATTGAGTCGTATAGGAACGCTTTCCTTTATTACGCTCGATACTTCGGCCGAAGATTCCCGAATCATATCTTAGATTATTCATCCTCTCATAACGAGGATTAGAGATCCCTTGTTGCGCATTTACTTGCCTCCATGGCTAAGTGGCTTAACCCCAACTATGCCATGGACACTCGCGAATGGAGTGACTTTGACATAATCAAAGATCAAGGACCTAACCACAAGACAACTATGATGCCTCAGGTCAAAGGACTACTTACATTATTCCAACCATTAGAGTTACTTGCTTGACATGTGAGTAGACCTCCATGCAAGTACTCTCGTTCGATTGTGTTCAGTGAACTCATTCCCTTAATGAGCACCTACATACCTGTCTTAGTGTCACTACACGAATGGGATGAGACTTTCCATCCTTCCAATTGAAGGGGACACAGTATGTACTGGTCTTTGCATTGTTAGTATCCCTCTAACAATCATATGACCAGGAACCTTTTTGGACATGATGGTTATGTGAAGAAGGTCTCTGTAGTCTAAGATCATTAGATTACTTCTTACATCGATCCATTGTCCATGGATTCACTATTTAGGACATATATCGTTTATTGAGATAGTCCTAATTAGTATCTTTACCTTTTGATGTATAAGAGTCATCTATACACACATTCATTGTCCTGAAAGGTTTCTTCCAAAGATTGACTTTCAGGGCATATTTCCAACAATCTCCCACTTGCACTAAAGTCAATCACTAGTGTATCTCATAGATGCTAGTTGAGTGAACTTATGCTCGTAGGTTAACTTGGTTATGTATTAATCCTTTTTATCTAAAAGGGATTTACTTATCAAATGTTTCTAAAACGTTTGATGATGTCTCTTTCTTGTGTTCAAATACTTTGATGAGACCTTGATTCCATGGCTTGAGCAATCGCCCCATTACGTCGTAGTGTCCAACTAATGACCTTATGGTTTGGATTCAATCATTGGTTCTATAAGAACCCTTTCTATTCAAAACACCTTTTGAAGCAGTTTCTAAAACAATATATCGCCATATATTTCGTTTGTATACTTTATACATACTTTGCTCTAACCTTGAGACCATTGTAGTACAATACTAACAATACATTCATATGATTAGTACTTCATCCATTATGAAGTTCCATTTGTTAAAATGGATTATTTTCACTTTGGTTAATAACCTAAGTGAATGCACGCTTCCAGAGTCCTACTCTGATGTTCCTTTCTTAAAGGCAATAATACTTTATCAATTGCTATGGTTTTGATCCTGGGCTATAGTAATATCTTAAAGTGACAACCCCTGTGTTTTTTCACCTTTGGATATCATCTCACAAGTCCATACATGTGTCCCTTTTGTGATTTTATGACACATTCATTATAAGGGTTATGAAAGTGATTTTCTATCATATAGGAAAACACCTTCTCAAATCTTCAACATTTGAGATTTAATTTCCCCATTAAACATTCTTGAGATAGCCTTGCTATATCATTAAGTCCAATTTCAAGTCTATACTTCAAAATTGACCGTGTCATAATTTTGTCATTTTTGAGTAACATCTATGTTTTATCAAGTCTATCAAATAGACTTCATTCATATCTTGTTGCTCAAATTATGACGTCACTCCCATTGGCCTTGTTGTAACTTAGCATTCATTCAAAAATTAACACTTATATTTTCTTGATTTGAATGCATATTGCTCCCACTAACTTGTCTTGGATCTATTGACAATCATTGAGATCCATTAGCTTATTTGATGATGTCTCAACAATTTTGGGACTATCAACAACTCTAGCTAACACAAGTTATTTAAACGAACATACACAAAAGAATTCCTTCTCAAGTAATTCCATTTGAAATGTGTGACTTATTTTATCAAGTCTATTCATTTAAATTATATGGTGTCATACACCATACTTCAAGTTTTAGTCATACTAAGACCTTTAATGTAGTCATATAAGAATTATCCAAGTCTTTAGTAGAAGCATGACTCCTACTAAGGATATAGAAACTCAACCATTCCTTCTAGGTGGTTGATATAATTTTTTATCAAAACTACATAGAGCGTTATAGTTACAAGAGGTGCCGAATTTGGATTGTCTTCTTGTTAAACCATATGTTGTGACTCATTTTGAAACTATTCCCTTTTGTTTCATCAATTTGTCCATATGCTTTGTTATTAGCTTGTTCTCATAAAAGAGAATGGTGGACAACTCCCAACATATAACCATTTTATGCTAGGTTGACGAAACCAACATTCATAGGCTATTCTTTAGAATGTTTACACAACATAGAATTTTAACGTTTTGAAGAGTTTGAGTCTTTTAACAATTAAAATTACAAACTCTTAATAATAGTGAAGTACTATTATTCTTTAGACAACTATATACCAATCACATTCAAGTTTATATCCTATTTCTCACCTCCCACTATTTCTCATGACTTTAATGAGATATTCACTTCATACATTCAAAATGTATAAACATGGAGTATACGGGTAGAGGACATTGTGGAGTAGCTTTAAAACCTTTCAAGCTCATTTGTTTCAATCTCCACTAAGTCGATGTCTTGCTATTAAGTGACTAAAGTCTTTAAACATTTCATAGATTTAGACACATCATTCTTGGTTTAATCACTAACACACTTGTCATTTTAAAACGATTTTAAGAATGCCCAATTAGTTGTTCAAAACTACTAATTTAATCAAGAGTGATCTTGATTATTGTGGTTTAAGTGATAACCATATAAGAAACGTTTTTCTTTATTATTTATATCATTATAATGTGATCTTCCTTTTCTTCAAGAAAGGAATCTCTAGACCCTTTTTCAATTCATATAGAACTCATATGTAGGCAATTGGAACTAAATCTAAAGATTCTTTGTATCCATCTATGGCCAACATGTGAGATCTATCCATAATTGATAAGTCCAAAGTTTGGATATCGCATTACATAAGTGATATAAATCTTGTATCTCAACAAGGATACAACAAAACAATATTCAATTCATAACACTACTTTAAGGAAATAATATATTAGAAGGCATTCATCACATTACATTGATATGATAATTCAAACATTCATAATGTTTAATACAAAAAGAATTAGCTCTATACATTTAGAGACTAATTATATACCTTCATTTAGGCACCAATAGTGGTCTTCCATCATATGAAGCCATATTATAAGTTCTTAACAAAATAAGAAAGTTTAAAGACTATCTTTAAGTGCCTAACAAACTTCCTAAGTAGTTAGCAAAAATATAGTGGCCAAACCCTTCTCCATCCTTTTCCTTGCTTGTTCATCTTCTACTTGGCTCTATCACCTACATACAATTGCATAAGTGATTAGCATTTTATATCAAATATAAAGATTAGAAGATCTAACAATTAGAATTGAAGATAAGAACATAAACCATACCTTGTGGCTTGTCCTTAAGAGTTGCAAGGTATAACCTGCAATTCCTCTTCCAATGCCCTTCCTTTCCACAGTGGTGGCAAGTCCCCTTGGGCTCCTTTGCCTTTTTTTTCCTCACTCCTCCTTGCGGCTTAGGAGTGGGTGACTTCTTCTCCTTCCCTTTGCCTTTGCCTTTCGGCTTGGCCTTGGAAGAGGATGGCTTGTTGTAGGCTACTGCAGCAGTCCCTACAACGTTTTCTTTCTTCATAGTCTTCTCAGCGGTTACTAACATGTTTAGTAACTTAGAGAGAGTGTTATCCATCTTGTTCATGTTGTAGTTCATAACGAACTGCGAGAACGAGTCAGAAAGAGAAGCCAAGATGAAGTCATGGGCTAATTCCCCGTCAAGTGGAGTCCCTAGGTTCTCCAGTTGTTCAATGAGTCCAATCATCTTCAGTACATGTTGATGCACTCCCTTGACCATCTTGGTCTTCACAAGTTCACTGACAGTGCTAAAGCGACGGTTGCGCGTCCCTTCACCATATAACTCCGTAAGATGGAGTATTATGGAAGATGCACTGTCCATGCCCTCGTGCTGTCTCTGTAGCTCCTCATTCATGGAAGCCAACAGATAGCACTTAGCTTGTGTATCATCCTCAACGTGCTTGTCATACTTAGCACGTTCATCCTCAGTGGCCTCAGGGCCAAGGGGTATGTGAGGTGGAGCCTTGTCTAGTACGTAAACAATCTTCTCCAAGGTTAGGAAAATCTGGACATTACGAAACTATGATGGGAAATTGTGCCCCTCTAGGCAATGTTTGTCGAGTATTTTCGCGAGTGTGCTTCCAACCATATCTAAATACATAAACAATAAAATAAATTAGTTTGATTGTCCATTAAGTCAAACGATTCGGGTCTTTAAACCGAATGACATCACCCACCATTTCTGGAAAATTCCATATCCCTCAAGATGGAATCCGGGAGATTTCAATGAAAGCTCCTAGTGGGTTATGGGAGACTCACTATTACCAAGCCCACCTCACGATGATACGATGTTGGCTAGCAAAAATAATAATGAGAGGGTATGACTACCCATTCACAACAACCTCTTGTGATTACCCATCTATTTGGCCTCTAGAGAACAATGCCTCACAATGATATGATGTTGGCACCATTTCTCTTAGTTAAGTTTTATCCCACCATGCCGGTTTAGATAGGGGTTCAAGTATGACCTCACGATGATACGATGTTGGCCACACTCGTTGCCTACCTTAACCACATCAAATGTTTAAATAGACTCCTCCTGAGTATAAGCACGCACTTTGCACTCCCCCATGATAGGGTGAAGGCGGTGTACGAGTCATAAATGATTGGAGCCTACCATGGTGGAAGGCCACGAAGAAGTGTTCAAAGCACCTCTCCGCTTTCAACTTAATATTGGATATTGGTTGAGGGATTTTAAGGTCTCATCATTTTATTTATTTAATCACATTAAAATAAATTGTGTCCTATTATAACTACTAGTCCAAAGTTAATGAAATTAGTAGCATATAATATCCCCACTATTCGTTTTCATAAAACAAATCAATATCAAAACATTTTTCAAAATATTGGAGATATATATAACTACTAATTGTATTCATTATAGTTTAGTAGCGTATGATACTCCCACTATTTGTTTTCAGAAAAAACAAATCAATATCAAAAACGAATTTTTCAAATATTGGAAGTAACTACTACTACTATGGTTTTTGCATTCCTTTGAAATTGGACTTTATAGTTATCTTAGGCTCTTTGGATGACCATGGACTTATTGGGTTAATTCAACAACGAGCCAACATTGTTGAATAAGATCTAGGGAAGGTTGTGTCGTTTTAATTACGTGCTTTCAATCCAATTAAAACATTTTTCATTGAGCCATTAGAAATGAAAGACAATCATTCATTGCTAATTAGGGCGTTGGACCCAATTAATCTTTAATCTCATGACAAAACCCTCTTTTAATCATGTCACCTTACCAATAGTTAAAGAAACTCTAGTCTAGTACTAGAGGGAATCAACTAATTGAAAGAGATTAAGAAGTAATAAGAATTACAAACCGATTTGTACAAATTCCTACAAATTACAAATACTAAGAGGGAGAGAAAGATTAATGTCTATCATGACAAAGTCCAATTGAAATAGTAATTAAAACACATTCCCAAGGTTCAAACAATTTGAGTTTAGCGCCCTTTCTCATAGCTCAATTATCGTTTAAGGCATAAGTCCATAGTCAATCATTTTCTAACTACTTAATCACATTAAATAATTAATTGGAATGCAACATGAACATTTAGATTTAGTGCATATGGGCATAATAGTATTATGAGTTTAAACAACTAACAAAATTAAAAACAAAAAAATTTAACTTGTTAGTTAGATGGGGCCTAATATGCAAATATGAAAAGTTAATGGTCAAACCGTAAATACTTGAAAGTAATTATTAACTTTTCAAAAATTACAAAATAGCCCCAAAAGTTAATGGGGATGGGAGGTTTCTTACACATTGCATTAAATCAAATGAAAGTAGATATAACCCTAGATATTTCTTGCCACTTGATAAGCTTTAAGGACTTTAGAGTAATGGTGATGGAAATTCTCCTAGTCAAGTCTAGGATATAATAAATTTTTGGGAAGGCTATGGATGGTAAGTATATCATCCAAAACCATAAAACAATTTATGAACACAAAACAAAACCATTTTCACCAAAAACAAAACCATGAACACCAAGAACAAAACCATGAACACAATTTCAAGATTTGTACATTCTTGGTGATTTTTCAAACCCAAAAACAAAAGTGACAAGATCTAGATTTTCTAGCTTTAAAAAGATGTGTGAGTGTCTTACAATAAAACACAAACACAAGCCAAAACCTCCCCCCAAAACCGTGCCCTCCCTTATGGTACTTTAGCCCCAAATTTTGCTCCAAAACTCATTCTTCATTCATGTATCCAAAACACTTTTTGCATACATATCTTTTTCAACTCTTGATTCACATTTTTCAACACTTGAAAAACAAAAGATAAACATACTTTGAATGAAGAAATAATATGTCAAACATAAAATTAAAACCCATGTGCATAAAATCCAAAAGGACACATCAAATATAAACCTTTGGCTCTGATACCACTTGAAGGGAAAATAATGAGATTTATTTGGGATTTCTAGTGACTAGCATGCATATACAATTCAAAATTCATATACATACGCAACAGAAGCATGTTATCAAATAATATCAAAGCTATAGTCATGCAAATCCCCTTCAAGAAGCATATGTTTATATAAGATGCATCAAAACATTTTATTGAAGAACAAAGTGAAGGTATAGTTTTATACCTCTTGATCTAGACTTGAGACCAAGGATGGACCACCTCCAAGTTCTTTGCTCTTGGAACTCCTTGAGCCTAGCCTCCCTCCTTGCTCCTCCACTTTGTTAGAATGAGTGCTCCTTGGTTCTCCTTTAGTCTCCAAGATTGAAGACCTCTAAAGATCCACACCCACTAGTGTAGTGAGATGGATGACGGAATAACCAAAGGGTGAGAAGATGATTAGCTAAACCCCCTTTGGTGGCCGGCCTTGTGTGTGTGGTTTTTGAGAGAGAGAGGTTTTCTTCTTTTGTGAAAAATCAACACACAAAACCCTAATGAACTTTTCACTATAAAGTTCCTTTTATATCTCAAAGAAAACTAGCCAACCACTTGACTTCCTCTCTCTCCCTTTCCCTCCATTTGGCCGGCCCCTTGAGTGTTGTTTGGGCTTTGGGCTTTTATTATTTCAAGTCATCCTATGCTTAAATAAAAGCCCAATGGGTTTGGGCTTAATGGCCCAAATGAACCCGAACTTTTCTTTAAGCCCAAAATGATCTTTTATCACTTTTATGATTTCTTTAGACTTTCTAATTAATCACAACACGTAATTAATCCAATTAATTATTTCCATCATCCATTAGTTGTCTCACTACAAGAGTGTATCGGTATACAATCATTTTAGGTTCTAATTAGCAAGGCAGTGAGGTGATTGGCACCAATCCAATTGATTATATTTAATCCAATCACTTAGTGAATTAAAACTTACTTTTAATTCTCCTTCTTCTTTGACGACTACTTATTTAATTATCTAGAAGAACTCACAAGCCATGAGTGACATCTAACCATATATCATGGCTACCCAAGCAAATGTAGAATTTGTTCGGAGAACCTATTCAGTTGGAATTACAATGTAATTCGATCAGTCTCTCAAACAATACTCTCAATCACACTATTAGGGTATGGATATATTATGTCAAACCTCTAATGTGATTATTCCATGTTATATGATTCAATTGAGTCGTATAGGAACGCTTTCCTTTATTACGCTCGATACTTCGGCCGAAGATTCCCGAATCATATCTTAGAGTATTCATCCTCTCATAACAAGGATTAGAGATCCCTTGTTGCGCATTTACTTGCCTCCATGGCTAAGTGGCTTAACCTCAACTATGCCATGGACACCCGCGAATGGAGTGACTTTGACATAATCAAAGATCAAGGACCTAACCACAAGACAACTATGATGCCTCAGGTCAAAGGACTACTTACATTATTCCAACCATTAGAGTTGCTTGACATGTGAGTAGACCTCCATGCAAGTACTCTCGTTCGATTGTGTTCAGTGAACTCATTCCCTTAATGAGCACCTACATACCTGTCTTAGTGTCACTACACGAATGGGATGAGACTTTCCATCCTTCCAATTGAAGGGGACACAGTATGTACTGGTCTTTGCATTGTCAGTATCCCTCTAACAATCATATGACCAGGAACCTTTTTGGACATGATGGTTATGTGAAGAAGGTCTCTGTAGTCTAACATCATTAGATTACTTCTTACATCGATCCATTGTCCATGGATTCACTATTTAGGACATATATCGTTTATTGAGATAGTCCTAATTAGTATCTTTGCCTTTTGATGTATAAGAGTCATCTATACACACATTCATTGTCCTGCAAGGTTTCTTCCAAAGATTGACTTTCAGGGCATATTTCCAACAATTAGAAACCAAGGGAAATTGGGATGACACATCAAAAACCATCAGGAACAAGGATATAGGGTGCGGCACAACTAGGAAAAGGGGTTCTAGAAGGGTTGGGGCGCCACTTTTGTAGGGAGAGGAGATAAGGCTTCTAGAATCTGAAATATGTATTTTAAATGCATAATTATCCCTTATAAATGGCTGGAATTAAGGCACAAACTGATTTGGATAAGATAAGATTGGATAATGCTAGATTAGGAAAGGATAAGATAAGATAAGGTTAGTTTGGATAAGGTTTTGGATAATGCCTCCTTCTTTTAAGCTGATTCCTTATGTTCTTTGTCTTGGATTTATTGTCTTCATCTTTTCAGCACATTCCTAGCCTCTTGAACTTCAAATTCGTCCATCTATCTTGCTCCACTCATAAGCTATCCAGTTGATGCCCAAAACTGCCTCAAAATGCTCCAAATTGCACTTTCTTGCCAACTTTGTCATTTGGACTTACAAACACATGAAAATAGCTTAAAACACTATAATAAACACAAACTAACTATGAAAATGCAAGAAAACAATCTAACTAAGTTGCATAAATATGCTCCTATCAAACATTGAGGACCATGTTTGGTTTTAAGTGTGGGGGGGGGGTAAACAAGCTGTTTTTGAATGATTTTCGTGGGATTTTACCACTTATCACTTCTAATGTTGTTTCTTACTGTTTTAAGTATTTTTAGTGTGTTTTGGGCTGTTTTAGTGTGTTTTGAAAGCAAAATACGAAAACTTGAAAACAAATTAGAAAAAGTTTTCAAAAACAAACCAAAAAGAGTCGTTTTTGTGTGTTTGTGTCTTAGGGTACCTTTCAACACAATCATGAGGATTTGGTTTTTAATTGCATGACTGTTAAAGAGAGTTACAAACATGGATGGAAGTTAGATATGCTCTTTGGTTAATACTTGGTTATAGTTGACGTTTACGAATTCACATGTAATCACAAAGAAAAAAAATCAGTTTTTGTAACATGCTTGAAGGAATGAACTCAAACTAACGCTACATCCCTGAGAGACTTGAGCTTAGACTTTGTTTGGAGAGTTATAAATCTGTGATGCTTTTGTTTTTTAAAGTTGTTGCATGATCTCATTGTTTCTTTGCTTGGTTGCTACATAGAATGCATTTTCATCATTTTAGTTCCAAATACTAGAACTCATACCCGTTCCATTCAAAACTTTAAAATTGAGTGCATAACACATAACAAGATGAAGTTGTTTAGTAGTTACCACTAAAGCCAAAAAGCCTTCATCCCATGCATTTGTTTTGTAGGTTTAACCTTTTTAAGCCTTGTTTAGCCTATTTTCTTTGTTAGCCACATTATCGTTACCTAGCCTAGAATAAGACTATCCATACCCTTGTTCTCAAAGTGTCAATTTCATCACTTTGCTTACTATTTCTTTAAGAACGTTTGTCTATCATTACCTTTCTTTGTTAGCCAATACCCTAGCCCCGTTACAACCCTTAGACTTCAATCTTGGGTGTTATGTGTTTCAATCTATGGAGTTTGGAATTGGTATGAGCATATGGAATCCCTGGTTCTAAGTAGAAGCATTCCGTTCATGAGATCATATATATACATGCATTTATAATTCCATAAATTATTTTAGGCAAAAAGGCATCACCTTTAGACCACAAATGAAAGAATGTGAGAGAGAGAAGGTATACGTGGGTGCCAAGAAGAGGAAGAGAGCAGTTTCATTTCCTGTTAAATGGAAGAAATAGAGCATTGACAAAGTTCAGAAACTCAACAAAGACTACGAACAAAACCTTGAGTACATACATTTTTTATCCATTTCAACCAAAATCTTGAAATGAAAGAAAGAAAATCGGAGAACCTAGTTGAGGAAAGAACCATGTGGTAGCCCTTTTTAGCCTTTATTGTTATAACATCTTCCTCCACCCCTCAGCCACAGCTTCCAACATTTCTTACTCATTTTTATTGGATTTATATTTATTCCCAATACAATTCCCACTCTCATCAAAATTGAAATTGAAATTGAAATTCAAAAGAAAACCAACTTCCTAATTGTTCTTGGAGATGGCTACTTGAAAGTACTTTTCATGAACTTTTGTTCCTATCCTTAACTGCTAAAAGCAACTCAACCGTTGCAAAGGCCCCCTTGGGCTATTCACTATTTAATTCATCCAGTGAACAGTAACTGCCCTTAATGAATATTAACTGCCTTTTGCATCTCCACTCCTACACTGAATAGCTCTGGCAATAGGCAATAAAATATTAGTATTTTTATTTTATTTATAATTAATATTATATTATTTACTTTGTACAAATTAATATTATATTATTAATTTATCTTTTCCTTTTGGAAATCTCTTCCTATCTCTCGAAACTTCTACCATTTGTTTTTTTGCTGCACTTCCGACACACAGCAGATGAGCACACCTGAATACCTTTCTTAATTTTTGCTGCACTTCTGTAGTCCATGGCTTCGTGAAATGGTGTGGTGCAGAGGGGTGCCATAAAGTTGGATCGCCCGGTTAATTTCAGAACGTCATCGTTTAAGTCCCAGCTCCCTCATTCTCAATCTCCCGGATATGCCCTGCACCATAGCAGCCCCGCACTGCGTGGCTCCTCAGCTTCCAAGGACGACGGAGGTCAGCTTTTGTTTCCCCAAATGGGATTTGATTGAATTTTGGAGAAATATGGAAGCATTATTTCAATTAATCAATTAAATAAATGTTTAGAATTTGGAAAATTTGGGGTAATAGAATACAAATTCAAATGAGTGAATGAAATGTTGCTTGTATGCCTGTTGCTTAACTTTTTTCGAATCGAATAGTACCCAGAGGAGTTCGAGTAGCTGTAATGTTGAGGCCCAAAAATGCAGAGGAGATGATGGCTGACGTCGCCTGGACGTCAACCTTGCGTCACGTGGCCTTCGGGCTCTTGGGCTGGCAACTCTTGTTGGGCCTCTCCCTCGGGCCAGCTCGGGCTCCATCGCCAGCACACGCTGTACCTCTCCACTTGGGCTCTCTGACTCTGTTTGAGAGCCAGTCCATCGGGCAATAGCCCACGGTGGAACTGCTCTAAGGGGAATAGCCTAGTGAATTCCAGGAGTTGATGCATCCTCAAAGTTGAAAGTCTTGTTTATGCTATCATCAAGCTTCCATGGCATTGATGTTACCAAGTTCAGAGCAATAACTGTCAAAAGCAATCCAAATTATTTTTTCCAGAGTTTCAAATACGGAAGGTTTCTAGGAAGGATTCATACGATCCAACAATAAGGCAAGGGAAGAATCGATGAACAAAGAAATCACCATATAGGTTGTTGTTAAAAATATTCAGAGGAAGAGCAAAATTTGAACACATACCTAGAGATAAAGGCAACGACATAATGAGAGACTGAAGAGACTGGAGGGCACATGAGAACAGGAAGAAGTTGAAGCGCAAGAGATCAGGGAGTTGAAATCGGAGACTACGGAGAAAGCCAAGAATATCTACATCGTGAACGTCATAGACATAAAAGAACAATTCCTACGTCCAATAGATACAAAACTGGGAGAATATGAAGAATTAATCCAAAAATGATTGCAAACAAAGCCAATAGAAAAATTTAATTTACAGCAAAGAAAGCAAATAAGCTTGTAATAAAAATAAATAAAAAAGGTTCAAATTTTATTACCCTCATGGTCAATCTAGAATCATGGAGACCCACAATGCAAAATTTGTTGAGGATTTAGAAGAATTGGAACTGAACACAATATCAAATTCTTCACCAGAATTCGAAGAATGGATTACTGTAGACAACTCACTTGGAGGGCAAGAAACCAGTATCAATCTTTCAGTTAATGTACAAGCTGGAGATCCCATTCCTTTACCAGATGAAGAGTGATCAATGATGCTGACAATACAAATCCCACAGCTGATGCTGACATCCCACAGGTCAATACCAGTATTCAAGATGCAACCGAGTCAGTCAATGTGAGAAAATCACATAGACCAAGAAAGGCAGTGATTCTCCCAAATTTTGTGTGCATGAATGAAGCTGAATATATTGTGGGAGATGAACATGATCCAGTCACATATCATCAAGCCATCACAAGCATTTGTGGCACCAAGCCATGGATGAAAAGCTGCAGTCAATGCACAAGAATGCAGTGTGGATCTTAATGCCAAAACCAATTGGAATCAGCAAAACAGTTGGCTATAAATGGGTTTTTATGACCAAAAGGGACTCACTGGGAAACATTGACAAACACAAAGCACAATTAGTGGCATAAAGGTTCACACAAAGCGAAAGAATTGACTACCATGAGACCTTCTCTCTTGTGTCAACCAAAGATTCCATGAGAGTTATCCATGCTCTCACACCACATTTAGACTTGGAACTTCACCAAATGGATGTTAAAACAGCTTTCCTCAATGGAGATCATGAAGATGACATTTACATGCATCATTCACCAGGTTTTGTTGAAAAGGGGAAGGAGTCAATGATCTAAAAACTAAAGAAATCTATTTATGGTCTAAAACAAGCATACAGGTAATGGAACAAGAAATTTGATCAAGTGATGACAAAGTTTGGCTTTCAGAAAAACAAAATGGATGAGCGTGTATATCTCAAGATTAGTGGTTCTAAGATCATATTCCTAGTTCTAAATGTTGATGATATTCTGATAGCTAGCTCAGATTTCACACTACTACAAACAGCCAAGGAAATGCTAGTTGCAAGTTTTGATATGAAGGATTAGGGGGAAGCTAAATATGTCTTGGGAATCAAGATACTTGGAGACAGAAACAAGAGAGCTCTTGGTTTCTCATAGTGACAATATGTAGATAGGACATAAAGAGATTCAATATGGAGAAATATTCTAGTGGTGAGTTACCAATTGGTAAAGGTAACAAAAGAGTACTGAACGTACCCCCAAGAATGAACTAGAGAAAGAAGGTATGAAAGACAAACCCTATGCATCACTTGTAGGCAGTTTAATGTATGCTCAACCATGCACAAGGCTAGATCTCACATTTGCAGTGAGTGAACTAAGAAGATTTCAAGCAAATCTTGGTGCACCTCACTGGATTGAAGCAAAGAAACTACTCAGATATCTTAAAAGGACTCGAGATTTTATGCTTACTTACAGACATGTGGATGAACTTGAATTGATAGCTTACAATGACTTAGACTTTGCAGGATGTGTGGATGATAGACAGTCAACTAATGGTTTTATATTTATGCTTGTTGGTGGTGCTGTTTCAGGGAAAAGCGCCAAATGAAACGAGAACACTTGTACAAAGAATATATCGTACATATGAATTTGTAGGGTTACAATCTCTATTGATCCAAGAGTTACGATGACTTGATCTTGGATGAACAAGGGCCGCAAGGTTTTGGCTCTTGGCAATGGAGGAACCAACATGTGTAGGGGTGCTTGGTGATTCTTCAAAGGTTGTTGATCCAAGGGTCATGATGACTTGATCTTGGATGAATGATTGCCTCAAGGATTTGGCTCTTGGCAATGGAGGAAACTAGAGAAGCCAAAAATGCTTTGCTTCTTTCTTTGCTTTGCTTTGAATGTATGGTTTTTGGATCTCATTTCTTGGCTTTGCTTTGAATGTGTGATTTTGGGATGTTTCATACCTGGATGGAGAAGCCTATTTATAGGCTTTGAGAATGAATCACCACCACCCATTTGTGGCCTCACCTAATTTTTTTTTTGCACCTAATAAAACTTGAAGTGTGCTTGCCTAACTTACCTAATTTTTTTTTTCACCTAATAAAACTTGAAGTGTGCTTGCCTAACTTATCTAATTTTTTTTTTTTTACCTAATACAAATTTTGAACTTGAACATGTATTTCATAGAAATTTTGATGTCTATAAATGCCCCCACTTCAAGGCACGTCGCATACATGTGCATGTGTAGGTGATGTGTTTTGAAGTCCCTCGCATAGTGAATGTATTTGGTGACTATGCTTTGAAGTTCCTCAATGTAGATATTGATTCAAGGCTCTTCGAGGCTTGATCTTTGGGTTGGAATTTCTTCATGGGTCGTCGATGCTTGGTCTTGAATTGGGCTGGAATTTTCTTCAAGGGTCGTCGAGGCCTGATTTTGAATGAAATTGGACCATTAGAGCTTCACATGGTAAGTCGTCTTCGGCTTTGGTAATAGATGAATCAATATGTGTTTTGTTGCACTTGTTGACTTACCACAGGCTTGATCTTGAATTGGGCTGGAGGAGTTTTTGGTTTTACTCCAATTGTTGACATTCCACAAGCTTGATCTTGAACCGGGATGGAGGATTTTCTGGTTTCCTCCAAAGGTTTGTATTTACTTCATTTATCTGGAGCTAAATTTGATTCAAGGGTGGTGGAAACTTGATCTTGAATGAAATGGTACCACGAGCAGTTTCACATGGCAAGTGATATTCGACTTTGTTGGGGATGAATCAACACGTGCAGTTATTATGCTTGTTGATTCTCCAAGAGCTTGATGTATTATTTTCTTGCCTTATTTGTTCCCCAGGCAGAAGCGTCATCTTCCCTGGAAGTATATTAACTGTTAAGGATGACTACTCAAGAGCAATGCTAGGTAAGCAATCAGGGAAGGGGTTCCAGGCAATTGGTTCTAGATCGAAAGTTTGATTCCAATTGTTGACCGATTTCTCTATTTCTCCTTGTCCTGCAGGTAAGAACAAGGACACATAAAATGACAGGGAGAAAGCATGATATGAGATACTCTTGCTTTTGACCCTAATGATATGAGATACTTTTGCTTTTGAAGAAGTTGTGGCGATTTGACAGTGTTGCATGGGGAGGGTTTGCTCTTTGGTTGACACGCTCGATTAGAATCAAGGCATGTTGGCCGTCACGTGAAGATGACGTAGCCAAAAGTGCAAGTGATGTAAGAAGAATGTGACTAAATTGAAGCCAAAACTAGAACTTAATTAAACTATAAAGTGTGTGCGCAGTAGTGGGTAGTGAAGGAAAATTTTGTGAAAACTAGTTCATTTGAGCAACATCTATGCATACAATTAACAATTAAAAGGCGGAAACCATGCTTGTATGCACTCAAAAACAAAACTTTACCCATGAAATTCAAAACCTAGTAGTTATGGTGAGATCTAAGAGAAAGAGTTGAGATTTCTTTGTACCTTTGTTGATTCCTCTTTGCATAAGCAAAGGCTAATCACCCAAAAGAGAGCGCCTTCATTCCTTACTTCTTGCTCCATGGATTTCTTAGATGAGGATGGATGAATGGATTCTCCAAGTTCCCAAAATAGAGAAGCTCTAAGTCTCCATACCAAGAAGACCAATGATGAAGAGATGAGTGACCTAGAGGAAGGAAGATTGCTAGCTATGTTCCTCTAGGGTGGCCGGCCTCTTAGAGACAAAAGAGAGCTTTGTGTTCTCATCTTTTCTCCGAAAGAAACCCTTAGGATGAAATAGCTATAAAGTTGCCTTTATACCACCTCACAATGGAGTGGCAAACTTGCAATTAAGGCAAGTTCACTACCCCTCTCTATATGGTCGGCCATTGTAGGTTATTTGGGCTTTGAAGCCCTTTGTGTTTTCAAGTTGTCATACAACTTGAGTTAATGGGCTTGACATTCAAATCCCATTGGGCTTTGCGGCCCAAAACTAACCAGAGGTCTATAACGAACATATTCGTTTGATTAATTAACATATTAATTAATCCTAGCCATAAATAATTAAACAATTTAATTATCCTTACTCATCTCCGTTGTTTCTTCAATCTCTACCTTACTTGGTGTACGATCCATTAGGTTCCTTTTAGCGAAGCAGTGGGCGATTAGAACTCTTCAAATCGATTGTGAATTGAAACTTACTTTCAATTCTCCCTTTAGTGATTACTCACCTTTAGGGCTTCCACAAACCATGAGTGACACCTAACAGTATGTCATGGCTACCCAAGCTAATCAAAAGAGGTGGAAAACCTATTCAGTTTAGGATTACAATGCAATACGGTCTTTCTTTAATACAATACTCTTGACCACATTGTTTGGTTTGATCGTTTATTCATGTCTACTATCCAATGTGACTCTCTTACTTATATGATTACCTTGAATGTGATTTAGAACGACTTCCTAAATCTCATTCATACTCTGGCCAGAAATTCTTAATCATATCATAGAGTATTTTCCCTCAGACGGTTTGAAGGTTAGAGATCCCTTGTTGCGCATTCACTTGCCTCCATGGCTAAGTGGCTTAACCCTAACTATGTCGTGGACACCCTCTAACGGAGTGACTTTGACATAGTCAAAGATCAAAGACCTAACCACAAGATAACTATGATGCCTCAGGTCAAAGGACTACTTTGCATTATCCCAACTCATGTGACATGAGTATAAGAAATCGTTGTTGATCGTGTATAGTGGACTCATTCTCTATTGAGCACCTACATGCTTGTCTTGGTGTCAGTCACACCAATGACTCGAGACCAGTCACTATCCCCAAGAGAAGACATAGCACGTACTGATCTTAACGGATTGTCAATGCCCAATTGGCAATCCTATGATCAAGAACTTTTAAGATATGTATACGAACGAGAATGGTCTCATGATTCTAACTTCTTTTGATCACATTCTCCCAATTACATATTCCTTGGACTTATCCTTTACGCATTGATATGATAAAAACTAACACACAAATTAAACCCTATAAATTATGCAATTGTAGTATGGATAAGTAGGGATCGTTCTAGGCCGGAGATTAGAAGGGCTGCTAATCTACACAAATTAAACTCTAAATCACTAAGCTAGACTCATAAACACAAAACTAGACTTAAACTACTCTAAATAAGCTAAACTAACTGAAAACACACAAACTAAGGTAAATTGACTCGAAGTTTGGACAAAAATTAAACTAAAAAGACTCAGAATACTAAATAGGGGGTTGTTTTGACGAATTTAAGACTAAAACAAGCAAACTTGTAGAAACAAACTAAAGGCACGAAATTAAGGTAACTTAAAGGGTGAAAAGCTAGCTAGAGGGTCCTTCTCCACACATGACACATAAGCATACAAATCAATTTCCAGTTATTATTCCTATAAACCATGATGACAATGCCCCAAATTAATCGTGAAGAGCACAAATTAACTTTCAGATTTTCCTAAATTCATTGAATTGGACTCAACGACGCAACCAAATTATTCTTATCAAGTTCCCTATATGAACTGCATGATAAAGATACATATCAACGATCATTATGTTCTATTAAAATCATAAGCATTGATAAGACATTCGTAACTATAAACTGCATGATACTCTTGACATGAATTTACTTAACACAATCATGACTAGTGGCTTGTACTACTTGTAAATATAAGTTCATAACGATTAGGTGAAATTCCCTTATATTCTAGCATCAAATCCCCCCATGCAAACTAAGTATGCATCCTTAATCAACACACAAGAACAACTTCTCAATAAAATAGATAAGTAAATTGCATTCACGATTTATAAACAATAACTAGATGTAATCAATTTATATAAAACATATGTTCATGGCTTCAAATTCACCTCTAGCTAAAAAGAAATTTAGCTACGCATGTTCATAACTAAACAAAAACAATCTAAATTAAACATTGAAATCAAATAAAGGGTAGAAAGAACTCCAAGACACTCCAGCAATGGCAGATTCGGCCCTTCCTCTGGATGGCAGATTTGGCTCCTCCTCTCCTTGCAAGCACAACACACTTTCAATTTTTCCTCTCTGAATTTCTCTCTAAAGCCCTCTCTCTGAAAATCTCTCTCTCTAACTCTCCAGAAGCTGCGACATAATTATGTATTTAGAGGGTAGGGTTTCACAGCACCAATCGTTGGAGGACAAGGATAGGGCACGGCACAAAGTTGTATAGGAGAGGGATTAGGTGCAGCAGATTCCTAGGGGGAAAGGAATAAAGTGGTGCGGCACACTTTCTAGAAGAACAAGTTATTTGCATTGTTTCAGGGCTTCTAGAATCAGATATGAAGTGGTTTAATGTGATAAGAAGTCCCCCTTGTAGTTGGAAATAAGGTAGAATAGGATTAGGATAGGATAGGATAAGATAAGATAAGGTTAGTTTGCATAATGTTGGATAAGATAAGGTTGGATAAGGTTCCTTGTTTTCAGCTGATTCCTTATCTTCCAAGTATTGATTTAATTTCTCTAGATTTGTAGCACATTCCTAGCCTCTTCTGATCTTCAAAAGCGTCCATCCACCTTGCTCCATTCATATGCTATCCAATCCAAGTCCAAAACTGCTCTAAAATGCTCCAAATTGCCATTTCTTGTCACCTTTGCCAATTGGACCTACAAACACACGAAAATAGCTTAAAACACTCTTATAAATAGAAACTAACTCACTAAATGCAAGGAAACAAGCTAACAAAGTCGCATAAATATGCTCCTATCACGCATATAACATTTATATGAGACGGCTTTAAACAATAATCTTTGCCCTTTATATTAAGCTAGACTAGTTTAACATGTGAAATGCCCGTAAAGTATCATCATATGATTGACTTTAGGGCACATTTCCAACGAGTAGAACCTATAGAATACAAATATTCAAAGCATAGATAATATAAGGGTGAAACAGTTGAACTAGAGAAGTACTTATTGCACAACTAAGATAAGTTCCTACGTTAAGATGGAGATATGTCAGAATTGTCAGGTAATCCTCGAGTGCCACAGAGTAGGTAAGCTATCTAGGACTTGAAGGGGCAAAAAACAGAAGGGTGAGTGGGCACAAAAATAAAAGTTTATAAAATCCATTTGTTTTCTGAACATACTAACCCATCGCTGTAAAACAAGTATAGTTTCCAAAAACCATACTACGAATAAGTATGAAAACAAATGCATGCTAATAGTGAAACCAGAAGTATGTCATAACACGGTATCACATTAGCAATATAAACATAATCGTGTGCTCAACAATCTATACTTGCACGCAAGTCAGAGTCACCTAATGTGACCTGTATGACTGCACCTATTGCTAATCACTCTATGCTAACACACGAGTCGAAGTCACCAAATGTGACCTGTACGACAAGGCTAGGTGTAATAATATACGCTCTAGTGTACGATCACATGAAGGCTAGCGCGTCACCTATGGGTTAGAGTCGCCTAATGCGACCTGTATGACAGGGCTAGCACCTACTTGGATCTAAGGCGAGCGTGCGGAGCGAGGTAAACATTATGTGAAGGACTGGCCCTAGCCCGAGGCAGGAGCACTAACGCCAGGTGTAGCAATGATGAGCCACTATATGAAAATGAGCATGCTAGAACTCAATCATTCCAAGCAACACAATCAACTCACCTGAATTTACGTGCGCGTCCCGTAGAATTACTTAGCATTTCACAATAACATAATATTTATGAGCAGGTAAAATGCATATGAATATGCCATGATCAAATATAAATCTCAACCACCAAGGATTATTTTAAAAGTAAGTAAAACGTGACATAACATGCATAAATCAACTTAAAAATGTTAGTGGAAACTATACAATATATATACATATATATATATATATAAACAAAATGCCCACTCACTGGTATGTCGAAGGATCGTAGCCCCTAGCCTAGCTTGTCCGCGTACGTCCTTAAGGTAAGTCTCTCCTATATGCAAAACAACTAATAACAATTACTTAATTAACACATAAATGAAAAACTAGGAAAGACTCCCCATAATTTGCTCAAATGGAAGGTTTGAATATACGAAAATGTTCTACTCGAAGTCACAAACCCGCATGTGTCAACCATTCATCGGCTAGAGGCCGGACGCACACTCACGCACCTTCCAACCCACGGCTACACGCGCGGCCACACACAGGCACGTGCAAGGCAGAAGCTAACGGAACCATAACAGACATTAGGAATATTCCGTCAGAATTGACGAAATATTCCTTTAAATAGTAACAACATTACTTGACACCATTAGAATATTTCGTCAACTTTGACGAAATATTCCTTGTCTTTTTCGGTGAGCTTCGTAGTCCACCGCCGTTTGCTAGCTTCGGCGTTGCCATTTGGTTCACCGAAAACTAGGGAATTCCTTGACTAAAGGCCTTAGGGAGTTGAGTAGAAGCTCATACAACCTTCAAAACGTCGTGATTTGGCCAAGATCATGTCAGAACAAAGTCTACCGAGTTAGTTCATCTGAGTTACTCAGGGTTGACCACTCAAAACTCGTCTACTTAAGAATTGGTTTGTATGGTTAAGTTCGTAAGGATGAGAGGATCACAGTGGTGGTATTTTGAGTCTCAATTTATGAGTGTTTGAGGTTGTTCTTGAGGGTTGCAGAGAAAGAAGAGACTACGGGTTAGAGAGAGGGAGAAAGAAGATGAGAGAGAGAGACTGACAACTTTTTGATTGGGGGAGAGATATGATGAAAGGTTCTGATTGGTTGTGAGGGATTTAGGGAAAAGGCTAATTGGTGATAAGTGAATTAGGGGACACGGGTTCGGTTTTTAAAAGTAGAAAAAGGATAGGGTTTGTACACGAACCAAAACAGTGTTTCCAACATTGGAATATTAGTACACACGTGAACCAATTTACCCATTGTTTACGTACTTTAAATAAACGTAACGTTTTCGTTATAAGTCCGATTCGGGTCTAACTCGTGCCCAGATGTTCGTAACAATGAGTACTATTTAATTACAATAGTGAGAAAAATAAAATAAAAGAAAAAAAACTACATCCACGTCACTTTGCCAACAAGGGCATAAATGTCAACTTACACACTCAGGGGAAATTACACAGAAAAGTTAGGGACGAGTCGTCACAACCTACCCCCTTAAGAAAATTTCATCCTCAAAATTTCAACGCCGATTACAGATCATAATCAAAGAACAGACGTGGATACAAATCTCCCATGCGCTCTTCAGTTTCCCGAGTAGCTTCCTCTACTTAATGGTTCATCCGCAATACTTTCACCAGACGAACCGTCTTGTTCCTGAGAACTTTATCTTTCCAGTTAAGAATCGTCACTAGAACTTCATCATAAGTCAAGTCTGGGTTGATCTCTAACGGCTAAGGCGAAATCACATGTGACAAGTCAGAAACGTATCTCCGCAGCATGGATACATGGAACACATTATCCACCATCGATAACTCTAAAGGTAGATCGAGTTAAAAGGCAACTTCACTAACTCGCTCAATAATTTGGTACGACCTGATGTAACAAGGGCTCAGCTTCCCTTTCTTCCCGAATCGTACCATGCCTTTCCATGGCGACAGCTTCAAGAATACCCAATCATCAACCTTATAAACTCTATCGGCGATACTCTTCTGCCGATCCTGGGCTACTTTCAAGTTAGCCTTTATCACTTGAATGTTTTGGGTCATCTTATCCATGATCTCAGGGCCCACCAAAACTCTTTCGCCGACTTTAGACCAACACAATGGAGTACGACACGATTTTCCATACAACGCTTTAAATGGTGATATATCAATGCTGGAATGGAAGTTGTTGTTGTAGCCGAATTCTATCAATGGTAAACGCTTGTGCCATGCGTCTCTAAACTGTAGAACTGACGACCTCAAGATATCCTCTAGTGTTTGGATAGTTCTCTCTGACTGCCCATCAGTCTGAGGATGATAGGCGGTGCTATAGAGTAATCTCGATCCCAAAGCTTCTTAGAAAGCTACACAGAACTTCGAAGTAAACCTGGTGTCCCGGTTAGAAATGATACTAATTGGAACACCATGATACTTGACTATTTTAGAGATGAACAGTTTAGTGAACCAACTTAACGAATAGTTCTCACGAACAGGTATGGAGTGTGCTGACTCGGTAAGTCAATCCACAATCACCCAGATGCCATCATAATTATTTAGCGTACAAGGCAACTTGTACACAAAATCCATGGTGGTATTTTCCCATTTCCACTGGGTATCAAAAGTGGCTATAGTAATCCAAAAGGCTTCTTTCTCTCCGCTTTAACCTGTTGACAGACTGAACAACGACTCACATACTCTGCAATTTCTTTTTTCATACCTGGCCAGTAGTAGAAAGGGCGGATAATATGATACAACTTGGTACTCCCAGGATGAATCACATAAGTCGAAATATGCACTTCATCGAGAATTTCTTTCCTCAGTTCTTCTACATTTAGCACATACATCTGATCGCCTTACATCAGCATGCCATCAGGCCTTCGAATCCTGAGATCTCTCTTTTTGCCATTCCCAACTGCCCGTTTTAACTCCTGAGATTTTGCATCATTCATCTGGGTTTCGAAGACGCGATCCAACAAAACTGGTCTGACTTGAAAGCTGGCAAGTAGGGCTCCATGTTGATCCATTTCTAAAGCCACTCCCATAGATCTTAGTTCAGTGAGGAGAGGAATACGACATGCATAAAGAGCATTAAGTCAGCTGTGAGATTTCCTGCTAAGGGCATCAACTACAGTATTCGCATGACCGGGGTGATATTCGATAATGTAATCATAGTCATTGAGCAACTCTAACCATCTTCGTTGTCGAAGATTAAGCTCTTTCTAATTGAAGATATACTTTAGGCTCTTATGGTCAGTGAAGATTTTACACTTTTCTTCATAAAGATAGAGTTGAATATTAGAGTGCGGAACAAACAAGACTACAAAATAATAAGAATATTATTAAACAAAAGAGAATGCCGGAACGGCTACAAAACCCTAAGAGGCTACATTGTGAATGACTTAATTCTCAAACTAAATTACAAGCTCTATTTATAGAGCAATAAACCTAAGTAACCCTAATGCGTAAATGCCAAAAATACCCTACTACAAAATCAAATCAAATCTCTAATTAATTTCTTAAATAAACCTAATAAATTCCAACACCCTCCGTCAAACACATGACGGTACACAACATGGGTTTGGCAAAGTGATGTGGATGCAAGCTCCGTTATACTATCTTTCGATGCCAATTCCAATACAAAATTCCATCGGTGCAAGTGCAAGATCCCAAATTCCAGTGCCAGTGCCAATGCCAATGCAAGTGCCAATGCAAGATTCCATGCCAGTGCCAGTGCAAAATTTCCATGCTAGTGCAAAATCCAACTTTCGAACAAACTCATTGTGAGCCTCCAAACCAGGCGCAACAGCAGCTTCAAACAACCAAGCTTTTCATGCCCGTGTGGGCTAAAACCTCAACTTTTCAATTTTTTTTTCTTCCTTTTTTTCTTTTCTACTCTTTTGTTTTTTCCCTTATTTTTCTTCGACCCCTTTTCCTTTCTGTGCAAACAAGTGCAGGAACTATAGTGCAAAACGCAATCAGGTACCCCATCAAATTGATAGGTGTCACGGTATCCTTGATCACAGACCACGAAAATGTAATCAAAAGCCAACCTTTTACAACCCCAGCAACATTCATAGTCAAGCAGAGGTCTTTCTCACCAACAGAAACACCGCCAGATTCAACGAAAACGCGCGGGTTGCAGAGGGTATAGATGCAGTGCAGGAAACGATGTGGTGATGCGGCTGGTGAGATGCAGATCAGATGCTGGAGTACGGGACAATGACGAACGACGAACAACGACAATTTTTTTTTGTTTTTTTGACTTCAACCAATTTATCTAAACTAGAACAATCAAACCGCGGAAGACGACAACAAATTGACACACGACATGCAAGAACAGATTAAATCTCGAATGATCAAACCTGCTCTGATACCAAGTTGAATATCAGAGTGCGGAACAAACAAGACTACAATATAATAAGAATATTATTAAACAAAAGAGAATGTCGGAACGGCTACAAAACCCTAAGAGGCTACATTGTGAATGACTTAATTCTTAAACTAAATTACAAGCTCTATTTATAGAGCAATAAACCTAAGTAACCCTAATGCGTAAATGCCAAAAATACCCTACTACAAAATCAAATCAAATCTCTAATTAATTTCCTAAATAAACCTAATAAATTCCAACAGATAGTGCCTCCAGATTTTCAAAGCAAAAACGATAGCTGCCAACTCGAGATCATGAGTAGGGTAATTCATCTCATGGGTCTTTAACTGTCAGGATAGGTGCATGAGTGAGACAGTACTTTAATTGTTGGAAACTTCGCTCACAATTATCACTCCACTCAAAATTTACTTATTTCCTAGTCAACCTTGTCAGGGGTAGGGCTATAGCTGAGAAGTCTTTCACAAAGCGTCCATAGTAGCCCGCAAGACCAAGGAAACTTCGTATCTCAGTGACAGTCCTAGGTTGCTCCCAATTTTTTACTGCTGCTACTTTCTGAGGATCCACGAGAACTCCCTAGCAAACGAAACTAGTTACAAATAATCATAAAACAAAAAATTATTAAAGACATGGATAGAAAACACCTTGAAAATAAACTTGAACTCAAAAGCTCTCTAACGTGTGCGTACGTTCTCCCCCTCCAAAGTAGTGTGTGCGTTCTCCTTTTTCTCCCTTTAACCTAATGGCTAAATATCTTATTTATACTAATACAAAATAAAACCCTAAAAGGTCTTGGAATAAAACTAGGAAACCTAATAAATTGAAATAAAATAGGAAACATAATCCTAAATTAACTTGGTAAATTCGCCCAAAAATCTGCACAGCCATGTTTTGGACCCAAATCAGCTCCAAAACTGGCCCAAAATAGCTAGACTTAAAGGTTGGACTATTCTGAACACTTATCCAGAAGGCCACGAACCCATCTGAGGTCATATTGGGCTCCAAAAAAACAGTTTAAGCCCAGAAATGTCACTTTCCAGCAATGTGCACTGCTCCTTCATTTAATCACCAAAAAATAATCGCTTGGTAGAAATTGCTGAGATTTTGACATGAACAAGCTAAGGAACACACAAACGTTCGCCAATTTGAATCACTAAAATTCGTCCGTTTGATCAGGTTTTGCTCCAAATGAATTCGAATGTCCTATATTAAAAATATAAAGCAAAGTATCAAAATCCTACCAAAATAACCAATAAATTATAACTAAGATTAGGGTAAAATATATAATAAAATATTGACTCATCAAAATACCCCCAAACTTAGCTTTTTGCTTGTCCTCAAGCAAAATAAAACTCAAAAACAAAAATAAAAACTAGCAAACTTGAAAACTTTATTAAAATTCAACTAAGACAAAATTTCACCTTCAGGTTGCAATCCATAGAAAATGTTAAAAATTAGAACATCTTTCCAAAAGTTCCAACGAATCCCACCACAGAGTCTAAGCCTTTTAGAATCAATTAAAAAAGAATTCATGAACTTCTTTGGTGTAAAGTGAACCAACATAATTAAGGAGACTTGATGAAAACCCTTACCTCTTGTCCTTTTATTTCACACATACTAACTTCACATTTTTTTTTGTCTTTCTCCGATTTTTGCTTTTTTTTTTTCTCTTCCTCATTTCAGTAACAATAGTGGTCGTGCAATGTTAGTTCACTTAAGCTTTCGATCCATCCCATGTAGCTAGCTTTAGGTCAATGACTCCCAAACCACAAAGGCTTTAGGACACTAGATGTAGAACACCCCTAAGGACTTATTAACTCAAGCTGAAAAGGCTACGAAACCAACTAACCACCCTGCCCCATGCCAAGATTGTTTGACGCGAGAATCACTGTTGATCAGATAGGACTGGCGCGGTTACTAGGCAAAGTCTCGGGTGGAACAATTATTACTTTATAACACCTACTAACTTTACTTAGAACAAAAATTAAAATACACTTAGACTAAAAGTAAGTGTTTCAATCTCACTCCCCACAAACCATGTTGGTGTGAATGTGCAAACTTTCAAAGTATAACTCATGAATTAGTGTCTAAGCAACGATAAATAGAAATGACTATACTATGATTAATCTTCACAATGTCCATTTGTTCTAATTTTTAAAATAATCTATGGATATTAACTTTAAAAAGAATGAAATTTTTGTTTAATTGACACAAATATTAAAAATGTAAAATTTCTTATTTCCCACCCCCAAACTTAAATCACACATTGTCCTCAAGGTGTGGAGAACAGAAGAAAAGAAAAAATAAACTAAAACAACAAAATAAAAATAAACAACCACCTTAATTAACTAAAAATAGAAAGACAAAAAATAAAACTCGAAAATAAAACAAATAAAATAAAGGGAATGGAAGTGGACACACCTAGGTTTGAACCTGGGATATGAAAGCATCAAAGAAGGTGCTGAAAAATAAAAACCCAAAAGTGCTGCGGACTGGATTTGAACCCGTGACCTGGTGGAACAAGGTGAAGCGCTAAGCCTTGCACGGGCAGAACACTCGTGTGAAAACCCTACACTTGGAACTATATAAGCTAAATCAGCTGCATTCCTCATTTCCAATCCGGCTGCCGTTTCTCTCTCACTTTCTCACCCCTCTCGTATAACTGCACCTTAACATTCTCTCGTCTCTGCACAACCCAAAGCTGAGGAGTTTCTTCCATGAAATGAAGGCACATCTAAGCTTCATATCGTCTCTTCCCAACGCCAGTCCTCACAAAGGTAACTACTCTCCTTCAATTTCGTAAGCACAGTGTAGATTAAACAATGAAAGAGAATAGATAGCTCATGCATGTGTGTTTCTGTGTAGGGGTCCTGGAAACGACTGTGATAGCAAAGATGAAGAACATGAAGGACAGCAAACCCGAGATCCAGTGGATTTCACGAGATCCTCAGATTCGGAATTAAAAAGGTATAAAACTTGCTTCCTCCACTGTATTGGCTGGGATTTCTTCATAGCATTAGGATGATGGCCCACCTGTGCATGCATCTATAGATCTATGTTGAGCAAAAATATATGCATATGAATGGTCCTGATGACTATTCTTCTCTGTGCTGCTTGGATCCCCACCCCCAAACTTCAATGTAATTATATTTTGAATCAAGTGTGAGAGAGTGAAAGGGGTCCATTAGCATAGAGGCCTTCCCAGCATCCCCACTGTGAGTATCCCAGGATCTCATCTTGTGCTCCTTCTGTATTTGAGATGAATGGATAGTTGAATGCATACTGATGTGAATGGATGAATGCTATGCATCCACGTTTAATTGCGATTGAACCGATTCCGAATGCAGCCTGCAATCACAAATCAAAAACCTAATTAGATAAGTAAAGAAAAATAACAAGAATGAAAAATTGCATTTTTTTTTCTTTTAATTTTCTGATGTTTTTTTTTTCTTTTTTATTTTTGTTTTTGTTTTTGTTTTTGTTTTTGTTTTTGTTTTTGTTTTTTGTGATAAAGACTAGAAGGAAGAAAATAAAATGAATGAAAATAAAAAGAAAAGAGTTTAGAAAAATTGGGTTGCCTCCCAATAAGCGCTTTAGTTAACGTCTATAGCTAGACGAATTTGAAAGAAATTGGTGATCACGTGATTTGCTCCTTTAGAGTTAACCACTTCTTGATAGCATCATACGGCAACAGTAGGTATGGAATGAGTTGTCGTTTATTAGTGGTTGAATTCTTCATAATTGCCCTTCTATGTGAATGAATCTATGTGATCAAATAGGTTCCCCTCCATCGATGCTTGTATTTCCCTTGAACTGACTTCAATCTTGTATTTAATACCCCCAATTTTTTCTTTGGCCGAATTTCTTGACGATGCTTATGTTTTGCTTGGGTTTGTGCACTGTTATGTGTTTTTGCAGATCCTAACTCGGTGTGAACAACCCTGTCTAACCTATTAGTTTCAACACAAACCTGCAGTTTTTGTGGGAAAAGTTTATGTGGCATATAAACATGGGTAGCACTCGGTTCTAGTGGGATTATAGGTTCAGCATGTGCTGTTTTCTCCCCTGGATGTGAACAATAAACAGATGGCTCCTCAGTTCCTACACCAACCTCTCGATCATCATAGCTTGTCCCACTGTTTAATGCTTGAATTAGAAATCCTTGATTGGTTATGTCAATGTACAACTCAGTTGATTCAAACAATTTAGAGAGCTTATCCTTTACCGGAAGCTCCTGTGGAACATTAAACTGCTCAAAATAATGCTCAAGATGCTTTTGCAAACTTGGGGTGTAGAACTCTGAATATGGATTGTTCCAATTTATTTTTGAGTTGTTTCTCATATTGATATGCTCTTGGACAAACCCTGGAAAATATTCCCTCTCAGGACACTGCAAAATATCATGCGTATTTAAACAGCAAAGAGCACAAAATGTAGGTTGAAATCCATAAAACCCTTGTTGTGCTAATGAAACCCATTGTTGTATATTGAATCCAGGAGGAGGAACAAATTCCATTGTTGCACAGATTGTAACCTAAAAAAAATAAAATGACATCAAGTAAATAGAAAGATATATACAAAAACAATTAACTAAGAATATGATAAACACATTATTTGAAACAATCCCCGGCAACGACTCCAGTTTCTTGATAGGGATTTTACCACCTGCAAAAGTAGGGATAAAAACACTTTAAAATACTTGGAAGAGTATAAGGTTATTGTAGTATAGCAGCTCAAGCAAGTTTGGAAGAAGGTGATGTAATGACCTAAATTATTAAAAACGAATTTAATTAAAAACAATGAAATAAATTGGGAAAGTAAAGAAAACAAAAGAAAATAGTTTGAAAATAAATTTGAGCACTAGGGTTCCGCCGTCACCTTAACAATCCTACGTAATTCTTCCAATTACTTATGAATTACACATGCATATTTTGAAGGTTAGGTTTTCCTAAAGTATGCCCTACTTGGAGCCTCCAACATAGAATGTATATCCAACATGCAACCTGTCTGTGGCGTTCAGATCGAATGTGAACATGCAAGACTCATTAAGTTTTGTAAAATCCTTTTGAAAAACCATATAACCCTTAAGACGTGTCGTCCATCATAAGAGGTTACACATATTAACCACAAGAAGCCCTAGTCAATTTCAGGGGCAGCCCTCCGCCAAAATTGTATCAAATTACTTTTTTAAATACCTAATGGAACCCAATCATCAAGACAATTAGATAGTTTAAAGCACAATGATTAATAATTCAAAACCTGCATGCATAATATTATAAGTAAATTGAAAAGAAACTACATATTCTTGCTAAGGCTCGTGGCTTCGCCCTAGCCAACGAAACTAGTTACAAATAATCATAAAACAAAAAATTATTAAAGACATGGATAGAAAACACCTTAAAATAAACTTGAACTCAAAAGCTCTCTAAAGTGTGCGTACGTTCTCCCCCTCCAAAGTAGTGTGTGCATTCTCCTTTTTTCTCCCTTTAACCTAATGGCTAAATATCTTATTTATACTAAAACAAAATAAAACCCTAAAAGGCCTTGGAATAAAACTAGGAAACCTAATAAATTGAAATAAAATAGGAAACATAATCATAAATTAACTTGGTAAATTCGCCCAAAAATCTGCACAGCCACGTTTTGGACCTCAATCAGCTCCAAAACTGGCCCAAAATAGCTGGATTTAAAGGTTAGACTATTCTGAACACTTCTCTAGAAGGCCACGAACCCATTTGAGGTCATATTGGGCTCCAAAAACGCAGTTTAAGCTCAGAAACGTTACTTTCCAGCAACGCGCACTGCTTCTTCATTTAATCACCAGAAAATTATCGCTTGGTAGAAATTGCTGAGATTTTGACACGAACAAGCTAAGGAACACACAAACGTCCGTTTGATCAGGTTTTGCTCCAAAGGAAGTCGAATGTCCTATATTAAAAATATAAAGCAAAATATCAAAATCCTACCAAAATAACCAATAAATTATAACTAAAATTAGGGTAAAATATATAATAAAATATTAACTCATCACCGCTCTATACCCATCCCAAACTGCATGAACCCTCCCCTACCTGCAGGTTTGGGACACCCTTATATAAGTCTGTCCAACTAGCTCAAAACACACTCGACTCGACAATTCGGGACACCCTTATATAAGTCTCTGTCCAACTAGCTCAAAACACACTCGACTCGACAATCCAACCCAAAAAAAAAAAAAAAAAAGTCACATCAAAGGCGAAGGCAAAGTCCAAGTCCCTCGCTGGACAAGGATCCGGGTAGGCGAAGAATCCAATTCCAGCCCAACCACGAAGCTTCGAGGTGAAATTCGGAGTCCTTTGGTATGCTTTTCAATTTTCGTTTTTGGGGTTTCTGAGGAGGAATATTATCTGTAATTTGAATTTACAGCGGCATAATTGGATATGTTTGTTGGAGTCTGCATATATTTTTAGGAAAACTAATGAAAAGAGCTTGAAAATTTTAAAAGTTAATCAAAAGCCATGTAAAAACTTTATTTAATGGTTAGGACAAAGCTCAACACTAAACTAGTCTAATCAAAATGGCCCAAACATTGAGTTCCCTATTTTACCCCTGATGCTAAGCTCTGCCCGTTCATTAACTCTTTCCCTTTCTTGATCTCTCCATCTATTCTCTGCTATTATTTTTACTTCCAATTCAATTCCACTTCCTCCATTGTTGCAATTGATTGATTGAATCTCTCTCTCTCTCTCCCTCTTTCGATCTCTCCACCCAACCTGCTTTTCATTTTCAATTCGAATTCTATTTTTCGAATCAACTGAATCGATCGAATCCGATAGCACGGGTGAGCGTCTCAGCATCGAGCCTCTGGAGCTCAGTTTCTCTTGTGATCAATATAACACGCTATCTTTCTCGTTCGATCGGTTTCTTGTTTAAAAGATTTGTTTATTGCAATTTCATTTCTGATTTCAATTTACAGTTCTGTTTTTGTTATTGAATTTCTGCAATCGAATAATGATGAAGGTGAAGACGACGGCGATCGGGAAGCTGGAGTTGCTGTGTTTGTTTTTGTTACTGAATTTTCGGCATTGAAATTCTTGAGTGAGGAAATATTTTTCTTTTTTCATTTAAAGTTACTGAGTGCAGGTTTGATGCTCCCCTGATTGTTGAAAGTACAACAAAGAGGTTTGATGGAGGAGTGCCATTTTTTTGAGATTTATGAATGGCTTTTTCCTTTTGGGTGGGTTAGTTTAGGAATTAGTTGCTGTCTTTCTTATTTACCTCTAATTTGAAGAGAATTGCATTTCTGGTTAACTAATCAAATTACGGCATGGAGGATTTTATTAATTTAATCAGTAAGAAACCAGAAGGGGATAAGAAAATCTTATGAGGGATCTAATATATGAAAAGTACTACTAAGAACTTTGAATTTTGCTTAAGAAAGGTTGTATCTGAGCGCATATTTGACCACCCCACCTCCTTTGTTGGCCGCTGCTAGTTGCCGTGAAGTGTCAGGTCTTTCTTTATAACCATTATCTTATACTATACATCACAAATGCAATTGCTTGACATGTAAGTGATGGTTTTTCCTAAGGTTTCAGGGATGCCTTCTTCCAGCTCCTATCTATGATTAAAGGGCAAATACGTTTCAGCTTCAATACAAACACTATTTCTGAAACTAAGCTAAAAAACTCATACTATTTTTGGAATTATAGCAAAATTACCCATATTATTTCTAAAAACTGAACCAAAATAACCCACATTATTTCTAGAACTACAGCAAAATAACACACACTATTTCTAAAACAGATCCAAAATAACTCACTATTTCTGAAACAGAACCAAAATAACAACACTAAGGGCAATGATTTGTATACTTCACTAAGGGGTGATTAGATGTTCACCAGATTAAGTTTCTTGTAAAAGGATAGAGATCAAACAAATAATTCTCGCAGTCCTGCCGCATGTTGCTCGTTTATATAGAACCATAATAAATACTATTTCTTGAAGGGAACAAAATAACTCATACTATTTCTGAAATAGAATCATAATAACCTACACTATTTTTGGAACTATAGCAAAATAACTCACAATATTTCTGAAATGGAACAAAATAAACATTGTTTCTGAAACTATAACAAAATAACGAACATTATTTATGAAACTGAACCAAAATAACCCATACAATTCCTGAAACTATAACAAAATTACCCACGTTTTATCTGAAATTGAACAAAAACAACGCACACTATTTCTGAAAGGGAACAAAATAAACATTATTTATGAAACTATATCAAAATAACTCACTTTTCTGAAACAGAACAAAAACAACGCACACTAGTTAGCGTTTAGTTTACAAAATAGCGATAGTGCTAGTATTCGATTTTAAGAAATAGTCAGTGTTTAGTTTACGAAATAGTTAGTTTTTGGTTTAAGAAATAGTTAGTGCTTAATTTACGAAATAGTGACAGTACTAGTTTACGAAACAGTGATAATACTAGTGTTTGGTTTGAAAAATAGTCAGTGCTTAGTTTACGAAATAGTGACAGTACTAGTTTACGAAACAGTGAAAATACTAGTGTTTGGTTTGAAAAATAGTCAGTGCTTAGTTTACGAAATAGTGATAGTATAATTACTTGGTTTAATAAATAGTCTATTTAGTTTACGAAATAGTGATAGTATTAGTGTTAGGTTTAAGAAATAATAAGTGTTTAGTTTACAAGGTGTTCGGTTTAAGAAATAGTTAGTGTTTAGTTTACGAAATAGTAATAGTACTAGCGTTCAGTTTAAGAAATAGTCAGTGTTCAGTTTACGAAATAGTCAGTGTTCAGTTCAAGAAGTAATGATAGTATTAGTGTCATTTATAATTGTCATTTTCTATAATGTGAGAAAGTTTACATTTATCATATTCAACGATGTGATTTAACTTCAATTAAATTGTTGTTGACATTCTCATTATAATTTTTTTAGCAAAAACAAAAAAAAGGTAAGAAGTATTTAAGAAATAGTAATAATACATGTGTTCAATTTAAGAAATAGTTAGTGTTTAGTTTAAGAAATAGTAATAGTACTCGTGTTAAGTTAAGAAATAGTGTTAGTATATGTGTCAGTTTAAGAAATAGTTAGTCTTAAATTTAAGAAATAATGATATTACTAGTGTTAAGTTTAAGAAATAGTGTTAGTAACTTGTTCAGTTTAAAAAAAAAGCGATAGTGCCCGTGTTAAGTTTACGAAATAGTGATAATACCTATATTCAGTTCAAGAAATAATCAGTGTTCAATTCTATCAATATCCCGTAAAATAATTGGATATCTAATTTTATAATGTAGCCTTCAAGGGGTATATAATTGGACGAAGAACAAAGACATGGAGCCTAATGAATGTTGCTGGATGTTGGGAACCTATAGGATTGATTTGGCAGACATGGAGGAAAAGAATGAAGAGGCTATTGCTGCCTTCATTGAAGAAGTCCACTTAAGCCATTAATTTGGTAGACATCGAGGAGAAAAACATGATATAATGTAAATATGCATATATAAGTTCAATGAGCAGCCTTCCATACAAAAAAAAATATTGAATTACAACCTTGTGGAGATTTGAAGGGCACAATAGGCATTAAAATTTACAACAGAGAGAAAAATTGGAATAATAAATAGAGTGGTGATATTTCCACCCCAGTGTCTTATTTCCCCACCCACCATTTAATGAAAATGTTAATAACATATTTATCCTTTAAAAAAAAGACTCTTAAACCCCTATTTCACTCAATACTAAAATTTTGAAAAGACAAAAAATAATTTAAAATAATAAATAAATAATGGTGGGTGGGGTGTGATATCTTTGGGGGAAAGAGGTTTGGAAAGGGTTAGAATCGACGGAAAGGTTGGTGGAAGGAATGAGCGTATACTGGACGAAGGCGATAAACTTCAATGGAGAAAAAAGAGAATTGAGTGTGAGATCTGCGGTTTTGACAAAAAAATGAGGAAGAAGAGTGGTTTGGTGGCCCGGGGTCTATGTAGGGCGGCGATAGGTGTGAATGATATGATAAATGTCTAGGTCTTAGGTCTTGCATTTTCTTTCATTTTTTCTATTTTTATTTATTTAATTATAATATTATTTAAAGATATATTAGAGTTATTTAAAAAAAATATTATGGTTATTTTGGGAATAATGGTGGGTGGGGAAATAACATTTTACTTTTTTAATTTTTTATGGTGGGTGAGATTATCATGTGGGTGGGAAAATAGGAAACTGGGGTGGGTCTAGTAGCACTCAATAAATATTAGCTGACTCATTATAAATTCAAAGACATTGCACATCACCAAAGCATTACGAATTATGAAAGGCAATTGACATTAGTCTCACCAACACAAAAAAGCAATTAATATTTAAGGTTTAAAAAAAAAAAAAAACAGCTTCATACAGAACTTGTGCAGAATCATAATCGCTTTCTAAAGCTGTAGTTGAGTACCCAAATTGCAATCAAAATGACTGCTAAGAAGACTTAAGCATTTGCGGCTGCTTCCTTATTCCTTGGTGCAGCTTCGGTACCTATTCAAAACAAAATTCCCAATATGAAAACGAATTCAAGCACAAAACTCAAACCGAAGAAAACAAATGAAGAACAAACAAACAGAGCAAGACCATAAAAATCTCCCAAAAAATTATTTGATTATTACCTTCTCTGAAACAGCTCTTGAATCTTTGAGGCACACTGCGCTGATACCTCAGCCTTGCGGTTCCAATGGTCTTCCTTCGAATCTCCTTTTGGCTAACGGGCCTGGGTTAGGCTCCGTTAGGGGCAATTTTGGAATATTAATTGTTATACCGTTTGGGCTTTTTGGTGAGCCCGTGTGTTTTAGTTTTTATAGGGTCTGAGATAAAAGTTTTGTGTCCTTATGATTAAAATTTAAGCAATTTTTCATTTAGTACTAATCGGTAAAAATTATTTTCACAGTCAATTAAGTATCGCAATCTTGATTGATTTGCCCGGTTTGTGAGTATAATTTTCAACTGAATTTCGTATAGCTAGCTAGATGATATTCTATTCACAATCAATCAATTATCGCAATTCGGTTTGATTTGGCCAGGCCGGTTTCTTGTGTCGAAAGAATTCTCAACAAAATTTCGTAGTTGTAGGGGAGTGTTGATTTCCAGTAGCTATTTATTTTATACATATTTAGCTTTGTTATCCCAACAAATTAACCCAGAGTAGTAGCAAGTAATCGAGCATGAAGCAGTAGTAGTAAGTATTTCTGATGATGAATGAGATTGAGAATACAAAGGAATTAAGGGCCCGAGTCCAGAGGGCCTACTTAGCTTATCTATGTTATTAATATCTATACATTTTCCCAGACACAGAGAAGAAGAAAGAAAAAAAAAAGGGCGGGTGTTAAAGACTCCGACAACTGACATCAAGAATGTAAAGGCTATTGCAGACTCTCTGGCTCAAATCCAACTTGAGGGGAAGAGTACTTGCCCAGCTTTTTTCAAGGAGGACAAAATTCCCAAATGCATAGTCGAGCCACGCATAGTTTCCGAATTGCCATCTAGTTGTCCAATTTGCACTAAGTTTGGCCACGCTCCCGAACAATGTCCCTGGAGGAGACGTCTCCCCTTCGCCGTAACTCAAGTTGGATAATAGAATATGTTAAAGAGGCTCCTCAGCAGGATAATGAGTAGGCATTACTTGTTTTGACTTGCTGCTAAATATGTTTACTTTTCCATTTTTTTTTTTTTTTGTTGCAAATTCTTTAGATTTGAATTACTTTTTCTTAAACAGGTTTGATTGTGGCATGTTAATGATTAAATATGTTGACTTTTATAGCAGGAACATGAATATTTCTTTCACACAGGTAAGAGCTTAACAAATGTTTCTGTTATTTCCCACATGAAACTAGATTTAGCCATTGCAAATTCTTTGTTTTCTAGATTTAGCCAGTTGAGTGAACAGAATGCTAATTATTATGAACAAACTGTGTTTCTTGTCCATACAGGAGAACATGCCATATTTTTTGTTGAGTACAGCCAAGGAGATTCTGAAATTGAGAGCCGACTAATTGAGCCTACTATAGTAGACTCATTTATTAATTTTGATACTATCATCTAAGTACCCTGCACAACCTCTCCACTTGGGGACATAGTTATTACTTTAGTCTAAAGTACGATTCTCCCTTCCCTAGATGTTCTTCTGTCAGCTGTGCTGGGTTTATATTATCTCCCACTTTTACCATTTTAATTAGTGGTAGAATGTCATAGTCACATAGTTACGCATATTCATTAGCTAAATTACAAGTGAATCACATAGTTTATACATTAATTAGGTATGTATTACTATTATATGATATATAAAAATATTGCGCACTAATTTTGGAGAGATTTTCAGTGTGTCCATGTTCCAGGAAAAGGTATTTTTCCATCTTATATGTGAATGGAACCAGCTTAAGGTCGAAGTAAGCATCTTTAATGGTTCTGTTTGACAGTCTGAATCTTCATTTGCCTACTAACTGTTTTGAAGGCATTGACTTTCTTTGTCTAGCAGATGCAAACATCCTTAGCTTGAGCCTGCATTGTTTTTTTACCAGTTGCGGGGAGTGAGCAGCCATGTGGTATATTCCTCCATAGATGATCTAATAAAAGAGCAGTAGAGTGCTACTTTATATATCTCTCTAACTTCAAGGAGGCTTTTATTGGCACGGACACATTCTCTTTATCAATGAGTGTTGGGGTCTCCCTTTTGCAGCTCTCACATGAGATAGTAGTCTAAGCACTACAATTTTTGGCTTACATCGGAACTCGTTTTTTATCATGAAGGATTTGCTTCCACTTATTGCTTGGTTTTCTTCTCATTGCCACTTTCAGTCCATTTTTGGGTACATAATCTGATCTCTTGATAGGGGCATCACCTGAAAAGGCATCACATGATTTGATTTCAGTTCAATGTTTCGTTTATTGTTCGGGAATGTTATTATCAATGTAGAAGTTTTCTTCTCTGTTTGAGGTTCTAAATTATTTTGATAGAAAGTTTCGAGCTTTTTGACTTATGATTAAAAGTTTTTATGTGTTTCCAGATAAAAGGTAGGATCTGCAGAGTCAATTTCAAGATGAGTGTTAATCAAGTAACATTTTGTAATATTATTTTGTTTGCCTCAAAAAAACATACATGCACCTCTTTGTAGTTGACGTCTTTGTGTGTTCTTTCCAGATGACACCACCTTTTTGGATTTCATATTTATGTTCTGCCTCAAAGCTGGACTCTTCAAGGAGGGATTATCGCTGTCATTTGCGTCAAGGGTCTCCACTTAAAAATCTCGGTAACCACGGTAGTTGTTTGATTTAAACCGCGATTTTACAATTTGTTTTTTCTTGAAGCAACTGTTATTACCTCTGTTCGGGTGAATTGGTTGCTGCCAATATGCACATGGACCATCTTCTTTTCACCTGCTTAGAACGCACAGTCAATTGCTTGCCTGCTCAACCAGGGGTTAAGTGGAACATCTGAAGGCATGAGTTGGGGTGCCCCACCAAAAATCGACTATCTCCACATACTTTAATGGAGCCAAAAAACACTGACAATGTAGGGATTGTTAGATCTATCCTTGGACCGTTTGTCAATTGTTGGACACATTTAACAATTCCCTTACTGCCAACGTGTTCTTTGGTTCCGTTAATGCATAAAAGGTATATCTTTGGTGAGCACACCTTGATTTAGGCTTTTTGGTGTTCTGCTTGGACCTTTGGGCAGGTGGTTGGCCATGCATTTGGAGCAGGCAAAACAAAGAAAGTCTCTGTGTATGGATTGATGATAGCCACTCCTCCTTAAAGAAAAGACTAGGATGATATGATTATTTCCCAAAATTATCCGAGCTGAGATAACTCAACAGATTATATCTGTGTGGTTCACGGGCGCATCAATTTGGGTGTATCATTTTTTAGCCCGTTGCTCAAGTTGCCTCTCTTTTAATTCAAGACCATTGGATCATTCTTGTAACGACTTTTCTTGTGATCTAAATCCCTTTTTCCTTCTTGAATCAATTTTTTCAAGTGAATCAAAATGTTGCTATTTCAACTGAACCTCATTGAGGCATTCATTCATTCTCTTTTGAATGATAGTAAGATACTTAAATTTTGACTTGAATTCTTTCTTTTCGAGTTCGAGTTTAGTGGACCACTCCTCCATGGATTTCTTCTGCAAAGAAAAATCCTTCACTTTCAAATCCATTGCATTAATTATTCTCTCTTGATTCAATTTTCTTAAGAGGATTCCTCAATTCAATTTTCTAATTGAACTAAGTTTCGTCTCTTTATCCTTCATCTCTCTATCACATTGATCAACCTTTAGTTCGCTCATTTTTCAAAGGAAATTTTTTCTTTCGCTCCTTAATTGACCAACAAATCTCATTTAATCGCATTTTTTTAAACTGAATGTCCTCATCATACTTTTTAACATTCATAGAACCCCTTTAAATTTTTTCTCATTGAACGCAACCGATTTGACTTCTCTTCCACCAACTTCCTCATATCAGTTCAATTTACGTCTTTCGTGTTCAATCCATTTTTTTTATCGAATCATACTCCCTCACTGAACTTCTTCTAGACGCTTCTCCTTGGTAGAAAGGTCCTCATTATGCTCTTCAATCGATGACTGAAAATTGTACAAGGAGGACTTGAGCGATTCGACTACATTTGATTTCTCTTCAATCAACCTCTCAAGTCTAAGGAATACTTTGGATTTGGCTTTGACTTGGCTCCGTAAAACTCCACTTTGCTTCTCCTTATCCTGGACCTCTTGAAATAGACTGAGGATCTCGTCCTGAGTAGAATCAATATAGTCCAAAAGGTCCTTAAACTGCAAGGCCACCTTTCTTTGCCTCAACTCTGATTCTTTCAAGTTCAAACCTTTCTCTTCCATTCTTACTCTTTTGCCCCTGTAAAAAAAAGCCCAACTTGTTAAGAGGACATTGCCACGGAGAACAAAGAGTTTGAAAAGCTCAAGCAAATAAAAAATAAACATAAAAACACCTTGGTTTCCCCTGAAAAGCTCTCCTGCCATGGAAGGTCCATTTTCCCAAAACCCTAAAAACAGAGTAAAAGGGGAGAGCAGGAAAAAGCATTGTGCTTGGTATCAATGCCATGGAAGGTATATTTCCCAAAACCCTACAGTATAAAAACCCTAAAATGACTGTTCAATTTCTCCAAACCTTAGAAATACTATTTATTTTCTCAGAAATTGAAAGGGAGATAGGGAATCATTTGACATACCTTTGAGTTGGGTCTTTCAAATTTTCTCTGGCAGTGGATTTTGTGGGAAAATTAGGGCAAGGCTTCTTCGTCTTCAACCTCCAACCAGCGCCCAGTGCCCATGAAGGGAAATGCCCACAACTGTTTACCTTAGGTCATCTCCAACCGAAGTGGTTATGTTTGACCAACCAAAGGGGTTATGTTTAGCCCTGCAAGAAATTTTTATTTGGATATGCGAGGCCATATTTATAGTTCATCTCTAACCGAATGGTGTTATTTTTAGCCCCTCAATAATTGAACTTGGAAGAATTAGAGTTGAGGCAAAGAAAGGTGGCCCTGTAGTTTAAGGACCTTTTGGACTGTTGATTCTACCAAGGACAAGATTCTCAGTTTATTTCAAGAGGTCCAGGATAAGGAGAAGCACATTGGAGTTTTACGGAGCCAAGTCAAAGCCAAATTTGAAGAATTCCGTGGACTTGAGAGGTTGATTGAAGAGAAATCAAATGAGGTCAAATCGCTCAAGTCCTCCTTGTGCGACTTTCAGTCATCGATCCAAGAGCATAATGAGGAGCTTTCTGCCAAGGAGAAGCATTTGGAAGAAGTTCCTTGAGAGTATGATTCGATCAAAAAAGAGATTGAACATGGAAGAAGTAAAATGAACTGGTATGAGGAAGTTGTGGAAGAGAAGTCAAAATCAGTTGAGTCGGAGGAAAAATTGAAAGGGTTCTACGAATGTTAAAGAAGTATGATGAGGACATTGAGTGTAAAAATATGCGATTAAATGAGATTCAGGGGTCAATTGAGGAGCAGAAGAAAGAATTTGCTTTGAAAACTGAGCAAACTAAAGATGCGGAAAGGTTGATCAATGTGACAGAGAGCTGAAAGATAAAGAGAAGAAACTTTGTTCGACTTAGAAATCAATTGAGGAATTCTCTAAGAAAATTGAATCGAAAGAGAATAATTGATGCAATGGATTTGAAAGTGGAGGATTTTTCTTTGCTGAAGAAATCTATGGATGAGTGATCAACTAAACTCGAACTCAAAAAGAAAGAATTCGAGTCAAAAGTTAAGGATCTTACTATCATTCAAAAGAGAGTGAATGAATGATTCAACGAGGTTCAGTTAAAAGAACAACATTTCGATTCACTTGAAAAATTGATTCGAGGACGAAAAAAGAATTTGGATTCACAAGAAAAGTCATTACAAGAATGCTGCAATGGTCTTGAATTAAAAGAGAGGTAGCTTGAGTAGTGGGCTAAAGAACTTGAATTAAAACAACAAGATATTGATTAGATTCGAAATTCTACTCCTGATAACAGTGTCATTGTTTCTTCTTCCACAAGTAATCAGTCCAGCATCAACAGGGACGGTGGAGGCTTGCAGTTACTCATGGTCTCCTCCAAGTATTCAAGAGGTTCGAACAAAGGAGGTGTTGGATACAACACATGTATCAACGCCTTTTGTTTAACTGATGTATCTTTTCCAAATAGGCAGTTATATTCTTGTTTAAATTCAAACAAGATTAACCGGTCAAGCCCAACCCATGACCACTTTCATGACAAAATAAAATTAAAAGGAACAGTTGTACATACTACCAATACAGGCAGTTCAAGACTAACCCACTTTTCCACTTTAATTTTCATTCACTTGAATATTTAATTAATAATACTAATATCCAAATATTAAATTTCTAACAATTATCATCCGTTTACAGGTTCTTGTGGACCCATGTCTGACTTGGAATACTTAATCTAGATAGCTCAATCGTAGCCATTCATGGCTGGCGGATATACATAGGGTTTTCTGTGTTTAATATGGATTTGCTATACTTGAACTCTTGCTTTGGGGATATCTATTTATGCAGTGCCTATTCATTAATTTGGATCAATCCTTTTGCTTTTATTTGCATGCTTGGGTGGTGTTTTTAGTTGATAATTGTTGCGAGTGATTCTGAATTCAAAACACGGACTATTATTAATTTTTCAATCAAATTGTGTTTATTAATTAATTAGCACATATCTAAGTGATTACCAGTGGCGGATTTAAGTTTCGAATATTAAGAGGTCTTAGTGTTAAATGTCTAAATTTTTGAATAGAAGCATGCAAATATATATATATATATATATAGGGTTTAAGGTTAATAATCTGATGACTGTTATTAAGGGTTTGTCGAGTGTTACGTGCCGAGTAACAGACATTCCATCAAATATTTGGTGGACACAAAGATTCTCGAAAACCTTCACACACACACACACACACACACACATATATATATATATATATATATATATATATATCTTCCGTATTTTAAGTAACCTGGGACCATTGTAGTTTCAATGTACATCTGTCGCTGGATCCTAGCTTTCCACATAAATTGTTTGGCGAATTTGTTAACTACGAAATTACGATTACAAGCCACTTGCCAAGTATTGTAGTCTTTATGTAAATTACGTAATTAACTACGATTACAATACTTGTCAGTCGTCCCCACAGCGTATAAATAGACTTCACTCCAAAGCCAAACGGCGGTAGCAGCAGCAGAGACTCCCTTCCCATAAAACCTTAAAAAAAAAATACAAAAAAAAAATTAAAAAAAACAAAAAAAAACGCTCGTACTACAACAGAAAGCACCACCTCCATTTCCTCCACACTGGAAACTTGGACTCACCATAGATAGCGTCACATAGAAACTTAAGATATACAGACAAAGGGAGAGAGAGGCTAGAGCAGACGACATGCTGCAGTCACTCGAGCTCTTGCTAATACAATTCCTGATGTCGGACATCGACGCCCAACGACAGGCGGAGGACCAGATAAAGCGCTTGAAGAAGGACCCTCAGGTGGTTCCAGCGTTCGTACTGTTCGAGCAAAGATTTCTCCGGAGAGGGCTCATCGGCTCTTAACACAGCTCCCTAAGGGATTGGCACTTTGGATGTGTAGTCGGGCTCTTCCTTGCTGATATGCTGCAAGAAGAGGATAAAGTTAGTTTTGAAAGGTGCCTTTGTGGGCCCTTAGGTGTAGGTCTTAAGGTTCGCAATCAAAACTAACCAAGTGCTAGGCATGCCACTGCTATCTCAGTATAGCAGATGTAGGAAAAAATTGTGTTTAGTTGATTACTTGCACCCTAGGTTACTTGGGCTTCTTGTTATCAAAGGATTGTCGTGGATGACTTAAGTCCACATTAAGTTTTTTTTCTTGCCTTGCGAACAAGGACTTTCAGTTCATAGTCTTGTAAGTTCGCATGGAGGGAGTCCAGATTCCCTTAAGTCATTTACTTGGTTCTTGATTGATTTTAATGATAGCATGTCCATTAAACTAACCAGACCCGGATGCAAATGGAACTCTTATAATGGGAAAACTGATGGAATTGACTTGAATACATGTTGGCGAAGACATTAAGCAGTTAACTTATAAAACAAACAAAGAGTTTTGAGCAAGATTTCACCTTGTTGGGCAAGGTTGAACTTTTTTTCGCTAAAAAAAGATGGATGGTAAACAAGTTTACACAAGGGAATCGATACTACGCCACTAAGGGTGATATTAGAGCTTTAAACTAGACAAAAGATGGCTTTTGTAAGGAATGGTCCTAAAAGGACTAAGATCTGGGCAGATTATAGTTTTTGGATGAAAATCTGGCTTGAGAGTAGAGTTTGTATTGTTGGCTTGAGATTACAGCTTTTGGATGCAAATCTGGCTTTAGAGTTTGAGCCCAAAGAGCGACATTGGGCCCAACTCTCCATTTCTGGTCAGCGGGCAACCCCCACTAGGAAGAGGACAATGGCACAGTCTTCCAAAGACTTTAAGTCATCTACTTCAGTGGCTGAGGCGGGCGTTGGTAGGAAGAAACAGAAAGGTTCCAATGAGTAAATATATTGTTTCAACCTTCCCTTCTTACTTTCATTTTGTGTTTAAAAGCTAAAACATTCAACTTTTTCTGGGTTTAGGGCCCTATAAAACCAAGAGGCCTACTATTGTTTCCAAGGATGATCCTCTAGGAGCCGAGATGTATAACCAAGCCAAGGATATGCAAGATTCCATCCTGGAAGAACTGGAGGTATAACTTGCATCTTAAGTTTCATTCCTTTGAGTTCTTCCCTTTCTTTCTTCTTGATTCCTTGTCTGTTTGCCTAAAATAAGCCATAAGGGAATAAAGGATCTCTTCACCCGAGGCCTTTTCACCCCTAACTCGAATGGTGTAACTTCTCCTCCTCAGGTTAAGCCTCTGAAGGTATATCTCTTTTTACTCTTTAAACTTGTATCTTCACCAATTCCAGCGTTTTAATAATCGACCTCCATTTCTTTGTAGGCGAAGGTTGGAGAGCCCGCCACTCATGTTAGGCAAAGTTCTTCTTCTATTCCTTCAACTTCTCTTCCCTTGGTGGTGGCTCCTACTTCCCAATTTGATCCAAGCACTGGAGAGATACAACAGTTTGTAGAAGAAGATAGTAACCCAGTAAGTATTTGTCTTGTCCTTCTTATGTTCAAAATCCCTTTTTCCTACTATACTTATTTTCTTTTGCCATTTTTCTTTTTGGCCTCCAGCAAAAAATACTCACCCACCAATAGCGTCTACTTTTAGGGAACCCGTAGTCCCTGAGATCCATGTGGTCTTAGAGGTGACTAGCCCGCGGGCTTCTTGGGCAAATTTTCCTAACGTAGTTATTGCTTCTGAAGTACCCATCTCTCAACCTTAGGTATATCATTATTTAAACTTTTGCTTCTTGTTTTCTATAAACTATCCTTTTAACACTTTTCTTCTTTGATGTCTACAGGCCTCTGGTGAGGGCTCGAGCATTATTCCTTCGTCTTCAACAAGTAAGGATGGTACTTTTCCCCAACTAAAAGAAACAACTCCTCTTCCATTTCCTTCCTTGATTCTGAGCTCTACTTAGGTATATTGACCTCTCTTGTCTTGCCTTCATCTACTATGAATTATAAACTCTTTTCTTAACTTTTCTCCCTTGGTTGCAATAGGGCTCTGGGGAAGGTTTGGGCAAGTCTCCTTCGCACCTGGTGCGCAAAACAGAACTTCCTCAACCTCTTATAGCTTCTAGGGTAATAGGGACTCATATCCCTAAGCCCAAGAAGAGGACCAGGACCACTACTACTTCTATCTCTCAAGCTTATCCTTCTGTTGAAACCTCATCCCTTAATGCGCCCTCTAAAGTAGCAGGAGCACGACCTTCTTCTCCTGTACCGATTCATTCAACAGTATCTTTGCCTGAGATTTTTAGGGAATTCGAGCAGCTTAAGACAAAGCTGAGATCTTCAAGGCATCTATATGAGTCTTTAGGCTTTCAAGTTCAACGCCGAGTCTTCCAAGAATGGTCTAGGAGGGATTTCTCAGCATCCTTCAGCCTCAAGGCCCTCTATGATGTAGAGAAAGTCGTGACTAACTTATTGAAGGCTCTGGACTCTTTTGATCATGGAGGCTCCCATTTCTTTGACAGGTTTCCCATAATTTCCAACCACATACCATTTCCGCCCGAGTTGGGTAAGATTCTTCTTCGTGCTAGATTCACTATCCTTTCCTTTCTTCTGACATCTCCATCGGCGTAGTTTGGTTGGGGTGGCCTCATATCCACCCATCTTGGAACCTTGGCTTCTCCGTCCTCTACCTTTTCAGAAGCCTCGTAATTCTTGAATACTTCTAACAAGCCCTTTGGTTAAGAGTCTCCTCTCAACCGTTGGAAAACATTCATAGAGGTCTCTCTTTCAGTTGCCCGCATGACATTTCTGCATACTTCTTGCTTTTCTCTCTCTTCTTCTGATCAGCTCCTAATCGATAATGGCTCCTGACGTTGGGACTTTCAACTCACACTCGCATTGGCACTTGTTACACAACACCACTCATTTGATTATGGCTGCTTTGAGCTTCACGGGCAGCTTGATAGCTCATTCAGTCGGCCTATCAACTTGCCTCTATTCTGCTTTCACCTCTCAGGTAGCTTTTCCTTTCCCCTTTTCAGCCTACGTTAAGTTGATCATATTTATTGGGGCTTCTGGGAAATGGTTAGTGTCAATCATCATATTGGGCTGCAGTTTCTCCAGAAACAACTTTCCTTTCACTATAAGGTCTTGTATCTAATCCTTGAACTGGACACAGTTGGTTATAGAGTGATTGAAAGCGTAGTGCAGCTTGCAATACTTTTTCCCTCTCAATTCTTCTAGCTTGGGCAGTTTTTTGGTGCTATCGGGCACAATCACTCTCGTCCAAACCAACTCCTTATAGATTTCTGTGGCCTTGGTTAAGTCAAAGGAATAACTTTAGTATTTAGGGGGCTTCATGGAGACAAATGCACAATCATTCATGACCACTTTCTGATCCTTGACCGGCTGGACTAACCCTTTCACTATTAAAGGCTTAAAGGGGGTAGTCATTTCCGTAGCGCACATGTCTATTCTCTCTCCTTCGTGGCCATTATTCTCTTCTGGCTCTCATTCAAACTTCACTTGATGGATTGCAACTTTGCTTTTGTAGAAATAAGGCACCTTAGATGAATGCTTTACTTGTTGCTCCTCCAGTCATAGCTTCTCATACTTGGTGGTAGCAATGACCAACTCCTGTAACTCATTGAACTGTGCATCATAAAACTTCTTTCATAAAGGCAATCTCAACGCCTTCTGAGCGATGGATATGAGCTGTGCATTATTTATAGGGAATTGGCACTTCATCCTTGTCCTTCTGAACCTCATCATGAAGTCTTCAGTGGACTCATGCTCATACTGTTTGACTTCAACCAGATCGTTGATAGTCATCTCGGACTCGACCCTCTAAAACTATTCATGGAAGGCCATCTCCATTTGCCCCCAGTTGGCAATAGAATTAAGGGTAACATAGAGTACCATTGAGATGCTAAGCCCACCACAGAGTTTCCAAACAATCTCAACTTGTAGTTGGGATTGTCTTTAGATGCCACAGAGTGATTAGAGAACTTGAAAATATGATCTCTGGAAGACGCATTGCCGTCATCTCCGCTGAATGTTGGGAACATAGGCATCTTGAAGTTGATTGGAAATGGGTTCTGCTCGTCAACGTACTCATGATACGGCTTCTGATAGGTAATCCTAAACAGCGAACGAGCTTGTCGCAGAGCATTCCGGGCCACCATCCTCCTCAACTCGGCTAATTCATCTCTAAGCTATTGGTGAACTGTATTATAAGGAAGAATATGAAGAAATTCCCATTTCGGGCTACGATCATTGCCCGAAAAAGTCTATTTTCTTGGTTAGGGCTTCCTCCACTTGGCATTCCTTCCCTTACTTGCCAATACTGGTGGCTTATAAGTAGGAGGCTTGTCTGCCTTGGTAGGCTCTCCTTTTCCACTGGATTCCTCGATCAACTGGGGCATCCCATACTTCGTTTTTTCCTGCCGGCTTTGCCCCTTACTGTTAAGTGAAAATACTTGGGGGGGTCGGGCAACTCTGCTTCCAAGATTTCCTCCAACACCGGCTGATCAATTCCAGATTCTTCCTTGTTTTTATTTTTACCATTCTTTCCCTTGAGTAAAGGAAATAATGGAATAACTGGTTCTTCCTCAAGGTTTGCTCCCCTCACGCAACCATTCTTTGGAGTAGAGTACTCCAGATCTAGTTTTCTTTGCAAACTCCCTGTTAAAGAACAGAGTTTACTTACTTCTCCCCTGGTTTCCAGGGAAATCTTCTCCATACTTCTTAACACTTGCACCATGGTAGCTTGCAAGTCTTCACTGGTTACCATTCCCCCCGACTTCTTAGATGAGGTTAGGCTTCTCAAAATAGCTGGTCCTTGTGAGGAAGGAACATTCTCTGGGTGATCTGTCATGTTTGATTTTGGTAGACATTGGGGTAGCCTGTACTCTATGTTCCACCTGAAGGTTTTCTCCTTCCTTCTTCTTCTTGGCATACAAGACTAATGTGATCCCACTGGGCGTGCCAAAACTATGTTTGGGCGAAGATTTCTCCGGAGAGGGCTCCTCGGCTCTCAGCACAACTCCTCAAGGGATTAGCACTTTGGATGTGTAGTCAGGCTCTTGGTTGCTGATATGCTGCAAGAAGAGGATAAAGTTAGTTTTGAAAGGTGCTTTTATGGGGCCTTAAGTGTAGGCATTGAGGCTCGCAATCCAAACTAACCAAGTGCTAGACATGCCACTGTTATCTCAGTATAGCAGATGTAGAACAAGATTGTGTTTAGTCGATTACTTACGCCCCAAGTTACTCGGACTTCTAGCTATCAAAGGATTGTCGTGGATGGGTTAAGTCCACATTAAGTTCTTTTTCTTGCCTTGCGAACAAGGACTTTCAGTTCATAGTCTTGTATGTTCGAATGGAGGGAGTCTAGATCCCCTTAAGTCATTTACTTAGTTCTTGATTGATTTTAATGATACCATGTCCATTAAACTAACCAGATTCGGATGCAAATAGAACTCTTATAATGGGAAAACTGATGGAAATAACTTAAATACATGTTGGCGAAGACATTAAGCAGTAGATCTATTAATTTATAAAACAAACAAAGAGTTTTGAGCAAGATTTCACCTTGTCGGGCAAGGTTGAACTTTTTTGAAGTTCACAGGGTTTATTCGCTAAAAAAGGATGGATGGTAAACAAGTTTACACAAGGGAATCGATACTACGCCACTAGGGGTGATAGCAGAGCTTTAAACTAGACAAAAGATGGCTTTTGTAGGGAATGGTCTTGAAAATGATTGAGATATGGGCTGATTATTGCTCTTGGATGCAAATTTGGCTTGAGAGTAGAGTTTGTATGTTTGTTTGTTTGATTGGTTGAGTGTCCTTGTCTCTGAGGCCTCTTCCTCCTTTTATAGGCAAATTAGCCCGACTGCAGTGACTTTGCTTTTGCTCGAAAGCACTTGGAAGGTAGTGAGTCATCATCTTTTTACTTGTATTGCCACTGAAAAGTGTTTTTTGGCTGATTGTGAGTTAGCCCCTATCACTTGATATTTAAATCATAGGCACATGGCCTATGCATTAATGGATGGCACCAATTTGTCTCTGGGCTTGATGGTTGGACCTCAGACAAGTCTTCTTTCAATTATCATCTTTGTTTTTTCAAACACTTGCAACCCAATGTTCAAATATTAACCCAAACACGTACAACACCTCCTCATCGCTCAGACGCCAAACCTGAGGCACTTAGCCGCCGTGCTTCTGAGGAAGAAGATTACCGGATACTGGGCCAAGCTCTCACCTCAGATTAAACACCTAGTTAAGTAGTCCCTCATTGAGAGCATCACAATGGAGCACATGTCTGAATTGATCTCGTTTGCATTGTTTTCGATTTTAGGTGATGCTTAATTACTTGAGCTTCTGTGTGATTTATTTGCTTTGTATTTGAATTGGTTTGCTTATTGATTTCGTGGTGCTTCTGTAGTCCGCCGGTGAGGCGAGCCAGTGCCAATGTGGTTAGTGTCATCGCAAAATATGCAGTCCCGGCTAGAGAATGGTCGGGTTTGTTGCCCTTTCTGTTTCAATGTAGTTAGAGTGCACAGGAAGAACATAGAGTGGTCATTTCCGTTGTGTTCTGAAAGGAGCCCTTTTATTTTTCCTTGTTGCGCTCTCTATATCGTTCCCCATGTTAACTGTGTTGCACTCTGTATAATTTTAATCCTGAAAGTTCGTAAATACTTGTGACTTACTCATAAGAGGAGGCGTAATGGTTGTTAAGCCTAATTATTTGTAAAATGGAATACTTGTGACTTTGTGAGGTTGTATTTTTTGGCTGTGATATGTGTAATATGGACGGAAAGAAGTAGAATTTTGAGGATTTTGTAGGTAGCATGTGAGGGAGTTATGGGAGAAAGTTTGTTTATGGTCTTCGGGATTTTAAAGATGTTTTTTTTCTTCCCAAGAATGTTGTATGGCACAAAATGTTAGGTGGTCAAGCATCAATACACGCAAAAAATGAGTGTAGCGATATGAGTATGCTTTGGTGAATGTGTGGACACACGAGAAAGGACAAAATTAATAAAAATGATATCCAAGGTAAAATAGGAGTATCTTCAATTGAGGATAAGATAAGAGAAAATCGGTTAAGGTGGTTTGAACATGTTGAACAAAGATCTACAGATGCTCTAGTTAGAAGATGTGATTATGAGACAAAGGCTTTGGGCAAAAGTAGGGGAAGACTTTGGAAAAATTGAAGAGACTCTATGAAAGGACATGAAGTACTTGAAGCTAACGGCAGTTTTGAAACCGAGCACAGTGGCATTCTAGGATTCATAAAGCCGACCCAACTTTGTGGGATAAAAATTTGTTGTTGTTGTGGTGGTTGTTGGAAAGCTGCTCTCTGTTAGCGTTATGGGGTTTTTGTAGCTGCTTATTAGGGGGATTTCATTTGTTGTTTCACTGGTTTTTTTTTTTTTTTTGGCTTGTTTTTATTTTATGGACATCTTGTCCACTTTTGTAATTTGATCGTCATTTGCAATGAAATTTCATTTCTTTCTGATAAGCAAAAATTAAAAAGTGGCAAAAGGATTTTCTAGGAAAAATTCTTGAAGCACGTTCAACCAAACTTTTTGGTGGGCGAGACTGTATTCTAAAAAATATTGTTTACCGGAGATTTGGGTTTTTTTTTTTTTTTTTTTTTTTTTTTTTTTTTTTGTTTGGAATTGGGATCATTCAATAGTTAATGCACACTCTGGTTCATGCTGTTATGCAGTTCATATTCAATATACTGATTTATATGGTTGGTTTTGCTTCGTTGGAATAAGGTGGCATCGATCCTGTTCAGCTCTTTGACTGAAACAGTAGGGAATACGTTTCGGCCACATTTCGCAGATTTGCAAGCTCTTCTTCTGAAATGCCTGCAGGATGAGACAAGCAACCGCGTCAGAGTTGCGCTAAATAATGCTTAGTATTTATCTATTCATAGTTTTGATATTTTATGCTTCTTTTGCTAACAAGTGATTAGCTTGTATTTTCTTAATTGAATCTTTTAATTATTATGCCAGGGCCGTAGGGTCTTTTTCCTGGAATTCACTCATGAGTGGAGAGTTTGTATTCATGCTGTTACTTTATATCATGAATAAAAGTAAAGTATCATAAATAAAGTCTTTTATTAGCAATACGTTCTTCAATATATTGATTATTTGTTTCTGTTTTATCCTTAATACTTGGGTAAGTTGGATAACCTAAAATGATGTTGAAGATGTAAATTTCTCGTAAATTTTTATGTGTTTACTACTCAGAATGATAGAACAATTACTTTAGTCTAAAGGAGGGGAAATTGCACTGTTCATATGAACAATGATTGGACGATATTTCAATCTATTTACAAGATTGCCACTTAGATGCTTTTAGCCAACTTTCGCTTTATTTACAAAATTACCACTCAAGCTTAAGGACCAATTTTCAACCTTTGGGATGCATTCAGGTTTGACTCGGGGAGAGAGAGGAGAAGGGGACATAGGGGCTGACAATTTGGAGAGAGACGATCGCTCCCATTTTTCACTTGAAGATAGCTGGGTGTGGCTGTGGTGAGAGGAGAGGAGGGGGACAGTGACACACCTGGACCGAGATTGAAGCATGCTGGCCGTCACGTGGGGGTGATATAGCCATGTGCACAGTGCAGAAACAATAAAGATAAGAAATATACGAATAAATAAAAACCGAAAGCTACTAATGTGCACTAATAAACAGGAAGTGCTAGGAGTGAGATACAAGTGTAATTACTCCTAATCAGAGCATAGAAAGTCTAGGTGCAGTCCAGTAGGACATGTACTAGGTATACAGTACCAGAAAATGTCCTACAATTATTTTATTATGTCAGAACCGCCGAAATCCTCGTACGCCACCAACCGCAAACCTGGAGGGGCGCAAAACAGAAAATGTGAGTGGGCAAAAACAAATGTTTTTCAAAACCATTTCATCATTAAAATGCTCTAACCCCTCACCGTAAAACATGTATAATTTTCCCAGAAGTAGAATATAAACATATGCATAAATATATATATATATATATATATATATATATCAATTCAAATCATGCTTCACATATTCATAATCATAAGTATGTCATGCCAAGATATAAATAGAATAAGTAACTCAGGTGAAAATAAATTCATGGAATTTAACATATTAGCCGGAATCCCTGCATAAGTCTGTACAACTGAATTCAAAGCTCATTAGTCAAACTAGCTGGAGTCACTACAATGACCTATACGACACTACACTACACATGAGTCGTAACCACTAAAAGGGTATGTACGACAAGACTGAGTGTAATATAATTATGCTCAATACTACGCTCTCATAATAGCGGGGCGATAAATCGCTAGTCACCTACAAGTCGGAACCACCTATGATGGTCTGTACGACAAGACTGTGCACCTAAATTGGATCCAATGTGAGCATATGGTGCGGGAGGTGACATTATAAACAGGCCTGTGTCATATCTCTGGCTAAATCACAATCACCTTATGTGAAGGTTTATGAGTTCAATGTTTCTCAATCACAACTGTAATCATATTCACCATTCATAACTCACTTGGGCTTACCTGAGTGTCCACAGCACCACAATTATATAATATGCATCATATACCAATTTATATACAGAATATAATTTCATATGCATGGCATTTCAAGGCATACTTTCATTTAAACGCATTTTTTGGGAAAATATCAAGTATATAAGTATATATTGAAAACCAAAAGCCCACTCATGGTATGTCGAAGGGTCGTAGCCCCCGAGTCGCCCTTGACTGCGCTCGTCCTCGGGATAAGCCTCCCCTGAGTCGAGCCTTGAAACCACCGGAAACCCGCTGGAAAAAGCCTTGATATTCTGGCAATTCTTAAAACTCGTGGTTCTCGATAATCCGACGTCAAAATTCTTCCAATGAACCACTCCGAGCCTCGTGAGGACCTCCTTAAGCTACCTATAAGCTTTTTAACGTCGATCCGTGCCTAAAATGGAAAGCTTGGAGTTTGTCCGTACGTTTTGTACAAATTTTCTGAAAAATCCGTGAGGAAGGAGTGAGATAGGGCACGGGAGAGAGAAAGGAAGAGTTTGTGTGTGTGTGAATGGTCCACGTGGGTCACCAACCAAAACCACAAAAACTAAGTTCTAATTTGGTCCAAAAATTAAGGAAAAACATAAGTTTGGACCACCACTAACATGTATAACGCACACCACAACACTCACGTCCAAGGGTAAAATAGTCAACTCACGTCATCGCTAATTTATTTCGGGACGGGCTGTGATAGACAGAGGGACTGATAGATTGGAGAGAGATGGGAGCTATGGGTTTTGACTGAGTGAGAGAGAGATTTAGCTAGGTCATTTGCCAGGATCTATGGGATTTTCTTCGATTTTACAGAGAGATGGACAAGGAGAGAGATACATAGCGGAAAGCATGGTTGTGTGCATTCTTTGGGGTTAACATGTTATGCACATAGTCGGTGAGGAGGGGATGGCTAAATGAGGAATGGCAGGGTATGGGTTTTCAGTTTTCTCCCTTGATTCAAAAGGTAATGCACTTTTTTTATTTATTGTTTAGTGTCTAATTTGCCATTTGCTTTGTTAAAATTGTCATTGATATTTTGTTCTTTCATTAAAATTGTAATGGATGTTTATAAGTTGTTCAGTTAGGTGCTAGAATTATGACTTTGTTTTGTAAATTAGGGCCTTGCACTGATATAATTTCTTTGTTTCTTGATAAATTTTTGTGTGATTGATCATTTTTCAGTTTTAAAATTGTTTTAGATATTTTGTTCCTTCATTAAAATTGTCATATGTCTTTGTAGATTGTTTAGCTCACCTTAGGGTTAACTCTTTTTGAGTTTATTGTTTTTAATTGTTGTTTATTGTTTGATTTGCCATTCTATTTATTAAAATTGTCATAGATATATTTTCTATCATTAATGTTGCCATAGATATTTTATATTGTTTAGTTAACTATTAGGGCTTGCTCTTAGTCTTTTGTGGGTTGTTTAGTTCACCTCTAGGGTTAGCTGTATGTCCAAATTTATCCTGCAACCTAATCCATTGTCCTAACAACCATAATGTAGATAAATTTGTGGTGCTCCATTGCACATAGGTAGTAGGCTGTTAAATATATCAATATTTGCGTAAGATGAACCAACATTTGACAAGTATAAGCATATGGACTGTAACATCCCACATCGCCCAGGGGAGTAGATCTTGTAAGCCTTATATGTATATTCCTATCTCTACCTAGCACGAGGCCTTTTGGGAGCTCACTGGGTTTGGATTCTATAGGAACTCTGAAGTTAAGCGAGTTTGCGCGAGAACAATCCCAGGATGGGTGACCCACTGGGAAGTTCTCTTGTGAGTTCCCAGAAACAAAACCGTGAGGGCGTAGTCGAGGCCCAAAGCGGAAAATATCGTGCTACAATGGAGTTAAGCCCGGGATGTGGTGGCGGCCTGGGTCGGGATGTGACATGGACCAACACAAAGAGAAAACACCTAAATTTACAGTAAGACGAAATCTTAACGAAAAAAATAATTGAATAAACAATACGTAAATTTACAAAGTTTATTGTTTTAAATTTGCTGTTCACTGTCTGATTTGCCATTATCTTTATTAAAATTGTCATAGCTAATTTTTCCTTCATTAAAGTTGTCATAGATATTTTTAAATTGTTTACTTAACTATTAGAGTTTGCTCTTAGTCTTTGTAAATTAGGGGGCTACATTGTGTTGATATTTGTGTCTTTGGAGACGTGGTGCAAGGAATTGCTCAGACATAGAAGGTATTTATAGGAGGAGATTTAAATGGACACGTGGGAAAGTAGATAAGCAACGATGGAGGTTTTCATGGTGGCCATGGTTTTGGGGAGAGAAATGAGGATGGGGAAACCATCTTGCATTTGCAATGGCATATGATCTCTTCTTAGCCAACACCTTCTTTAAGAAGAGAGAAGAACATGTGATCACCTACAAGAGTGGGTCGTCAAAAACACAAATAGATTATTTTCTAATGAGGAAGGGGGATTGTATAACTTGTAAGGATTGCAAAGTTATACCGGGATAGAGCTTGGCTAATCAACATCACTTGTTGGTGATGGATGTACATATCAAAAGAGAGAGAAAAAAGAACAAGACCTTGAAGAGCCCAAGGACTAGATGGTGGAATCTAAAAGGAGAAAAACAAGCCATTTTCAAAGAGAAAGTAATCACCCAATGCGTGTGGGATAGAGAGGGGGAAGCTAGCCAAATGTGGGATTCCATGGCTAGTTGTATCCGAAAAGTAGCAAAAGGGGTATTAGGAGAGTCCAAGGGCTTTGCTCCATACCAAAAAGAATCTTGGTGGTGGAACGACGAAGTACAAATAAAGGTTAAGGCTAAGAAGGGATGTTGTAAAGCCTTATACAAGGATAGGACCGATGCAAACGGTGAAAGGTGTTGGAAATGTGCCCTAAAGCCAATCATATGATGATACTTTATGGACATTTCACATGTTAAACTAATCTAATTTAATATAAAGGGGAAAGATTATTGTTTAAAGTCGTCTCATATAAATGTTATATGCTTAAACGATAAGTCCAAGGAATATGTAATTGGGAGAATGTGATCTAAATAAGTTAGATTCATGAGACCGTTCTCTTTCGTATACATATCCTAAATGTTCTTGATCATAGGATTGTCAATTAGGCATTGACAGTCCGTTAAGATCAGCACGTGCTATGTCTTCTCTTAGAAAAAGTGACTAGTCTCGAGTCATTGGTGTGACTGACATCATGACAAGTATGTATGTGCTCAATAGAGAATGAGTCCACTGAACATGATCAACAAGAAGTTCTCTTACTCATGTCACATGAGAACTCATGGTTAGGATAATGCAAAGTAGTCCTTTGACCTGAGGCACCATAGTTGTCTTGTGGTTAGGTCCTTGATCTTTGACTATGTCAAAGTCACTCCGTCAGAGGGTGTCCACAACATAATTGGGGTTAAGCCACTTAGCCATGGAGGCAAGTGAATGCGCAACAAGGGATCTCTAGCCTTAAAACTGTTTGAGGGAGAATACTCTATGATATGATTAAGAATCTATGGCCATAGTATGAATGAGATTTAGGAAGTCATTCCAAATCACATTCAATGTAATCATATAAGTAAGAATCATATTGGATTGTAGACATGAATAAACTATCAAACCAAACAATGCGGTTAAGAGTATTGTATTAGAGAAAGACCGTATTGCATTGTAATCCTAAACTGAATAGGTTCTCCACCTCTTCTGATTAGCTTGGGTAGCCATGACATACTGCTAAGTGTCACTCATGGTTTGTGGAAGCCCTAAAAGTGTTTAATCACTAAAGGGAGAATTGAAAGTAAGTTTCAATTCACAATCGATTTGAAGAGTTCTAATCGCCCATTGCCTCGTTAAAAGGAACCTAATGGATCGTACACCGAGTAAGGTAGAGATCGAATAAGCAACGGAGATGAGTAAGGATAATTAAATGGTTTAATTATTTATGGCTAGGATTAATTAATATGTTAATTAATCAAACGAATAAGTTCATTATAGACCTCGGGTTAGTTTTGGACCGCAAGGCCCAATGGGAATTGAATGTCAAACCCATTAACTCAAGTTGTCTGACAACTTGAAAACACAAAGGGCCTCAAAGCCCAATAAACCCATCAAGGTTGGCCATAGGGTGAAGGGTATGCAAACTTGTGTTAATTGCAAGTTTGCCACTCCATTGTGAGGTGGTATAAAGGCAACTTTATAGCCATTTCATCCTTAGGGTTTTCTAAGGGAAGAGAAGAGAACACAAAACTCTATCTTCTCTAATGAAGGCCGGCCACCCTAGAGGAACTTAGCTAGCAATCTTTATTCCTCTACATCACTTATCTCTTCCTCGATACTCTCCTTGGTCTGGAGACTTAAAGGTTCTCTATTTTGGGAACTTGGAGAATCTATTCATCCATACTCCTTCAAGAAATCCATGGAGCTAAGAAGAAAGGAATGAAGGTCCTCTCTCTTGGGTGATTAGCCTTTGCTTATGCAAAGAGGATTCAACAAAGGTATAAGATTTCTCAACTCACTTTGTTTTGAGTTTAGTCTTGGTTCACCACAACTACTAGGCTTTGAATTTCATGGGTAAAGTTTTATTTTTGAGTGCATACAAGCATGATTCCGCCTTTTAATCGTTAATAGCATGCATAGATGTTGCTCAAATGAACTAGTTTTCACAAATATTTCCTTCAAAAGGTATAGAATAGCGAAGCAGGAGGCGAAAAAGCTATGAGATAAGCTAAGATAATGGCTTTTGACTATATGTATAAGCAACTAGATACCAAAGAAGGAGAGATGGATATCTATAAACTAGAGGAACTTAGCTAGCAATCTTTATTCCTCTACATCACTCATCTCTTCCTCGATACTCTCCTTGGTCTGAAGACTTAAAGGTTCTCTATTTTGGGAACTTGGAGAATCTATTCATCCATACTCATTCAAGAAATCCATGGAGCTAAGAAGAAAGGAATGAAGGTCCTCTCTCTTGGGTGATTAGCCTTTGCTTATGCAAAGAGGATTCAACAAAGGTATAAGATTTCTCAACTCACTTTGTTTTGAGTTTAGTCTTGGTTCACCACAACTACTAGGCTTTGAATTTCATGGGTAAAGTTTTATTTTTGAGTGCATACAAGCATGATTCCGCCTTTTAATCGTTAATAGCATGCATAGATGTTGCTCAAATGAACTAGTTTTCACAAATATTTCCTTCAAAAGGTATAGAATAGCGAAGCAGGAGGCGAAAAAGCTATGAGAGAAGCTAAGATAATGGCTTTTAACTATATGTATAAGCAACTAGATACCAAAGAAGGAGAGATGGATATTTATAAACTAGCTAGAGCAAGGGAAAAGAAGACAAGGGACCTATACCAAGTGAGGTGCATCAAGGATGAGAATGGAAAGGTTCTTGCTACAGAGAAGGCGGTCAAAGACAGATGGAGAGGTTATTTTCATAATGTTCTCAATGAAGGACATGAAATGAGTACTTCTTTGGGGGAGTTGAGTAACTCAGAAGAGTGTAGAAACTACTCCCTTTATCGCTGAATTAGGAAGGAAGAAATGGTTATAGCTTTGAAGAAGATGAAGCATAGAAAAGTAGTAGACCCAGATGATATACCGATTGAAGTGTGGAAAGTCTTGGGAGAGACGGGTATAGCATTGCTCACAGACCTTTTCAATAGAATTTTGAAAACGAAGATGCCAAATGAGTGGAGAAAGAGCACTTTGGTCCCTATCTACAAGAATAAGGGCGACGTACAAAATTGCGTGAACTATAGGGGTATTAAGCTAATGAGTCATACAATGCAGCTCTGGGAGATAGTCATTAAGCATAGACTAAGGCAAGAGACAAGGGTCTCGGACAACCAATTCAGGTTCATGCCAAGACACTCAATCATGGAGGCAATCTATCTCTTACGAAGATTGATGGAAAGATATAGAGATATGAAAAAGGATTTATATATGGTCTTTATAGATTTGGAAAAAAAGTATGATAGGATCCCAAAAGACATTCTATGGAGGATTTTAGAGAAGAAATGAGTACGAGTAGCATATATCCAAGCTATAAAGGATGTGTATGATGGAGCAAAGACTACTGTAAGTACTCATGAAGGACAAACCAAAAGCTTCCCCATAACTGTAGGGTTACATAAAGGCTCATCTTTAAGTCCTTACCTTTTTGCATTGGTAATGGATGAGGTAAAGGGACATATTTAAGATGATATTTGGTGTATGCTTTTCGTAGACGATATAGTGTTGATAGATGAAACTCAGGAAAGGGTAAATGCGAAGCTTAACCTTTGGAAAGAAGCGTTGGAATCTAAAGGTCTTCGCCTAAGTCGGTCAAAGACAGAATATATAGAGTGCAAGTTCAGTGCAAATGGAGGCCCAAATGAGTTTGGGGTGAGGATCGGAGACGAGGAAGTATCAAAGAGTAACCGTTTTCGCTATCTAGGATCTATCTTGCAAAAGAACAGAGATTTAGATGGACTCAACCATAGAATACAAGTTGGATGGATGAAGTGGAATAGTGCATCCGGCGTGTTGTGTGGCCGTCGTATGCCACTAAAACTCAAGGGAAAATTTTATAGGATGACAATAAGGTCGGCGATGCTGTATGGCACAAAATGTTGGGCGGTGAAGCATTAACACGTACATAAAATAGGTGTAGCGGAGATGAGGATGCATCGTTGGATGTGTGGGCACATGAGAAATGATAAGATTAGGAATGAGGATATCTGAGGTAAAGTATGAGTAGCCGAAATTGAAGGAAAGATGAGAGAAAATAGGTTACAGTGGTTTGGACATGTGCAACGAAGCCCTACTGATGATCCGGTTAGAAGATGCAATTGCGAGACAGAAGTCCAAGGCCGAAGGGGTAGAGGAAGACTTTGGAAGACTTTGGAAGAGACTCTAAGAAAAGACTTAGAGTATTTGGCGTTCTAAAATTCATATAGCTGACCCCACTTAGTGGGAAAATGCGTTGTTGTTGTAGAGGAAGACCTAGGAAGACTTTGGAAGAGACTCTAAGAAAAGACTTAGAGTATTTAGCGTTCTAAAATACATATAGCTGACCCCACTTAGTGGGAAAAGGTGTTGTTGTTGGCGTTCTAAAATTCATATAGCTGACCCCCCTTAGTGGGAAAAGGCGTTGTTGTTGACTTAGAGTATTTGGCATTGTAAAATTCATATAGCTGACCCCACTTAGTGGGAAAATGAGTTGTTGTTTTTGACATTCTAAAATTCATATAGTTGACCCCACTTAGTGGGAAAATGCATTGTTGTTGTTGTTGTTGTTGTTGAATCTAACGGAAGACATGACACATAACCGAGCGCAATGGCGTTTTAAAATTCATATAGCTGACCCCACTTAGTGGGAAAAGGCGTTGTTGTTGTTAGGAAGACATGACACATAACCGAGTGCAATGACGTTCTAAAATTCATATAACCGAGCCCACTTAGTGGGAAAAGGCGTTGTTGTTGTTAGGAAGACATGAGTTGTTGTTCTTATGAGTAAACAAAATTCAGAGTAAACAAAATTCAGACTCCTTTTTAAGTTTATTGTTTTTAAAGTAGGGAGTTTAGGCTGTTTAGTTCACTGTTAGGGTGAGATTTCTATCTTCATAAAAAAAGGGGTTACACTGGCTCATTTGTATTTGTCTATCCATTTTTAATTTTGTTAAGTTTTATACAAAGTAATTTCTAATACAAATCTATTTACTGTGTTTGAATACAAACTCTTTTTCCCTCTAATTTTTTGCTATGTGATTTATCCTTGCAGCTCAACCATATGCACATTTTTCAGAAATAGAGAGCCTCATCCACTGGAATCTAGAATTCATAGCAGCATGTATATCCTAACCCTTTCACTATCATTTCTTTCAGTAATGAGAATTTTTTTTCCTTCTATTTTTTTGTTGCTACAACGGTGAATGATTGTTAATGGTTGACTAAATCTTTATGAATGGGTTTGACAACAGAACTGAACTTTTCCTACTTAAAGCATGGAATTTTTGCTTTTGTTTTTATTGTTGTTGCCTATCAGAATTTGTTACATATAAGGGAAGTTTAGCAGATACTTGCCAATTACCCAAAGCTGGATATTAAGGTCTTTAAGCTTAATATCTTTTTGTATGTGTAGCATCTGCTGGAAAAAGGTTCCACCTTTAATTTCTGTATGTGTTATTACTCTTCACTGATTGACAAAAACTAGGGTTAAGGAAAAGCATCCTATAAAGTTTAAACTGGAAGGGGGCATGTTATATATTACAGGTGAAATGAAACTAGAAATATATAGTCTTATGATTTCTGTCTAAAAGCATAATAAAGTTTATTCGGTGGTTTTCCGCATTTTTTGCATCTTCATTTTCCAACTTTTCTGGTGTTTGCTTTCATTTTACTGGAACTACCCTGCTTCTTTCTCACGGTCCATAAACATTTGCAAGTATGTATTTTTCTGATGGATTATACTATAGGGAACTAAGTTACTTTTATGATTTATATATGTTTGTTGGGTTTGTTGTTTTCAGAAAATTATTGAAACCCTATAATCTGTATATAGTGTTAAATGAGTATATGATTAATGGGTTGAATTTCGTTTTTGAAAGGACTGTTATATCAATTTAACTGTGATAGTAAGATTACTTCATGGAACAGAGTAATTGTTGTTGCATGTGAATGTTGAATTTTTGCTTAATTTATTTCCGGAAAGAAATGTTTTTAACTGTAGTAGTAAATGATGAAGTTAACACCCTTATAGGTTGGGAACTCAATTAGTGCACCATTCGTTGTGCAAATGTCTACATATTGGTGCTTAACATCTGATCACATAGGATGTTGGTGTTGGTGTTTAAACTTATCAGCAAGGCTTTTTACTTTACAGATTTGTAGTTCATGCTTTTAACAATTAGCAATCTACAAGTAAAAGAGCCAGTGTGATGCCGCGGGTTTTAAAACTTTGTTAAATGTGTTATGTGTGGGACTTGTAAAAATTTATTTACATCCATATCAAAATCTATTGACATCCTCTGTTCTATAAAGAACAAATCATACGTAAAAATTATCTTATTTACATCCACAGTTATAATACACAAAAAAATATCTTGTTTTCTATGTCCCAACTTTTCACATTGTTGTTCAGTACTTCACTCTTCTTTCTTCTTTGCTGCTAAAGAGATGTTTTTCTTGTACCACGCATAGGATTTTAAGAAATGGATCAAAACTAACATGCGATGAAGAACTTCTGTGTTTCAGTTGCTTATTGATTGGCTTACAATCTTAGCATGAGAAAAGCATTACATGATTTGAAAAAGAAAAAAAAATTAAGAAACGAAAAAAGCTCATTGTTTTGCTTTCTTTACTGGTTGTGAATTTACTCAGAATACCAATTGGATGAAAAGGTATTAATTCAAGAATTGTAGGAAAGGAGACAACAAATGCAAAGTTTTTTTTCTTTCAAAACAATGCACAGGATTTTGTATATATATTAAACGAAACACACAAAAAGAGATTGAAGTTCCTCCTATTCTGTTAGTACATAAAGATTAGAACTCACCACTTGAAATGTCTCTAGCAATTTCCCGAGTTTGTCCCGTGTAGGTGTGCACGTTGCTTTTCATGAGTCAGTCCATCAAACATTATGTATTCAATGAAGATTTTTTGTTGACTGCAGAATCAGATAAAAGGGCTATAGTGAGATTCTCTAGGAGTGTAAAACGATAGTAAAAGTTTCAATGCAAACAAATGAAAGCTAAAAAACCACATGAGGTGTAATAAAACTTTATGTGTTCTCTTAGTAGTCTTGCAATGTATCCATTAGCTTTACTAAAGGAAAAGCCCGAGCTGCAGGCATTATCTGACAACAGATTTCATGGACGGATGCATATAGTGAAACCGCTAATCCATAGCTAGAAGATCACTATGGAGCTTTTTGATAACATGAATAATGCCGACCTACAGAAGATTAGATGCACAACTAACAGAGTAGCAAGCCAAATGTTTTTAGCAATTGCGAACTACATCATTATTATGCAACTATGAATCACCCACATTCAATGAAAGAAGCAAAAAAGTACTTCGTACTCCCTAATTTACTAAGATCCACAAAATCTAAAAACTACAAAATTTTGATTATAGAATCAAAATATACAGCTTATTAGCATTTCCTTGATTGTTTACTCTTTGACTGTCAAGGATTTCCATGGCATTGATATAATAGCTTGACTACCACATTGAGATACCGTAGGTGGTTGGAACATAGTTATGTACCTATAATTTGACAGAACAGTTATTATAAGAAATGGCAGTTTACGTAGAGGTGAAATAGTGATCCAGTCATAACATGAATTGCTTCAATTAAGGAACCATACTTATTCAAAGGTTCTCCCATTCCTTAAAAAAACATGAGAATTTGGAAAAGGATCAAAGGATCAGGGTCACCTTGGGCACAGCTCCAGTTTGAACTTTATTGATAGCATTGCAGAGGATTATCCCACTTCTCAATCCAAGCTTAACTCTCCCTCCATATGATCCGTCAGCATATCTATAGCAACAACAACAAGCATCTTTCAGAGTCCTCCGGCCGACTCATTTCTCCTTGTTGCTACAGAACAAAATATTAGCTCAATTAGCACAACAATCAAACGAAACCCAAAATTTAATTTGTAGCCCAAAAAACCAAAGGAATAGTAATCATGACATTTGATGAGTGCATATATGAAAAATGTACCTGAAGATTGAAACTTTCATCAAATAAATCACAAAAAAAGCAGAAACTTAGAGAAACCCAAAATTATAAATTCATAAAATTAGATCATCCATTTCAGTCATGCGTAAATACACCGTCACACATAACAAATTTGCTTATATGACAGTGATACACAATGTAATTGTTCAGATTCAAACCACACACACAGCATTTGTAGCTCCCAAGTATACCTGTATCACATTCTGATGTTTGCTTGTTGACTTTGCTCCTAGAGTCCTAACTAAGGTGATCTCCTTAAGTGGTGCATGAGCTTTGTTCTCCAAAGTTGCTTCCTTAAACATCCGTCTTTCCCAAAAAAAACCCAAAAGATATCATATAAAGCATCAATGCTATTAATACTTATTAAAGAAATTGGTCACAACAGGTTTCACATACATCAGTTCTAAACCTAAAAGGCTTCGGATTTGTAGGCTTTGATTTCCTATACTCCTCCCCATGAGCATTGTTAGCAATAGATGTGGAGTTTTCTTTTTGAATCTTATCTACTTAATTGACCTGCATCATTGTTCAAGCGTTAGCAGGCATAAAAAAACCGTAAGGGAGAAATGAACAAACATAAACACTATGAAGATACGTTATTCTCATATCTTTTGTAGCCTTCTTCAAGTCCTGGAATTATACAACTATTTTTTTCCACTAATAGCTCTTATTTACATCTTTACTGGATTGCATCACTTCTTTTATATTAATAAAATTAGAGGATTGCACATGCTTCCTTTTGGACGCCAAAACATTTTTTTTTTCAATTATTCTTGTTCCTTGTGGTTGAATGGGATTCTAAGCTTCAGATTTCGAAAACAGAGAGCTTCGAAAAGCCTTAGAGCCAGCACCAATGAGCTTAAACATAACAGATAATAGCTAAGGTGTCCCATCTTGACCTGCAAGACAGAGGAGAGCGAGAGAGTGAGAAAGTAGAAGATGAAACTGAAAGGTAATGGGGCTTAACGGTTATGTAGAGAGAGTAGAAGATGAAACCAAACCTCTCAATATCTTCTTCTCATCCCGACTCCGCCCTTGGATCTCATCGACAAAAAAAAAAAAAGAAAAAGAAGAAATGAAAAAAGAAATTTCAAATGAAAATCCATTTCTAAATCCAAAATCACAAAAAGGAAATTTCAACATAAAACCCATTCCTAAATCCAAAATCATAGAACCCCATATTTGAACAAAAGAAAACCCCAGATGTAGGATCCGAATAACTCACCAACAAAAAGCTATCCTTTCTGGGTAAAATTTTTCTTCGAATCAAACCGAAAGCGTCTACTAGTTGGGTGGTTTTTTAGCAAAGCGGAGATTTGTGTGAGAAAAAGCGAGATAGAGGGGTAGAAACTGAAGGAATTATCCATAAGATGTGTCGAAGAAGAGCCTTCGACACTAAAGAAATATACCAGAAGATGTAGTCGAAGCAGTTTTTTTTGTTTTTGTTTTTTTTTTTTGTCATTTCAGGAGAGATGAAGCAGATGAAAGCTGATGAAAGCTGATGGAAGCAATTGGAAGCAACTGGAAGCAAATAGAAACCCTGACCATATCAACACGTGTACAGTAGGGTAAAACCGAGATTAGAGTAAGCATGGGAGGGCAAATTCGGTAGAACACTGTGCTGATGAACAGTGTTTCAGTTCATTTTCTCTTTTAGTATATACTAGCACTGATGCCCGCACGATGCTGCGGGTCATCAACAGTGACATTATTTTCAGTAAGATATGACATTTTAATTACATAATAGAAAATGATAGAAGACAGAAATTGTAAAAAGGAAGTTGATCATAGTAACTCTTGACAAAAACCTACTTGGCAAGGATGAAAAATTGGTGAAAATAGAAATGATCAACAAAGAAATGCATAAACAAATTAGTAACCTAATTTATATAGCCCTAGGATGAATTATGTTAATTTGTTTATATAGGAGTATAACAGAAGGATGGAACAAAACAGGTTCATTCTTGAGAACAGATGTAATTTTGCACATTACATATATGTAGACTAATTTGTACAAATTAGGATTTTCATTCAAATAACTATAATAAACACAATTCCAAAAAAAAAAAGTGATTCAAACTTGTTCTTCTCTTAAGGAAATTACTCACAGTAGAAATTCTGAATGGACGAAATTTTGGCTTCCCTTTTCGGCTATACTTTATTAACTGGGAACCTTTTTTTAATGCAATGAGTGCCTTCATGAGAGAGAGAGGAATATTAGGTGAAAAGTATTGCCAAATCACACAGAGATCAAAATCTTGAATATATATGTTTAATCATATCAAAGTGAGTGTGTGAAAGGGTCTAGTCTACAGAATGGACAACATTTTCACTGGTAGAAAGTTGGAAACTAAACTTCTACATAGATATTGGGTTTTTATTAATCCCTTTGGGAATCGAAAAGCAAATTGTTCGAGTAATGCAGGTAAATTCGATATACATACGCGTTGATCTATGTAAGACGGTTATAAGTTATAATTGTATCGTCTTAACACAAAAATGATCATAAATGTAGTTGTCCGTATTATGGAAGTAAGGGACTGACAGCACTTGCTATGAGCTCTACCAGCAGTCACTCCAAGTACCGTATTACGGAAGTAAGGGACTTGCATCAATTGTTATGAGCTCTACCAGCAGTCCCTCTAAGTGGCGCAAAGGCTAAAATTATAAATGAAAAGTAATTTAAACAGTTCAATTTAATAAAATATTGTAATTTAAACAATGCCTGTATATTCAAACATCCCAAAACAGGAATGAACTTCCAGAAAACATGCGCATGAAAATAAACGGCATTACTCACCCATTGAGTTGGACCATCAAACTGGAGCACTAGAAGGATCATCATGTACCTATGAAACCCAAAAGAAAATCTTAGCAACCCCAAAGTCTGTATGCAAGCGTGAATAAGTACGTGTGTATGAATCTATTCATAATGAAGAAGACTACCTTAAGAAATATTTGCATCTGCAGCTTCATATGGCCATGCAACTAAAAGCACCACATACAATAACAAACTTCAGCTGCACCACAAAAGGAATATGATCTTTCTCTCAACTTGTATTTGCAGTTATTACTGTAACATCTGCAGACAGCATACATAAGCACTGATTCAATAATTCTAACAAAAAAAAAGCTCTTATTCGATAATGCACCAAATCCTATCCAAAAACCAAAGGGGTGCCATGTCCCTAGATTAACAGAGCATCTTTCTTTGTTCCAAAACAAACTGCAATTTGGCTTTGGTAAGGTAGAAAGATTACCAGATACCTCGGGCATAATCTTGACTCTATTCCTTTATTCGAGCATTTTACTGTCCTTTTAGTTCTATCTCTCAACATGGAAAATACAATAAGACAGTAAAAACAAAAGTTAGTGATAGCTATTACATAGTGAAAGAAAATAAGACATTCACATAGTGATAGCTATTTACTGTCCTTTCTCACCATAATCTCAACTCTATTCCATTATTCAAACATTCTACCATCCTTTTAGTTCTACCATATGTGAATGTCTTCATATACATGTCAGCATATATATAAATATATATATATATATACACACACACTGAATTTTGAATGCAATAAGAGAAATATACCTTTGGGGCGTTGATGCCAGAAGGGTGAGTGAGGGATCTAAGATGTTTGAGAGCAGGAATTTTTGAGCAATTTGTTTGACAAAGTTGAAGAGCTTCGAACAAAGTGGAGTGAGTCGGCCTGAGCTAAAACAGAGAGGATGAACTCTATAAAGTAGAAAATGCTATTGTTCAACCAATCTCAAAAGTAAAGAAACCATACTATTAACATATAAATAAGTTTTATATATCAATGTTTACATGTTAAGTTGTTTGAGAAGGTAAATTAGTAACATATACCGTGATCAAAAGATTAACAGCAATAAACTGCTCATTATTTGAAATATACATGAAAGTTGTCATTCACATAATCCAAATGGTAGTTAATACAGAGGACAAAACAGAAGGAAACAAATATTATAGCGGCATAAGTTGAATAATTGCAGCAAGCAAACAAATAGAAGACTTAAAAACTGGAAATGAAAAAAGGTAACATTGAGTTTTAATAACCGAAAAGGGACCTTGTTTAAGCAGCTCCACAGCAGCATTTATACTTGGACGATAAGCTGCAAAAACAGAAAAGAAAACACAAATTAAACTAAAAAAAATTTAGAATTTAACACTAATCCAAGGATTCAGTATCAAATATAAAGCCATTAGGATTGGGACCTTTGCATTGAGGAATATCTACTAAATTATGAGTTCCTAATGATAAAGACCAATCCGGGGGTTTTCCGATGAGCCACAAACGACTAACTTTGCGCGACACAGCCATCCCCCCTAACACCAAACCCAGATAATATCAAACCTTACATGTTCACCAAACAGAGTTTAGAGTATCAGTCCAATTTATGGGAAATAGTCAAGTTCAGACGGAATAATTAAAAGGATTCCTAAGACATATCAGCCGGGATTTGGATTTTATTAAGACCAAACGGATTTTTGAGACAAATGTGACGACCCGTCCCTAATTTTCCTATGTAATTTCTCCCCGAGCATGTGTATTGTCGATTATGCTCTTCTTGGCAAGTGACGTGGACTTATTCTTATCGTTTTCCTTTTTATTTCTCGCTATCGCATTTAAATTGTACATGCTAGTATGAGTAGGCGTAGATTTTAAAGTGTAAAAATATCTACTTCGGATAGATTTCGATTTCCTTTTACTGTAGGAAATCTAAAAAGCTATCCTTGGATTCCTTTTAAATCCTACCCGTGCACTTCCCTTCCTCATTCAGTCTCAACTATTCCATCTTTTCTTTATTTTATGTCCCCCTTTATCAGAAAAAGCAAAGAAAATTTCAAAACCTCTCTCTTCTTTCTCTCTCTCCCGTGAACTCTCTCTTCCTTTGCAACTCCATGAACGAGTTCCAAAGCTCGTAGATCGAACAAACAAACTACAACATCATGCTCATCTCAGTCCCACGATCACAACCATACCCCTGGTTCACGTGATACCGAGTTTTGAAAGTCCAACTCGGAAGGTCCAACTCGGCGAGTTCGATACTACGGTTTTCAAGCCATGCATGGCTTAGGTAAGCCTTGAGAAACCCTTAGAACCTTCATTTCACTTCTATGGGTTGTTATTGATCCTTTTTTTGTGTTTTGAACGTGTGGTTTTACCCAGAAACTCGAAAAGAAGGAGAACCTGCCATTTTTCGCTCAAGAACCGTGGCCATTTGGTCAATTTCAAACCATTTTTCTAGTCAACCTCGACCACAACTGGATTTCTTCTAGTACAAACTTCTTTTCTACATTCCTAACTTCAAAATGGCTTTTGAATCACTGAGTTTGGTTAAGTAACGAGTTAGAAATCAACTCTGGAAGTTGGGAAGAAAATTTTAGTTTTCTGGAAAATTTTAGCTGTGGTCGTTTGGCCATTTTCAGGCCACATTTCTAAACAATACGGCCTATATTCGAACTTTCTGTAAATTGGGATCGGTAGATCACATTCCTAGATTTAATTTGGCTTTTGTAGAAGTGAATTTGGTTGAGAATCGAGCTTGTTAGGGGCTATGGAAGTTGACCCAAAAATCTGCAAAACTGCAGATTTTCGCTAAGAAGGCGAGTACAGTGTACTCGCGGGGGCGCATGGGCCAACGTGGGCAGCTACTTTGGGTGGCGCATGGGTGTTCGTGTCGTCGAGTAGATCGATTTCACATATTTACACCCTAGGTTTGAGCAAACTATGGGGGTTTTATTTAGGTTTCCGTTATGTACCTTAATTAATGTTATTTAGTTATTTCACGTATGGGGGAAACTTATTCTGAGGATTTTCGAGGCCAAGCTAGGCTTGGGGGCTACAACCCAACGACGTACTTGTGAGTGGGCAGTTGTTTTATACCTATATATATATATTTATAGTTTTCATAAATGCATATTTACTTCACTTTTACGCTTATATTGCCTAGTATCATTATTGTGATATAAATTGTGATAAATGCTGCTATATGGTTGTGATATTACTGTTATGGCATTCATACATACTTGTATACATGCTCATCTTGCTGCACCCGGTATTAGTACTCGCCCCAGGGCCAGGGCCAGTCCTTCACGTGTATGTTCACATCTGCACCATACGCTCACCTTGGATCCAAGTTAAGGTGCCAGTCTTGTCGGGTAGATTGCATTAGGTGATCTGACTTGTATGTCATATGCTTTTGCACTAGTCTTCACGTGATCGTAGTACTAGAGCATATTGATTACACCCAATCATGTTCGTGTTAGACACCATCTGTTCAAACTTGTGTGTCAGCTTAGATGGATGAGCACTTAGTTATATTGATTATCACATGATTATTATTATGGCATATGATACATCATTTACTTGGCATATTTCTGGTTATATGGCTGAAATATTGGATTTCATACTTACGTAGTATGTTTTGAGGAAACTATACTTGTTTTACGGCGAGGGGTTAGTATAGTCAAAGATAAAGGTTTTCTTATAAGCATTGTTTTGCTGACCCACTCAACCTTGTTTTTCGCCCCTCCAGGACCTAGATAGTTGTACTCTCTGTGGCACTTGAGGAATCACGGCAGTTCTGACATTTCCATCTGTTTAGATGTACGAACTTATCACTATTATGTAATAAGTGTACTTTGGTTGCTTTGACTACTCTTTCGTAGTCTCACTGTCTATTACGCTCTGAATAATTGTAGTGGGCTCAACCCACGAATTGCGCACTCTTTCACTATTTAGTTCTAATTAGTTTTAATTTTATTCACTTTTTGCATCACTTACCCTTATGGTTACGTCACCTCACGGTGACAGCCAGCATGCTTCGACCTTTCCAGGTCGAGGTGTGTCACAAATCAGTTAGGAATTAGTTTTAATCCAGTCATTTATGTCCAAACAATCTTTCCAGCACATAGGAAGGACATCCCTACATTGGCTGAGTGCATCAGTTTGCACATGATGACCTTCTAAATTCAAAGAATTCCTTTTGCATATATATAGTTCGTGAGATTAATTTTAATAATCTTTTCATCTAATACTATGTAACTAATTGGTCGTGCAACCTGATTACTCATACGCATATCAGAAATTAACACTGAAAATAAATCAAAAACACAAAAAGAGTTTGAAATTTTTGTACCTCAAGTTTCTAGGAGGGTAGGAGTAAAAACCCACGAAAACAATCTGTGCGTGCTCAAATCAAATCAGCCAGAATTTGATCTAATTGCAGTGACGAGAGTGAAATCCGACTTCCAGTTACTGCATCTCGTAGCTTCCTTCTGTAGCAACTCAAATTTGGTATAACAAAAGTTTCAATCTTTAACAGATCAGAAATACCCAGTAATCACACATATTTAACAGATCGAACTCAAAAATTAAAAAACGAAAAGAAAAGGTGAGGAATTTACTCGCACCCATAAATAATTGGGCTAAAGTTCAAAATTCACAATGTACAGACCCAAATTAAACATAAAATTCAAAATTCACGACGCAACAACCCAAATTAAACACAAAATCAAGGTCCTTTCAGAAACATAAGCTTAAGAAGGAAAAAATCTGAAACCTTTCGAAAGCGCAGAAATAGAGAGAAAAAAGAATTGGGGAAAAGTTGGGAAATTTACCAGAGGGGTTTAGGTGGAGGCTAATAAGAACCACCTACAGTTCCTGCTTCAACCTTGGCAATTGCAGCAATGGAATAGTGGGGAGTGAAAGAGAAGGAGCTCAGCTCCAGAGAATATAATTTTGTATTGATTAAGAGTTCATACACATTACATGAGAGAGAAAGGTATTGCTCCATTTAAAGGCCTGACCTCCCACTAAGGTGCCAGCTGGACATTCTTCTAACAAACTTTTACCCTAGACAATTTAACATAACTGTAATAAAATGCTTATGAGTAAACAAGTAATTCACCGAGGTAATTCACTGATCCTATCAACACTCCCTCCTTGAAGAACAACCTTGTCCTCAAGGTTATCAAAATTGGAAATCTGGAAATCTTGACTGGAAGTTTTCATAGTCTTCCCATTTGGCTTCAACCTCTTCTTGTCCCGCCCAATGAGCTAGCAATTGCACTCCTGCAGTCGCCTCTTTCTTGTACATTCTCCTAGCAAGGATTGCCAAAGGAGAATCCTGCATTTTCCCATCATCAGTCACTTCTGGTAGTGCGGTGCTAGGCTGAATCAAGTTTCCCAAATGCTTTTTAAGGCAACTAACATGGAACACAGGGTGTATTTTCAAGCCTACCGGTAGCTTTAACTTATATGCAACTGGCCAATCTTCTCAATGACTTCATAGTTGCCATAAAACCTTGGATGCAACTTGTGGTAAGCATGAGAAGCTAGGGACTGCAATTGATAGGGGATTAACCTGAGATACACATAGTCTCTAACCACAAATTCCCTTTCAGTCCTATGCTTGTTGGCTTGCACCTTCATCCTGTTCTGTGCAACTTCCAGGTTCGTTTTTAGCATTGTGAGCAATTTGTCCCTCTCAAGCAGTCCTTGTTCCACAGTCTCCAACTTAGTTGTGCCTTTCTCATAGGATGCAACATGGGGTGGTGGATACCCATACACTAACTCAAAGGGTGTAAACCTTGCAGAAGTGTGATATGAGGTATTGTAATTCCACTCAGCCCAGGCTAGAAACTGCACCCATTTTTTAGGCTGATTCCCCGCAAAACACCTCAGGTAAGTTTCAAGACACCTGTTTACAACCTCTGATTGGGCATCACTTTGTCGGTGGTAGCCTGAGCTCATGCAAAGCTTGGACCCCTGTAGCTTAAAGAACTCATTCCAGAAAGCACTGAGGAATATTGGATCTCGATCACTGACTATAGTTGAAGGCATCCCATGTAACTTAAACATATTCTCCACAAACAACTGAGCTACTATGGTGGCTGTATAGGGATATGCTAATGGCAGGAAGTCGGCATATTTAGTGAGTCTATCAACTACAACCATTATGACAGATTTGCCATGACACAAGGGTAGTCCTACTATGAAATCCATACTGATATCTGTCCAGATTTGTTGGGGAATGGGAAGTGGTTGAATCAAACCTGGAAGGGAAAGGGTCTCATATTTATTATGTTGGCAAGTATTGCACTCAGAAATGAAGTGCTTGATGTCATTCTTCAAACCAGGACAATAGAATCCTCTTTTAATTCTGTGATAAGTCTTCAAAATACCTTGATGCCCTGCAGCCGGGGTAGAATGGTGCTCCTCTAAAATTCTCAACTTCCAAGGAGAGTTAGGACTGATTACAATCCTGTTTTTGTACTTCAGGAAACCATTGTCGAGTTTGTAGGGTGATGGACTAGGCTCCTCAGTAGTCCGAGCGTTAATGTCTTCCAATGCCTTGAGCTTGTGCTTGATCCACTCATCCTGGTCATTTTCCCTTCGCAATTTATCGAGCCATCCAAAGTAAGGGTAGGATATGGAGTTACAACTAATACCAGAATGGTCTAAGTCAGTCAAGGAACTAGAGCCGTGGACCCTTGAGAGAACATCTGCCACGACGTTGTCACAGCCTTTCTTATACTGGATTTCATAGTCGAAGCCTAATAATTTGGTCACCCACTTATGTTGGAACGGAGTACTTGCCCTCTGATTTAGGAAATACTTTAAACTGCAATGGTCCATTTTGATCACGAAGTGCCTCCCTTGCTGGTAATTCTGCCATTTTTTTACCCCATGCACTATAACAATAAATTCCCGCTCATAAGTTGAAAATGCTTGATTCTTGGGCCCCAAGGATTGACTAGTGAAGGCTATGGGCCTCCCTTGCTGTTGGAGGACTACCCCAATGCCATTACCTGAGGAGTCACACTCGAGTTCGAAAGGTAATGCAAAGTTGGGAAAAGCAAGGACCTGTGGAGACGACATGGTGCTTTTGAGTGTTTGGAAAGCTTCTTCAGCTTTCGGAGACCATTGGAAACCGTCCTTCTTGGTTAGGAGGTACAATGGTTGGCAAATTTTGCCATATTCAGGCACGAATTTTCTGTAGTACCCTGTGAGCCCCAGAAAACCCCTTAATTCTTTCACAGTGGTAGGAATTGGCCAGTCTAATATGGCCTGAATCTTGGAAGGGTCGGCCTCCACTCCTTCCCGTGATACTATGTGGCCCAAATACTCAATCTGAGTCACCCCAAAAGAACACTTCTGTTTTTTCACATATAATTGATGCTCGACTAACACCTGGAATGCAGTAGAAAGATGAGCTAAGTGGTCCTCCCAACTATGACTATAAACCAAGATGTCATCAAAGAAGACAAGAATGAATTTTCGTAGATAGGGCTTGAAAATGTCATTCATGAGGTGTTGGAAGGTGGCAGGTGCATTGGTGAGACCGAAAGGCATCACTAGAAATTCATAGTGGCCTTCATGGGTTCTAAAGGCTGTCTTCTCGATGTCCTCAGGATCCATGAGGATTTGGTGATAGCCGGATCTCAGGTCAAGTTTAGAAAAAAACATAGCTCCGTGCAGTTCATCTAGGAGATCATCAATAAGAGGAATGAGGTACTTGTCCTTGATGGTGACAGAGTTTAACTCCCTGTAATCCATACAAAGTCTCCACGACCCCTCTTTCTTTTTCACCAAAAGCATAGGACAGGAAAATAGGCTGTGACTTGGTCGAATGAACCCTAAATCCAATAATTCCTGCACAGATTTTTCAATCTCAGTCTTTTGAAGGGGTCCATAATTGTAGGGCCTGATGTTTGTAGGCTTAGAATCAGGGAGAAGGGGTATTTGATGGTTGTGAGACCTTGTAGGGGGTAGCTTGGTAGGTAAAGTAAAGATCTCGGCAAATTGCCCTAATATATTATGTAACTCAACAAGCTGGTCAGCGTTCAAATCACAAGCGTCCAGTTTGGAGTGCTCCATAGAATAGAGAAATAAACCCAAGTGTGAATTCATAATATCTCTGTCAAGTTGTTGCAGAGAGGTTTCTTGGATTAGAGGTTGCACTCCCTGCTTATGGAAAAGTGTGTACTGTGTGTTGCCTTTAAACAATGCTAATGTCATGAGTTGGAAATCCCAAAGGAAGGGGCTTATGGAGGAAAGCCACTGAACCCCTAAAACCACATCACAACCTCCCAAAGGTAAGGACAAAAGATCAATGGACAACCGAGCATCCTTAGTACAACCAGAGCTGCTGACTGTGCCCAAATCAGCAATCATCACTTCAAATTGCTTGGTGGGGTGTAACTGCCAACCAAACTTTTTGAACAGTCGAGAATCCATGAAATTGTGTGTGCTCCCCGAATCAAGAAGAATAGTGACAGATTGACCATTAACTGATAGGAGCATATTTATACAACTTAGTTAGCTTGTTTTCTTGCTTTTAATTAGCTAAACTATGATAATTATAGTGTTTAAAGTTATTTTCACGCAATTTCAGGTTTTAGTGTCAAAGTATGCAAAAAGACGCAATTTGGAACATTCTAGAGCATTTTTGGGCCAAGATTGGATTGTGCAAGCATGGAGGCATGAGGATGGACGAATTTGAAGACAAAAGAGGCTATGAACATGCTAAAAATCTGGTGAAACAAATACAAGTTGCAAGAAGGGATAAATTTCTAGAAGGATTGACCAAAACTTCACTCAAAACCAAGAAATTCTTCAATGCCGTGGGCATTGATTCACTTTCACCAGAAATTTGAGTGATGATGCAATGCTTAAATCACCATGACATGTGAGTGGATGATGCAATGCTTAACTCACCATGACATGTGAATGGATAACTCAATACTTAACCCACCAACAATTCCCACTCTTTGCCTTGCTCACCTACTCAATTCCACCAGAATTTTATGTTAAACAAGTCCATCCTTTTCCTATAAATACCATGGCAGCAACCTCATTCAAATCATCCAGAAATTAACCATTCTCCAAGCCTTCCCTTGCCTCTCCTTACATATCTAAACCTTCCCCATCCATTCCTCCATATAACCAACCATTCAACCACCATAACCACCTTGTGTCGCCACCATTGAAGGAGAGGAGAGGTCAGAGGCAAAGGGGCTTAGAGTGAGAAAAGGCAAGGAGAAACTGACGGGAGCAACACAAAGAGCAAAGTTTCACTCCATTTTTCTTGGTTTTATCTTCTCAAACCCATGTTTTACTTTTGGTTTAATTTGATAATAATGTGTAACTAAATTTATTTTGGCTAGAGGTTAATTCAAAGCCATGAATATATTTGTAATATGAATTGATTACCTTCAGTTGTGATTTATGAGTTGCGATTTAATTTGCTTAACTGCTTGATTGATAACTAATTTGTGTATGTTGGTTGAGAGTGCACGCTTAATTTTCATGCATGAATTTGATGCTAGAATATAAGGGAGTTTCACCTAATCGTTATGAACTTATATTCACAAGTAGTGAAGGTTGTTATCCACAATCGTGTTAAGTGAATTCTAGGCTGGATTAACATGCGTATTCCATAGTTATGAATGCCTAGTCAATGTTTATGATTTCCGTTGAACTTAATGATCTTTGTTGAATGTCTCTATCATGCGTATTCCATAGTTAGGGATTTTGATGAGGAATAATTTGGTTGTAATGCGTATTCCATTCAATCCAATGAATCTAGGGAAATCTAAGAGTTAATTTAAGCGGACCTAATTAACTTGGAACATTGTCATTCACAATTTATTGAAAGAACAACTGAAAATCAATTTAGGTTGCATATGTGTCATGTGTGGAGAAAAACCCTCTAGCTAGTCCGTCACCTATCCTTTCACCTTAATTTCATGCTTTTGTCAATTTTGTAATTTATTTAAGTTTAATTTACTTCTCGTCAAAACCAAATCCCCCCCCCATTATTAAATTATATTATTTAGTTAGTTTTCATTGTTGTTAGTCTTTTAATTCAATTTCCGTCCATTTCAGTTCCTAGTGTCTAATTTGATTGTTTTCATTATTTTGAGTCATTCTAAGTGTGTTTCAAGTTATTAGAGTTTTTAGCCTAGTTTTGTGTCCTTGAGTCTTGTTTAATATTTTTAAATTAATTTAGAATAGATTAGCAATCCCTCCTAATCCCCGGCCTAGAACGATACCCTACTTACATCTATACTACAATTGTCAAAAAGAGGGTTTAATTTGTGTGTCAAGTAATTCTCGCATCAAATTTTGGCGCCGTTGCCGGGGATTAGCAACTTTGCTAATCCCCCATTGTTTCTTTTTATTTCTTTTTCGTGTCTTTTGTTTTAGTTACTGACTTTGTTTCTTTTCTTGTCTTTTGTTTTTAGTTTCTGTTTTTGTTTTGTTTTGTTTATTTTACTTTTGATATTTGATTTAGTTTTCTTTCTTTGATTTTAGGTACTAGAGAAGTAAGACATGGATTTTGCTAGCATTCAAGCTCAATTGGCAAATCTTACTTCTCAAATGTCGCAGTATGCCGAAAGGACCACAATGCAAAATGTCCCTATATTTGGTGCATCTTATAGGCAAGGATATCAAGCCAATCAATGTTCACAAAAAGATTGGAGTGATCATTCAAACTCTATGTGGTGGGAAGCTCAACAAGTTCAACATGAAGGATATTGGCAGCCATATGAGGAGTTCTATTCAGGATCTATGCAGCCACCACAACCTCATATACAATATGCCCAATCAAACTCAGATTCGTCAATAGATTACAATCAAATTTTTGATGAATTAAATTCTTTGGTGCATGGCTCACAAAATCAAGCCAATGAGGCTCAACAAGATGGATATTGGCAGCAATCTGAGGAGTTTTATTTAACGCCTATGCAGCCACCACCGCATACCCCACAACAATTCCAATCAAATTCAAGTATGTCCATGGATAGTGATCAAATTCTTCAAGTACTAACCTCTTTGACGCAGGACCAACAAAATCAAGACAAGAAGTTGGATAAATTGATGAGTCAAATGGGAGAGATTATGGAATTCATGGTACAAATTCAAGAGCAAAGTGAACTCTCCAGCTCAACTGTTGAAAATTCGAAGGAAGATTTTGAAATCCACGATGCTATCACTTTGGAAGGTGACATGAAGGATGAAGCTGTCCCAGAACTATCCAAACACAGCCCGAACATGGATGAATTGCTGCTGCAAGCAGAAGAGGAGGAGGACGACCTGGGCAGTTTAGAAGAATTCTTGCTGCAAGCTCCTCAAATCCCTATGTCATCCAACTCAGGTGAGGAAGTTCTAAATCCACTTCATTCTAACATTATTCCACCAAATGTCCTTTTTCCTTGTAGGTTTTTGATTCCAAATATCAAAGAGAGTGAAAAAGACATTGTGGAAGCTCTTCCAAAGGTGCAAAGTGATATCCCAATTCTTGGTGCACCAAAACAAGTTCCCGATGGTATTGAAACGTTCAAAGAACCTTGCACACCAAGAAAAGAGATTCAAGAAAATGAAGTGGTTGAAGCATATCAAGAATACATCCAAGAGGCTGTGCATGAGACAATCAAGCCCAAAGCAGTTGAGTTTGATAACACGGGACAAGCCACAACCATCATAGTAAACCTGGCCAAGTTCAAAGTCCCGGAAATGTTCAAAGATGTGGTGTTTGTCATTGAGTTTGTGTCGGAAAAAGAAAGTAAGCCATCTTCTCCAATTTTAATTTTAATTTATACTAACATGTTTCTGATTTTGATGATTCAGGCACCCACTCTTGAATTTAAACCATTGCCGAATCATTTCAAGTATCACCTCCCATTAAAAGATAAATTCCATGCTTTGGAGCTGAGTGGAGTTTAAAGGAAAGATTCGTCCGGCTAAAGACGTTAAATCAAGCGCTTCTTGGGAGGCAACCCAAGCATTCAACGAAGGGAGACTTTGGAGTCGCTAACCAAATCAGATTTGCATTCTTACACCCTTATCTTTACTGCTTTCATTTTGTTTTGTTCAGTTAGTTGTGTTATTTGGTTGATTTCTGTGAGTTTGTGTTATTTAGTTTAAGTGTGGGGGAAGGTTAAACAAAGTTTTTTTTTTTTTTGTTTTTTTTACATTGATTTACATATTTTACATTGATTTAAAAAAAAAAAAAAAAAAACACACCTAAAAAAAAATAAATAAATAAAATAAAATTAAAAAAAAAAAAAAACATTAAAGTAAAAATATTTTACAATGATGTGTAAACTAATAGCATTCATTGGTCAGGTGGTGCTTCAGTAGTCGGCGGAGCTTCAGCAGTCGGCGGGGCCACGGAAGGAGGAGGTATCGGTGGTTGATCAGTTGGAGCTTCACTACGCGGTGCCGCCCCAGAAGACGAAGGCAGATGCGGTTGGAACAAACCCACAAACCTCCGATGATCAAGTAAAATCTGACCATCATTTTCCTGTAGCTGGTCAATTTTCCTCTTCATGTTTGTGGCATAATTGTGTGCAAGCTTGTGCAATTGTTTATTTTCATGCTTGAGTCCTCTAATCTCCTCTTTGAGACTCTGTATTTCAGCCACCAACGATTCAACGTGACGGGTTCGAGCAAATAGGCGTTGGGCCATGTTAGACACAGAACCCGCACACTGCACGCTAAGAGCCAGAGACTCCTTAACCGCCAATTCATCAGACCGTCTAGCGAGCAGTCTGTTATCTCTTGGGGTGACAAGGTTCCGGGCCACCACCGCAGCGGTCATGTCATTTTTCATCACCGAATCCCCCACGGTAAGGGGACCGGTAGGGGATATGAAGGATGGGCGCCATATGTTGTCTGGTGAAGGCGGAGCTGCCTCTTCACCAATGTTCAAGTCAAAACGACGATCGGAAGGGCCAGACATTTTTCAGAGGTGGTGAAGAAAGAAGAGAGTCGGACTGATTAAGATTTTGGAAGTGCAAAAAGGGAGTGTTTACAGGAGGGAGCTCAAGTGTGTTGTGGAACAAAATTAACGCCTCTATAAAAAGAAGAAATCAAAGAGGCGCTCCTCAGAGAAGCGTCCTCTCGCAAATCGAAGAGTCGGGGCTCCTTTCTCAAAAGTTGGATTATTTTCTCAAAAGAGGCGTTTCATTTCTTAAAATTTGGGCTTGCTCAGAAACCACGAGCCGAACCCCGGATTTTAAAAGATCAATTTGTCCAGACGTGTCGTCACTCGTCACATGCAACTGGCAGTTTTGCGGAAATTACGGGCAGCTTTGTCAGAAAGCGCGTAATTTGTACTATTCATCCATCCACCGCCTGCCGACAATGAGTGAGGGAATAGTTCCGGTTGTGAAGAAAAGTCCTATAAGTGTCTACCTTCGCCTTCCCACAGCAAAGGCACACCATCTCAGCACTTCTTCATCTCCGAGAATGCATTCCCAAAGAACCCTCTCGAGTCACTCTGTATTCCTCATTCCCTGGGATACCCCTGCAAACAACCCATCCAGAGCACAAGTATTTCATATCATAAAGGTTGAGAGCACGAGTATCTCATATCATGCTTTCTCCCTGTCCTTTCTCCAGTCAGCACCTGCTCTCGAGTACTCATCATCTTATGCTTTCGCTTCGTCTCTCACGTATAAGGGAAGTGAAGATGATACCTCGAAGCATGTGGAGACAACGTGCTGATTCATCCTCAACTAAGGACAAGGAGAAAGAGAGCAAGAGGTGGGCACTTGGAAAGATTGAAGAAAGAAACAGACCAACACCTTTCCCTCGTGCCTGCCCGTCGTGCAGAAGAAACAAGCAGAGAAGAATGCAGCTTGCACAATCATCCCAGCAGAAGGAGTCTGAGATGAAGAACTAGAGAAGCTGCCACATCTGCTTGGAGAACAAATAAGGAACTGCAACATCACCAAAGAGCAAAGCCTCGCCGTACAATATCATCAAATCATCACTTGCAAGTAAAAAGCTAAGTGTCACCCCGTTCAAGAGGAAAGCTGTGGAAAGTCAACAAGCACGACCAATGATCACTTATTAGTTCTATTCATTGTCTTTTATCGTGATTTTCAATTTTTCGTTTGCAATTTTTTTTACATTTTCTTGCGTTACTTAACTGAATTATTTCTTTTCTTTGCAGGAATTTTTGGTTATTTCCACCCTTGAAGTTGATTGCAGAATTTTAGCTTGGGGGGGTCATCGCTTGGTTTTACTGCAAACTAGGGAAGTTTTCAGTCCAATTGCTTTATTTTGTTTTTTATTATTTATTTATTTTATTTTTATTTGCATTATAGTGTTTTCTGACATTGGGGGACAATGTCCAGTTTAAGTTTGGGGGTAAAGAGTATAAAAATGACCAAATTGAAATTTTTTTTTGTACCTTCAACTACGAACGAGTTTCATTTGTTTCCATGTTGTTGCTTTTTGTTTTCTTAATTAGTTTTGTTTTCTTAAAAAAAAAAAAATTAAAAAAAATAAATAAATAAATAAATCGGAAAATTTAAAAATCCAAAAATATTGTCTTGTTTCCCTTATTGTTTTGAATTAGATTTTTGTTAGTTTCCCGACCCAATGATATAATTGGATCAAATTTGAACCATGATCATCAAGAACTTAGTTAACATGTGTTTTGTGAAATTCCTAATTCTCTTGTTAGTTTTGTACATGTTTGATCATCTTTGAAAAACCAAATGCACATAGCCTTGTTGATGTGAAACTAAAGCATGACTTAAAGCTTCATATGTGAATTTAGTGACCATATACATCCTATGTGAGTTTTTGAGCCGATTGAAAGTGTGTGCATTTTTCATACACTCCTATTCTTTCATGTGTGATGAACTTATGTGAGATACATCTCTAGAACTTGCGTAACGATCTTTCGAAATGTTTGTCATTGATTGCATGAACTTGGAAATGATAGAGGCATTAGGTTTACCACTATGGCCCAAATAACCATGTTTATCATTAGATTGCCAATTTGAGCCGTATTTGTTGAGCCTTTTATTTCTTATCACCAGATATGTCTACCCTTATACCTGAAACATTTTTTCCTTACCCTTTCCAAGCAAGCAATGAGAGATTGTCTTATGAGAAACGTTTGTGAAGTACTTTGAAGGTGTTTGGCAAAAGAATAAGTGTGGGGGTATTTCATGTTTGTATTTAAAAAAAATAAAAAATAAAAAAATAAAAAAAAAAAAGAGAAAAGAGAAGAAAAGAAAAAGAAAAAGAAAGATTGTACACAAAGAAAATAAAAAGTTGTTCAAGTTTCAGTTTAAGGGTGTGGTTGGAGGTGCTAAAAGAATCGTTGGAAAGGTTGAGTTCTTATAAATCTAAAGAAAAGAATTGCTTGCAATGTAGCTTGGAACTTGTGTTTACCTATTCTTTCATTTCAATAACCCTCTCCCTAAACCTCATTACATCCAATAAAAGTCCTCTTGATTTAAGTTTTGCAATTATGACTGTGGAGAAGTGATCTTTATGCAAGCTTATGGTAGAACTTTCACATTTGATTCTTTGAGCGAAACACATTTAAACTAAACACATGTGTGATTGAGTGTATATCCCGTGAGAAGGTTGCTAGTTTGCATATGATGATTTTAAAAATATAAAAATTTTGAAATTGCATTAGCATGGCTATCTCACACATTACACTTCAAGGATGATTCAAAGATTACTGCTAATATTTGAATAAGGAAGATGAACTTGGATTAGCTTGTTTGGTGCCAGCTATGGTTCTTGTTGATTTGTGTTCTCGAATGAAATTCTATGAGGGTCACATAGGGGGAAGCTAATGTTTTTCTTGTTACTTCTTGTTCTTGTTTTCTTTGTTTTGCTCGAGGACAAGCAAAAGCTAAGTGTGGGGGAAATTGATAGGAGCATATTTATACGACTTAGTTAGCTTGTTTTCTTGCTTTTAATTAGCTAAACTATGATAATTATAGTGTTTAAAGTTATTTTCGTGCAATTTCAGGTTTTAGTGTCAAAGTATGCAAAAAGAAGCAATTTGGAACATTCTAGAGCATTTTTGGGCCAAGATTGGATTGTGCAAGCATGGAGGCATGAGGATGGACGAATTTGAAGACAAAAGAGGCTATGAACATGCTAAAAATCTGGTGAAACAAATACAAGTTGCAAGAAGGGATAAATTTCTAGAAGGATTGACCAAAACTTCACTCAAAACCAAGAAATTCTTCAATGCCGTGGGCATTGATTCACTTTCACCAGAAATTTGAGTGATGATGCAATGCTTAAATCACCATGACATGTGAGTGGATGATGCAATGCTTAACTCACCATGACATGTGAATGGATGACTCAATACCTAACCCACCAACAATTCCCACTCTTTGCCTTGCTCACCTACTCAATTCCACCAGAATTTTATGTTAAACAAGTCCATCCTTTTCCTATAAATACCATGGCAGCAACCTCATTCAAATCATCCAGAAATTAACCATTCTCCAAGCCTTCCCTTGCCTCTCCTTACATATCTAAACCTTCCCCATCCATTCCTCCATATAACCAACCATTCAACCACCATAACCACCTTGTGCCGCCACCATTGAAGGAGAGGAGAGGTCAGAGGCAAAGGGGCTTAGAGTGAGAAAAGGCAAGGAGAAACTGACGGGAGCAACACAGAGAGCAAAGTTTCACTCCATTTTTCTTGGTTTTATCTTCTCAAACCCATGTTTTACTTTTGGTTTAATTTGATAATAATGTGTAACTAAATTTATTTTGGCTAGAGGTTAATTCAAAGCCATGAATATATTTGTAATATGAATTGGTTACCTTCAGTTGTGATTTATGAGTTGCGATTTAATTTGCTTAACTGCTTGATTGATAACTAATTTGTGTATGTTGGTTGAGAGTGCACGCTTAATTTTCATGCATGAATTTGATGCTAGAATATAAGGGAGTTTCACCTAATCGTTATGAACTTATATTCACAAGTAGTGAAGGTTGTTATCCACAATCGTGTTAAGTGAATTCTAGGCTGGATTAACATGCGTATTCCATAGTTATGAATGCCTAGTCAATGTTTATGATTTCCGTTGAACTTAATGATCTTTGTTGAATGTCTCTATCATGCGTATTCCATAGTTAGGGATTTTGATGAGGAATAATTTGGTTGTAATGCGTATTCCATTCAATCCAATGAATCTAGGGAAATCTAAGAGTTAATTTAAGCGGACCTAATTAACTTGGAACATTGTCATTCACAATTTATTGAAAGAACAACTGAAAATCAATTTAGGTTGCATATGTGTCATGTGTGGAGAAAAACCCTCTAGCTAGTCCGTCACCTATCCTTTCACCTTAATTTCATGCTTTTGTCAATTCTGTAATTTATTTAAGTTTAATTTACTTCTCGTCAAAACCAAATCCCCCCCCCATTATTAAATTATATTATTTAGTTAGTTTTCATTGTTGTTAGTCTTTTAATTCAATTTCCGTCCATTTCAGTTCCTAGTGTCTAATTTGATTGTTTTCATTATTTTGAGTCATTCTAAGTGTGTTTCAAGTTATTAGAGTTTTTAGCCTAGTTTTGTGTCCTTGAGTCTTGTTTAATATTTTTAAATTAATTTAGAATAGATTAGCAATCCCTCCTAATCCCCGGCCTAGAACGATACCCTACTTACATCTATACTACAATTGTCAAAAAGAGGGTTTAATTTGTGTGTCAAGTAATTCTCGCATCATTAACCAGACCATTAACCTTCATGGTTTGCACATTGGTCTTAGCAAGGGTACCATATAATGCACATTCACTAAGGGACATGTGTTGTAATTCAGGTGGGCAGTCCGCAGAAGAGGCCAAGATAATTTCGTCTTCTAGGGAAACAAGATCAAGCATCAGGAGTTGTTTCTTAGTGCATTTATGTCCCGGAGTCCACTTGTCCTCACAGATCCAACATTCTCCCCGATCATGTTTTCGTTGGATCTCATCGAGGCTTAGTCTTTTGACAGGTAAGGAATGGGATCGAGCAAGAGGTGGAGGAAGGGGTGTAAATTGTGGTTTTGGTGGGACATGAGGCTTACTGTATACCCCTTTCATATCACAGAATTTTGCATCTAATTGCCAAGCAATAGCCATAGATTCATGAACAGTAGCAGGACGCAAAAGCTTAACATCATACTTAAGTTGTTTCTTTAAACCACCAATAAAGCAACTCTTAAGCAAGATAGGGCCTAGATCTAAAGTTCGATTACCCAATCTATGAAATTCAGCAATATAGTCCCGTAATGTACCTGTTTGGTGTAATTTGAAGAGTGCCTCAGCACTATCTTCAAACTTAGAAGGACTGAACTCATGACAGAAGGCAAGTGTAAAATCCTCCCAACGTAGAGTGGTCTGCAAGCAATTCATCCAGCGAAACCACTGGAGACCTTCACCATCCAAGTGGAAAGAAACAGTGGGAACTTGCTGGTGCGCCGGTGTAGAGTAATAAGCAAAGAATTGCTCTTCCTTGTATACCTAGGCTGAGGGATCGTCGCCCGGTGTGAAATGGGGAAGTCGATGCGATGTTGCCAGTGAGGCAGTGGGTTAGACCATCCACCATCAAAACTTTGTCGAAGAAGGTCGCCGTGGCGAGGACTGGTGGGTTCGGGAGCAAGTGGAGGGTTGGCATGATCGACCATAGAGGAAGAAGCTCCCCCGAGACCAAATCAAGCGATCTCCCTGCGAAATTGCTCAAAGAAACCGTTCAACTTCAATTCCATGGAATCGGAGAGAGCGGTAACATTAGCTTCCAGAGTGGCGATACGGGAGTCCATGGAAGAATTGCGAGTGGCGGGTTTGTTGCGGGGCATGCAAGAAGGGAAACCAGGATCAGATAGGGTGATACCAATGATAAAAACCACCTACAGTTCCTGCTTCAACCTTGACAATTGTAGCAATGGAATAGTTGGGAGGGAAAGAAAAGGAGCTCAGCTCTAGAGAATATAATTTTTAATTGATTAAGAGTTCATACACATTACATGAGAAAGAGAGAGCTATTGCTTCATTTAAGGGCCTGACCTCCCACTAAGGTGCCAACTGGACATCCTTCTAACAAACTTTCACCCTAGACAATTTAACATAATAGTAATAAAATGCTTATAAGTAAACAAGTAATTCATCGAGGTAATTCACTGATCCTATCAGAGGCGCCGAGATGAGCCGATCGGCAAGGCGGATTGAAGCTCGAAAGGCTGAGCTTGGACTCTCCGGCAGTGGCGAGATCTAGGGTTTTTCCATAGGCAGAAAGGAAACCTAGATTCGAAAAATAGGGAGAGAAATAGAAACCTTGATTCGAAGAGAAATGGTGAAGCCTGAGCAGCTTGGTGCAGGAAAAGAGTGAGGCGAGGAGGGAGAAGAGGAGAGCAGGGGTCAATCAAAATAAGAAAAGCTGATAATGGAGAGAGAGAACCGAAGCACCCAAAGAAATCGAAACCGGAGAGGATGAACGCGTGGCCTGGGAGGGCAAGGAAGTCATTTTACTGTAGAAAAGATGGCAAAAAATTAGCTTAACAAACGAATTGAGGGGCATTATTGTCCGTATACTGCCCTAGAACAGTAACAAGATGTTTGGGTTTTAGTATATATAGAATATAATTTAGCAGTTTTAAAAAATGAAGTAAATCTCCATGTTTGAAATCTCACACTTGACTTGATTGGAGTCTAAGGTTTACAACTATATTATCTTTTGTTCGTTTGTGTAGTTTCATGCCTAAAAAAGCCAATATATGCAGCAATGCTGCTAAAGATGAAGCGGATTTGTTTTCAAATTGCAATTTTAGTTGGTTTCTATAAAGATTCTAATGGTTTTGTGTTTTTAAATTTGTCTCTGTTAGATTATTGTTTTTCAATTTAAATTTTACTCCTTTCCAACTTAGGGTGCTTCACTAAACAAATGATAGAGATTTTTCTTGAAGTCATTTCGTTGTTTGTTTTCCCTTGGAGGGTTGTTGTGATTCGGTTGGTACCATTGAGGTTTGTCCATGTGTCAATGGGCACTGCTCATTTTTGTGAATGTGAAGCAAGCCATTGGTGATGTAGTATGTCTAGGCAAGATAGAGATGGTCTTTTAAAGTTAAAGATGGTCCACTTTCTGCAAAATATTTTTTTGCCAAAATGGTGAACCATCTGTTGGCTAAAACCAATGTGTCACCTCTTGATCAACCTGCACGGATTGCTATCTCGGCACTGAGCATTATGTTTGAATCAAGAGACATAGGTGGGATAAAAAACAGAGAGAACCCAGAGATGCGTATTTGGTTGGGTGTTTTGAGTGCTGCGTATTATCATTGGGAGTGTTCAATCTCCTTCACTGCATAAACTGCTTTTCATATCAAATGATGTGAGTTAGTTTTTTCTTTTTTAAATGTTCAGCTAATTTGTGCACCCTAATTTGTTCAAGAGCGTCTCATCATCATGGGAAAAAAAATTGAATAAATCAGAAAATTAAAGAGGGGGAATTGATCCTGACTTTATTTGATAATAAATTCATAACACTTTAATTTACATGAACAACTTTTACATTTCCTATTAAATATTTGTTGATGTTGGACTTCATATTACATGTAACGTACGATATTCTTTTAGTTTGCTAAAAAGAAAATGATTCATCGTATATGCATGGTGTGTGCCCCAGTTGGTAGATGGCTAATAGGTGAAGCTACATAGAAGAGCTTTTCTATACCCACTGCTTAATGTGGGATTTGGCTTTTCTTAGTAATAAAACGTGCGATCTTGGATTCTATTACAAAGAAAGCAGATTGATAGAGATTTTACCACACACGCAAAATGGTTAAATACTCCTATAAAACTTGCAAGAATGACAAGGTTGTTGTAGTATAAACGGATCTCGCAAGGTCATTCTCCACATAGATTATCAAATAATTTGAAGCAAACCAAATTCCAATTAATTATTGTCAAATAGAAAGTTGAGATGATTGATTTTATGATCTACTAAAATTGAGACGGATTTGACTAATAAAATAAACTAATGTGCAATATTAAAGATGAAGAAAGAGGAAATAGTTTTGTAGAAATCAAATTAAGAAAACACTAGGGATCCGCCGTCACCTTAATAATCTTACATAGTTTTCCCAATTACTTATGACATATACATGCATATTTCGAAGTTTAGGTTTTCCTAATATATGCCTACTTGGACCCCTAACATAGAGCGTATAACAAACATGCAATCTGTCTGTGGTATTCAGATCAAATCTAAACATGCATGACTCATTAAGTTTTGTGAAGCCATTTGAAATACCATGCAACCCTTAAAACGTGGTATTCATCCTAAGTGAACTTGTACATATTAATCACAAGAAGCCTTCGTCAATTTCAAGGACCAACCTCTGACCAAAATTGCATCAAATTACTTTTCTAAATATCCTAATGGTGATCAAGCATCAAGACAATTAGATAATTTAACCCAGTGATTAATAATTTGTAAACCTACATGCATATAATCATAAGCAATTTGAAGAGAAACTACATATTCTTGCTAAGGCTCGTTGCCTTACCCTAGCAAAAGGAGAATTAGTTACGCATATTTGTAATAAAAATCACAAAGTTCTTTATTGAATAAATAAAAGAACGAAAACACCTTGAATGAAAAAGTCTGAAAATCTCTAAGCTTGGCCAATTTCCTCTCTTCAAGAATGCACGGAGAAGAAGAAGACCCTAGGAATAAGGCCGGCCAAGCTTATTTAACCTAGTAAAAATTAAATCCTCCTAATAAAAAGGTCTTCCAATCGAACTAGGAAACTAAATAACTAAAATAAAATAGGAAATATAACCCTAAATTAAATGATAAATTCGCCTAAAATCTGAACAGTCACGTTTCGGACCTCTAAACTACTCCAAAACCAGCCCAATATAGCTGGATTAAGGTTTGGAATATTCTGAACACTTCTTCAGAAGGCCACGAACCCATTAGGGTTATTTTGGGCTCCAAAAACACAATTTAAGCCCAGAAACGTCACTTTTCAGCACTTCACAATGCTCATTAATTATATCACCAGAAATTAACTGCTTGGTAGAAAAATCCCAAATTTTGACACGAATACGCCAAGAGACAAACGAACGTCCTCCAATTTGAATCATTCAAAAATTCGTCCGTTTGATCATGTTTTGCTCCAGAGGAAGTCTGATGTCCTATATTGAAAATATAAATCAAAGTATTAAAATTCTACCAAAATAATTACCAAAACATACTAAGAATAGGGTAAAATTGACACACCCCGACCCAGAAAGTCCACTAAGACTACGAATCGAGCTGTGCTGGCCGACACCTGGAAGGTGACGAAGCCATAAAGTGTGATTATGTGGAAAAATGTGAATAAATTTAAACTTAAGAGTGCCTAAATACCAGAGTGCACCGGTGAGCGGGGAACCCTCTTCACACATGACGTTAGAGCATAAGTAAGTATAGTATAATGAATTAAGAATCATACCATCAAAGATAATCTCTAATACCAAGACTTGCCATAAATCCTCGCTGATAAGAAGCTCAACTAATAAAACCTGGAAGATGAAAACCAAACAAGGGTGAGTGGCCCTGGAAATACAATTTTTATAAAAACCATATAAAACATTACAACCCTTCTCTACAGCACCTGTATAGTTTTCAAGAAAAATCATAAATATACCACAACCCAGCATCTCATTAGCAATATCAATAATCATGTGATTAATAACTCATACTAGCACGCAAGTCGGAGTCACCTATGGTGACCTATACGACTGCACCCATATCTCATCAATCAAGGTTAACTCATAAGTTGGAGTCACTTATGGTGACCTGTACGACTTACCCATATCTCGTCACATATGCTTGCTCATCACATATGCTAGCTCATAAGTCGGGAGTCACCTCTAGTGACATGTATAACTTATCCATATCTCATCACATATGCTAGCTTATAAGTTGGGAGTCACCTCTAGTGACCTGTATGACTTATCCATATCTCATCACATATGCTAGCTCATAAGTCGGAGTCACCTGTAGTGACATGTACAACATATCCATATCTCATCAATCAATGCTAGCTCATAAGTTGGAGTCACATGTAGTGACCTGTACGACATATTCATATCTCATCACATATCTCATCAATCATGGCTAGCATATAAGTCGGAGTCACCTATAGTGACATGTACGACTGAAATCATAGCTCACCAATCATTGCTAGCACATAAGCCGGAGTCACCTATAGTGACCTATACGGCACTACGCCTGCACACGAGTCGGAACCACTGTAGTAGTCTGTACAACAAGACTGGGTGTAAATGAATACACTTAAGTGCTACGATCACGTGAAGAGTCACCTATGGGTCGGAACTACCTATAGTGGTCTGTACAACAGGCTTGTGCACCTACCTTGAATTCAAAGTGAGCCTATGGTGCGGGAGATTAACATTTCGTGAAGGACTGTGCCCTAGCCACGGGCGAGAGCACTAACACCGGGGTGCAAGTTTATAAGCTTTAAATGCATCTAATACAACATGTACGACTCATAAGCAACCTGTATGACAATGTCGAAGTTGCCTACTATTGCAACCTGTACGACAGTGTCGGAGTTGCTTAAAACATAATGTAGTCATACCATAACCCCATCAAGTCAACTAATACCGTATACTTACCTGAACTTACCTGTGTGTCCTGCGTTCACTTTACACTTCAGAGCGTTCACAATAATTATGTGGAAGGAATATACATATGGATATACCAGGATGTAAGTCTGAACTTTAACCATATCATAATATTTCCAGATATATAAACATATAAACAAATGGTCTAGAATGCATAAACTGTAATGCCCCATTCCCAACTATTTACTTTCGAGAGTAATCATCAATGATAAGCCTAATTAGACACTAGCTAAATTAACTATCAATTAATTCCCTTTCCTTACTTCAATTTCTCGATTATTCATTCTCATTTATTATATGGCTGCATCTAACGTCTCGTTAGATTGCCTACGTACCCTAAGCAAGGATCAAGCCATTCGTAGTTCACATTAGTACTTCAAAGCATTCTCTTTAGTTATATGCAATAATCAATTTATATACGTTTGTGGAACAATCAATTATATACATATGATAAAAAGGAAAAGATCTACTCACCTGAGGTTCGCGCTATGACTCCCTAGCACGCATATCGAGACATCACGAACCAATGTCGCCTAGAATAATTATCAAGTCACATCTCAGAGTTTTTACCGATAGAATACATAATTTACATAAAACACATCCCTACGTAATTCACTTCGAAAGATCAGCATCACGGATTTCCAATCCGTTGCTTCCAAAAATCAAGATTATACTTCTAGAATAACATCATAAGGTTCCATTATGATCTAAAAGTCAGATCTCCGTCAATTGCCAAAATCAAGTGGCGGTCAACATTTTATTTTATGAACTTACAAATCCAATTCAGGAAGATCCGTATGTTGGATTCCCGATCTGTAAGTTCCTATGATCCTCAAATATTATGCATTATAACATATCAAAATTTGGTGACGATCCAACAGTCTGATCGTCGATTCATATTTTGACCAAATAACGTATTGTAATGAATCTAACTTCAATTAATCAGATTACGACATACGGACATCAATTATGAATTCAGAGCCTCTAATTGAACTTAGGAAGACACCATCAGCCCACTGGCCACGCGGCACCGCACGCACCGCCGTGGGTGACGGTCGGCCGCCCCGGCTCGTAGGAAAATCCAATTATTTTCAAAAATTACCAAATTTTATAGAAATGAAGATCTCAATGAGTAGAGCAACTTTCATACCTATGGCCAAGGCCAATTTGGCCGGGAAACACCTTAATTTCATGAAAATCCCTTCTATAAAGGGTGTGCTTCGATTCTTCCTCCTTGAAGTTCCGCTGCCCCTAAAACCTATTGGGCTTTGTTCAGGAGTTCAAGGGGAGTCTATTGGTAGTGATAATTGAATGAAATTGTTTCAGGTTTGATGGATCTCGAGCAACCTTTCCCGCGGCACCCATGGTGGTTTTTCCACCAAACTTCAACCAAATTCCTTCTAATTTTGGATGGAAATGGAAGAGGGGAGGTCAAGGGATGATTTCCAGGTGAAGAATGGGTGACTTTCGTCGGAAAAGTAGTGGGATTTAGCTGGAATTGGAACCAGGTTGCAACCGGTTTTATTTTGGGGGCACGGGTCGGCTGGGTTGGTTGCTCCACACCTCCCTCCTTTCCCTCCTGGTTCTTCTCTCCCATTTGTCACTCTCACTCTCCTCCTTTCCCAATTGGGCAATGCCCATATCTTTCTCTCCCTCTCCACTTCGCTGCCATCAGGCAACCTTTCTCTTTTCTTTTTTTTTTCTTCTTTTTATCTTCCCCTAATTTTTCTAATTCCTCAATTAGTAAGAATAACAATAACCATAAGATATGAATAAAATAATGAATAACAACCCTTAAAAATTTATAAAATCGTAAAATTTGGGACGGGTTGTCACAAAAATATATAATATGAAATTGACTCATCACAGATCAAGTTTTAGAGTGCAATTTATCCTTGATTTTTTTTTCTGTCAATTATCCTGTTTTAAAAGTGAATTATATTATTGATTTTGTAATTTTATTTTATAATATTTTGTTGTATTTTATATAGGGAGGATTTCAGAGTGATTTACAAGAAGAGCTTCCTAACAACATATATGTTGCTGTTGTAAGTCAATTTCAAATTCTCAGATTTTTTTTTGCTTATTTCTGTTGATGTTGAATCTCATATTTTATTGTTTACAATGTGAAATGTATGCTCTAAATCACTATGACTTCCCCATGCAAAACTAAGATGCTAAATTTAAATATTTTATTTTTAAAAGAAATTGTGATCCGACATATTTTACATTTTTGCTAGAATTCTAAAAAGCGGTAACATGAGTTAGGGTCATAATGAAAACAATGCGTGCATGTTTAAACCCCTGTTTTTCACATCCGGCCCTGTTATGTACGCCCAAAAGTAGGCGAGGTTACAGTGCTGGTCAATGGGGAGAGGGGTTCCTGGTTCGAACTTTGAACTTCCCTGTTGTTGAACCACATGTAGGGGCAGAAAAAAAAATGAATAAGTTGTTATCATGGGTGTGAACAATAACTGACTCTATAATGTTAAACTAATGATACTTCTGGTCATAAGTTTTCTTAAATAATTGGTCCTGAGAATTTATTACTTGCAATGGGATCCTAGTTTTTTTTTTTTTCTTGTTACCTTAATTTATGTGCAAAACATATAACTTTTGTGATATGAAATGTTTAAGTTCGTCCTATAAATTGTACAATCCTCTTCATGTAAGCTAAATTGAAAATTTATATGAAAACCATGTAGCTGAATTTAGCAGGCCAATTCACCCATCTATTACTTATTTAAATTATTTGAAGATTCCTATGTTGATTGGTGATTGTGTGGATTTACACAGGTCAAATATTTGTTATCTGCATTGCTACATTTGAGGATGTGATTCCGTTCCTACCACCTTTTTAACTATTATATCTTATTAGAGAGGCCTAAACTTCGTCATTCTAAACTTTTGAGCTCCTTTCATCTTAAAATGTTTGAATATAGTCGTCTTGGGAGTCTCAGTGTGATCATTCTTCTATTTCTTAGATTGAAAATGTTTTTAATTCCTCATTTAATTGGTGTAGCTTCTCTCATTTAACAAGAATTTAATCAGATTTGGTCCTCGAATTTCTCTGAATTGCTAATGGATTTTTTTTTTGTTTTTTGGAAATTTCAGAAACTCAGATCGTGGAAGGAAGAAGCTGGTTCCTTGCCATTTTTAGGTATATAATTATGTGCCGTGATTGCATATTAAAATTTAGTTATATGGATTTTTTATTTATCTTTCTAAAGCTTTCATGCTTGGATTTTAAAAATGTGATTGGTTTGTGAGAAATAAATGTAAAAAATAATCATGGCGTCAAAATTGCATTGAAACATAATTCTAAATAAAATGCAGTTAAACAAGAACATCATAGATAAACATACTGTGAGAGGACCGATTCCAGAACACATTTTAACAGCTTTATCCGAATGGTAATTCAGAACATTATCAAGTATAAACGACTGGTCGTCAGCTGGTAGTGGAACCCCATCATTGTACCAGGATAGAATAATTTAAAACCCATAGTGGATTAGAGCATTGCCAAGCACCAAGCAAACATTCCTCAATATCAATCGTTAGTTAGTTTTTATAACAAAATTTCAATTTCTTTGCTTTGTTTGGAAATTTGTCCATTTATCTTTGGTCAAATGTAGGGGAAGATGTGAAAATTGATGTTTTGAGACTTACCCTTTGTTTGGTGCACTTTCACAGATTTAGTCCATTGCACCGTCACAGTTTGATTACTTTTATTGTTTCCCCATGCTTTCGGGAGTGTGTTTTGGATCTTAATAATAGCTGCTATGTTACTTGGAATTGTTAGTGCTTTCAGTTCTTCGTTTTATTTTCTTTTTGGAAAGCATAAGTGCGAAGTTTGATCACTGAGTTTGACAAACAAATACATTGAAGTTTTCAAATAGACTTTAAATTTATCCCCACAGATTTTTTCTTTTCTTTTCCTGATTGGTGTTGCCATGCTGAGAAAAAAAGTATAATAATGGTTGTTCAATTGCCTCTAGTATTTTATAGTTATTCTGATCTCCACTAGTTCTTTAAATGGTCTGCTTTTTCAATCAGTTAACAGTTTTTAAAAACTAAAACAACATTATAGTTCTAAGCATAATCATCTAATTAGTCTGCCTTTTAGCATAATTCGTGGAGACCAAGTATCTAACTATGTACAAGCCCCAACTATATAGTTTATTTCTATTAGCACCTGGTAGGCTTTCATTTCAGTATAGGACAGAAAAAAGGGAAGTCAATATCACCAAACCAGTATTAAGAAACATATCTAACCTTAATTGAACCAGAGAGGTTGTGGGGAAAATGTTGAGTGAAAGTTCATATGCAACAAAAAGGAAATTAATAAGCTGGTTCCTTTCTGTTAGTCGGTTTCTTTTTGGTTTTTATAGTTTGTAGAATTGGTTCGCTTTAGCACTACTAATTTTGTGGAATTGGTTTTTATGTATTTTGCTTTTTATGTTTTTATGGAATTGGTTATACTACTAAACTAGTTAAGCATCTAACTTAAACCAATAAAGTGATGCAGGTTTTGATGACTGTCTTTGCAATTGGTAATGTTTAAATTCCCAACATAATCCCAAATCTTTATATTAATAGGGATCCATGGTGTTGAGTTGCATTCGACAACAACAATACTATATGTGCATCTTAAAGTTATAGGAATATACTTTACATTTCAGAATTGAATTTATTCAAGGGTTTTGCTAAAACACAATCACTGAGACTTGGTGGTGGCCTGCATTTTGCAGCCACAACTAAGACCAAGGGGTTGATTTTCATTTTTCCTTTCCTTACCAATTGGAATAAAAGTGCAACCGGCCACCAGTTAAGTAGTTAATTAGTTATACTACTAAAGTGGTTTAACTTATTTTTACATAATGCCACTTAGCAGCAGGAATTTAACGAACTTGATGTCTTAACATATTTTTACATTTCATGTTTTTTGTTTGACAACTTTTTAGCTACTGCAGATTTTGTTGTTCTGGTTTTTCACTCTTTTTGTGAATTTCAATTGTAGTAGGATTGAATCATTTAAATTGTGGGATATTTTTGATTGATGGATATCAATTGTGTTTTCATTTATATAGTACTAATGGATTTACTGTGTTGGGAATTTCAGGAATTTGAATTGTTGAAGGGGGAAGTTGGTTTCTAGGCATTTTGAGGTATATAATTATATACCCTATTTTTATTCAAAGCCTATTGTAAATGGATGATTGGTTTGTGAGAAATGAATTAAAAAGAGAGTTAGAATCCTCTATTTTGGATTTCGAAAAAGAAAGTCAGCAATGTATAATGATGTGCATTTTATATTCTGTGTTACAGGGCCATTAACTTAAATTTTGGTTTCAAGTTGTAGAAATACGGCTTTTCATTCTTTCTTAATATAAGCTTTCATTACAGCTTCAGTTTCACATCATTCGTCATTGGATTTGCTAAAATAAGTTTTTTTGAGATAATCTTATAGGTGAATTGTTAAAAGATAGGAAGAGAGAAGACAGCCTGCAATTTTATAAACTAAAGATCGGATGCATTAGATGTGGTATAGGGTGTCCGAGAGAAACGGTTTTAGGATTATGTTTGGTTGGGTTTAAGGATTAGGTTTGGGGTTTTGTTTTGGCCATTTGTAGAGAGATGGGGGTGTTTCATATAAGATTTAGGAGATTTGGTTTAGGAATTGGAGAGAGAGATAAGGAGTGTCCAAGAGAAGTGTGGGAGGATTTAGGCGGGATTTGAGGGATTTGGTTTAGGGTTTGTTTTCTGCGATTTACAGAGACAGAGAAATGGGACAACGGTGAGAGAGAGAGAGAGAGATAAGAGGATTTTATGCAAGGGTTAAAGGGAACGGGCAAGGGAGGTATGGGTATGGTTTTTTAGGGTCGGTTTCTAGGGAAGTGGTCTGGTGTCGGTGCCTTCACAGTGACACACCTCGACCTGAAATGTCCACTAGGACTCCAAATCAGGCTGTGCTGGCCAACACTTGGAAGGTGACAAAGCCATAAAGTGTAGTGATGTGGAAAATGTGAATAAATTTAAAACCTAAATGTGCCTAAATACAGAGTGCGCTAGTGAGCAGAAATGAACCCATCTCACACGTGATGTCAGAGCATAAGTAAAGTACAGTAGAGTGGGTAAAGAATCCTCGTCAATATGATCGCTCAGCAGTTAAAGCCTGGAGGGGCGAAAAACAGAAAACTTGAGTGGGTAAAAACAAAGTTTTTGAAAACATATTTCTCTTTCTAAACATAATAACCCCTCACCATAAAGCCCGTATAATTTTCCCAGAAAATAGCAATACGTACATATATAGAAATCATGCTCGACAGCAGTGAAAACCAAGTATATGCCATGTCGAGTATCTCAGTAATAAATATGTAAGCCAAGTGAAACAATTCAATGTAAAATTATATGTCAGTCGGAGTCACCTAATGTGACCTGTACGGCTGAACCTATAGCTCAGCACTCTAATCATGCACACGAGTTGGAACCACCTCAGGTGGTATGTACAACAGGGTTGGGTGCAAATAAGTACGCTCAAGTGCGATAAATCGCGGGTCACCTATGAGTTGGAACCACCTATTGTAGTCTGTACAACAGGGCTGTGCACCAAACTTGGTTCCAAGGTAAACGTGTGGTGCGGGAGGTGAACATCACGTGAAGGAATGTGCCCTGGCCACGGGCAGAAGCACTAGCACCGGGGTGCAGGATAATGAGCTCTAAACACATCTCATCACAATCATATACACTGCAATCTCTATCATCAACATCTACTCACCTAAAACTTAACTGAGCGTCCGCAATGTCAAATACTAACATACATAACTACTAATGCATATTCTAAAATATAAAACAATTGACATGGCATTTAAAATGCAAAATCATTTAAATAAATTTTCTGGAAAAAACGTAAAGCATATATACATATATTGAAAACCAAAAGCCCACTCACTTGGATTCCGCGCTACAACTCCCTAGGACACACCTCAAGGAGTCATGAACAATCGACGCCTAGAACAATTATCAAATCATGTCTCAGAAATTTTATCGATAAAATATGTAACTTACATAAAACACATCCCTACGTAATTCGATCCGGAAGATCCGCATCGCGGATTTCTGATCCCTTACTTCCAAAGATCCACATTATGCTTATAGAACAACATACTAAAGTTTCATTACGATACAACGGTTGGATCTCTGCCAATTACAAATTCAAGTGGCGGTTAACGTTTTATTTTATCAACTTACAAATCCAATTCAGGAAGATTCGTACGTCGGATTCCCGATCCGTAAGTTTCTATGGTCCTCAAATATTACGTACTATAACATATTAAAGTCTGGTGACGATCTAACAGTCGAATCGCCAATTCATATTTTTACCAAGTAAAGTATCGTAATCAGTCTAGGTTCACCATAATCAAATCACATCATACAGATATCAAATCTAAGATCAAGATATCGATTTAATATAAAATAACATCAGCGGTCCACTGGCCATGCGCCGCCACTGGTGGCGGTCGGCCGCACCGACTCGTCGGAAAATTCAACTATTTCAAAAAATTACCAAATTTTACAGGGATGAAGATCTCATTGAGTGGAGCAACTTTCATACTTGTGACTAAGGCCAATTTGGCCAGGAAAAGCCCAAATTTCGCTCGAACCGTATGGAACCCTAAACTTGGGTGTGTTCGATTTGACCTCCAAACTCACTCCAACGCCTTAAACATTGCTTGGGCTTTGTTCCTAGGGTTGAGGGGAGCCTAGTGGTGGTGGTAATTTGCTGGGTTAACTTCACAATCGTCGGATTTCGCCATGGCACCCATGAAACCCATGGGTTTCGTTCTACTCAAATTCAAGCTCAAACCCAATAAAATTTGGTTGGAAATGGAAGAGGGGAAGATAAGGATTAGTGTCATGCCCCGATCCCGATATACTTCCAAGATCGACACGTGACGTCCCTAAATGCCAGTAACTCAACATACCCCGCCTTTTGGATATGTACAAAATATAATTCAAGATCCAGATGCATAATAATTTTGCGTATACTTTATGGTTGCATCTAACCTCTTCGTTACCCTCAATAGGGATCAAGACATTCGTAGTTCAACTTTTCACTACACTCGAATATTCAGCACATAAACTGCCATATTTCAACATAATGCACAATTCAGAGCATGCAACATCTCAAGCAACAATTGACGAGGCACAATAATAATCTATTGCCATATTGGTCAACGATATATCATAATCATAACAATTACATCCAACAACATCCAATAATCACACCAAATAATAACCCATACAACAAACTGACATGCAGGGCTAGAGCTACACAGTTCGGCCGAAGCCTACATCTCTAAAGCTGAAATCAAATCCAAGAAACCAAGTCACAAAAGGGATTCCAGATCACGCAACAGAATCAAACTTAGGATACGATTCTGGACCATCACTCAACAGAATCGTGGAGTAGAAGGGATTCTGGACCATCACTCAACGGAATCGGGGAGTACCATGCATATAGAACCACCCAATGGAATACAAGCTGGATACGATTCCGAACCATCACTTAATGGAATAGCATAATAGAAGAGATTATGGACCATCACTCAACAAAATTCGAGCCAGGGTACAATTCCAGACCATCACTCAACGGAATCGTAGAATCGAAAGGATTCCAGACCATCAATCAACGGAATCTGAACTAGGGTACGATTCTGGACCATCACTCAACGGAATCGCAGAATCGATAGGATTTCGGACCATCACTCAACAGAATCGAGTGGAAGACCAAGGGATACAACAACGGCTTGAAGAAATAATACAAGAACCAAGTACTTAATTTAGAAGGGCTGAATGACACAAAAATGAAGTAAGGAAACAAGATGTGAAACAAGTGTCTAAGTAACAAACCCTATGACAATAGGTTAACGGTCCACTACTAGCCCTCACATTTCATCACATCAATCCAATCATACAATACAAACCATATTTCCAAAGCACAAGTCAAATCATACTTAATGAAAATAGATCGATGGCCATAAATAAAAATAACACTTCAATACAATTCAAATTCAATAAACATAGGTCTATGGTATGTGTGCGTGTGTGTATATATATATACACACACACACATATATATATATATATATATATATAATTCACATTTCAATAGAATTTCATTTATAACCCATAGCATATTCACAGATGATATTAATATAAGAAATCAAGGTAATAGCTATATCACATATATTCAAGTCACTCTTAAACCAATGTGGTCCCATTAGGCTTCACTTAGTATCCCATTGTACTAGATTTAGTATTTAGAATGTTTCGAGACATGTTGACCAAAAGTCAATTCTCGATCAACAGTAAGATCCACAACGCTACATCATTTGATACAGTAGATCTGCACATCGAATTCCGGATCTGTAACTTCCTAAGGTCCACATTATGCTCAAAGAATGATAGGAGCATATTTATGTGACTTAGTTGGCTTGTTTTCTTGCATTTTCATATCTAGTTTCTTCTTATTATAGTGTTTTAAGTTATTTTCGTGTGTTTGTAGGTTCAAATGACAAAGTTGGCAAGAAAGTGCATTTTGGAGCATTTTGAAGCAGTTTTGGGCATCAAATGGATAGCTTATGAGGGGAGCAAGATGGATGGACAAAATTGAAGTTCAAGAGGCTAGGAATGTGCTGAAAAGATGAAGAAAATAAATCCAAGACAAAGAAGATAAGGAATCAGCTCAAATGAAGGAACATTATCCAAAACCTTATCCAACCTTATCTTATCCAAACTAACCTTATCTTATCTTATCCTTGCCTAACCTAGCTTTATCTTATCTTATCTTATCCAAATCAGTTTGTGCCTTAATTCCAGCCATTTATAAAGGATAATTATGCATTTAAAATACATATTTCAGGTTCTAGAAGGCCAAATCATTCTCCTATTTGTGTACAGCATCCCTTAAGCTTTCTAGAAGACATATCCCTTATCCTACAAATCTGACGCCTCCTCCTCTTCTAGAAGCTCTAGAACCTACAACCCTAATCTTTTTCCCTCTTGAATTAGGCCGAATTTATCATTTTCCTTGCAGGAATTTGTGCCGTGTAACTCTAGTCTAATTCCCCTTAGTTTCTGATTGTTTTAACCCATTCCACTTGGGTTTTGGTTACACTATCCTTCTCCAAACCTACCTATGCTGTGCCTACCCCTATATATACATTATTATGTCGCACAACTCAGACCACCACCCTCTACCATATTTTCCTACACCACACACCCATATATTCAGATACAATTGAGAGAATTCTTGGAGCCCTTTGTCGTGCCTTGCTAATCAACATTGGATTGCTGGAGCGTTCTTAGGTGTTTTCTATCTTTTATTTTCAATGTCTAATATAAGTTATCTTTGTTTAATTGCGAACGTGAGGAACTAATTTCTTTTTAGTTAAAGGTGAATTCGAAGCCATGATTATATGCTTTATATGAAATGATTACATCCAGTTATTGTTTCTTGAGTCTTGAATGTGATTTGCTTATCTGAGTTATTAAAACTTGTTTATTGATGCGATGAAAGTTAAGCACTCAAATTAAACCCTCTTGTTGTCAAATTGTAGTATAAATCCAAGTAGGGATCGTTCTAAACTGGGGATTATGAGGGCTTGCTAAAACCTCTAAACTAACTCAAAAACATAAAAACAAAGTTAAAAACGTTTGAATAAACTCAAAGGACTCAAAAAAGGTTCACAAGACTCAAAACAACTTAAAAACACAACCAAAATAGAAATTAAACACTTTGAAACAATAAAGTAAACGGGGGATTTTGGTTTTGATGAATTCGAAACAAACAAACAACGTATAAAATTAGGCAGACTGTAAAACGAATTTAAGAAATAAGATGATGGATGGATTAGTTAGAGGTCCGTTTTTCACACATGACACACCTGTATATGAATTGATTTCCAATTGCTTTTCAATAAACTATGATGCTCAATACCCCAGATTAATCGTGATGCACAAATTAACCCTCAGATTTTCCTTTACTCATTGAGTTGGATGAATGCATGCAACAACCCAAATCATTCTCTAAAAGTCCCCTATATGAATGCATAATAGAGATACAATCAGAGATCATTACGTTCAATGAAAATCATAAGTGTTGACGAGGCAATTGTAACTATGAATGCATGATACATTTGCCAAGAATTCAATTAACATGATTGTGACAAACAACCTTCACTACTCATGAATATAGACTTGTAACGATTAGGTGAAACTCATTTATATTCTAGCATCTAATTCAGGCATGAAAACTAAGTATGCATCCTTAATAAACATACAAGGATTAGTTATGAATAAAATAGATAATTGAATTGCAATCACAACTTATCAAATCACAATTGGAAGAAATCAATTCATATCTCAAGCATGTTCATGGCTTCAAACTTCCCCCTAACTAAATAGGGGTTTAGCCACTCATAATTGCAAAAAAATTAGAAAATAACAAAGTAGACATTGAAAGCAAGAACGAAGTACACCTAAAACGCTCCAATCTTCAAGCTTGAAACGCCAAGGACCTTCTCTTTCCCCACCTTGTTGCGGCACAAGTGTCTATGGATGTTTATGGATGAATGGAAGGATCATGGATAGGTTTAAATTGGATGGAGAATGTGGCAAAGAGTGGAGAGTTGTGTAGATGATGTGTGAGTGTGATTTTGGATCAAGATGGGATGAAGCTCATGGCAAGAGACTTGGAAGTGTATGGAGATGTAGCAATTGTGGATCAAGATGTGTTCTTTTGGAAGGGGGGTGGTGGATGTATTTATAGGCTAGGGAGAGGACCACTCCATTTCCTTTGCATGTGCAGATTGCATGGGTGTGTGCTGTCCATATTTCTCCTTTTCTTTTGCACACACATGCTTCATCATTTCAGCCACCAATCCACCCATTTTCTGCCCATGTTTCTCCTTTCCTTTGCATGTGGGTGTGTCTTCTCTTTCTAGCTGTGCATTTCCACTTGCTCCAAAGCCAAATGAGTGCAATCATAACCCCATTTACTGCTGAGTGTTGATGACAAAGAAAAACACAAAACAAGTGCCTTTACTTTCCCCAAAACTGCTTAGCCGTTTTCTGAACCTTTTAGTGCTACAATGCCCATAACTTCTTTTAGAAAAATGATATTAACAATCCGTAAATTGTTCCAGAAAATAGACATCCGTAGCTTTCCAAGCATATAAGGCTCATTCTCTCATTCATTCTGAGCTGTTCGTAACATGCTTCCAAAGTCCGCTAATCTGCACAGGCAGTTTTGACGAATTTGTTGGCTGTCCATGTTTCTCTTTTGCACATGCCTTGTGTGATGTTGTCTCCATGTTCTTGTGGCAGAAATGTTAAGTAATGATGAAGGGTTACTGCTGCACAAGTGTGAAGGATGGTGCTCAAGGCCTCTTTGCATGTGTCTTTGTTGTCATGTTATCATTATTTCCACATCCACAAGCTGTCACACTTGCACACACACATGCTCTTCATTATTTCAGCCACAATCAATACATGTTCTCTATCACATGGCAGCTATGATGTTTGTTAGTTGTAATCACACACTTGCACACACATATGCTGATTTCTAATCTTCCCAAAACGTCCATCCTCATGTCTCCAAGTGCATGCAATCCATTTTAGCCCAAAATTACTCCAAAATGCACCAAAATGCACTTTTCTTGCCAACTTTGTTATTAGGACCTACCAACATACGAAAATGGCTTAAAACACTCTTAGAAGCAATAACTAACTAAGTAAGTGCAAGAAAACATGTTAACTAAGTCGCATAAATATGACATGAAGGTTAGAACAAAGACAAGACATGAAGAATGCATGACATGAGATACTCTTGCTTTCTACTTTCATGATATGAATTACTTTTGCTCTTGAAGATTTGTTTGCGGAGGTATCCCAGGGGATGAGGAACACTGACTGACTCGAGAGGGTTCGTTGGAAATGCATTCTCAGAGATGAAGAAAAGTCGAGTATGTCTGCCTTGCAATGGAGGGTGAAGGTGGACAATTATAGGAAGTTCTTTAATACTTGTAGAGGTACTATTCTTTCACTCGTGTCGGCATTGGATGATTGAATAGTATCGCTTCACGTGTTTTCTTCTTCATTAGAAATCTTCGACAAATTGCCCGTAATTTCCTCAAAGCTGAGTGTGCATGTGACAGCTGCTGACGAGGTTGAAAAAGACTGGCGGTTCTTCGATATCTGGGATCGGTGCTTCGACAAATTGCCCGTGATTTCCACAAAGCCGAGTTTGTGTGTGACAGCTGCTGACAAGGCTGAAAAAGACTGGCGCTTCTTCGATATCTGGGATCGGTGCTTCGACAAATTGCCCGTGATTTCCGCAAAACCGAGTTTGCATGTGACGGGTGCTGACGAGGCTGAAAAAGTTAGAGCCTCTTAGATTTCTGAGAGCGGCCCGTGGTTTCTGAGTAGGCCTAGCTTTTGAGGAAACAGGCGCCTCTTCGATTTCGGAGCAGACGCCTCTTTGATTTCTGAGTTTGCTCATCTTCAATTGCTAAGTTTTTATAGAGGCATGCATTATGTTCAAAAACACACTTGAATTACCACCTATAAAAACTCCCCTCTTTCACATCTAAGATCTTAATTTGTCCGACCTCTTCATTTTCTTCAACACTTTTCGAAAATGTCTTTCCCATCTGACCGTCGTCTTGACTTGAATATCGGAGAAGATATTGACCTGTCTTCTCCAGGCAACATTTGGCAACTGTCCTTCGTATCCTCTAACGGTCCTCTTACAGTTAGGGATACTGTGATGAGGAATGATGCAACGGCTGCAATGGTTGCTAGGAATCTTCTTACTCCGAGGGACAGCAGGATGCTTTCCAAGCGGTCTGACGAGCAGGCCGTTCAGGATTCTTTGGCCTTCAGCGTCCAATGTGCTGGCTCAGTATCAAACATGGGCCAACCCCTTCTTGTTCGATCTCGTCAGGTTGAGTCGTTGATGGCTGAGGTGGCTAGTCTTCGGCAAGAGATCAGAGGGCTTAGGCACGAGAATAAAGAGTTGCACATGCTCGCAACTAGTTACTCAATGAGCATGAAGAGGAAACTGGATTAGCTGCAGGAGTTTGAAGTTCGGGCTCCGAGTGATCATCAAAGGTTTATGGCATTACTCCCGAGGCAACTTCTGCCCTCATCATCTGGCGCTTCACCAAGTGTTGAGGCTTCGAACAATCAAGCTCTGGCGCTTCATCTTTCTGATGTTCCTTCGACTACTGCAGCACCTCCTGACCAATGAAGGCTCCTTCTTTTTTGTATGCACATCTTTGAATTTTTTTACCAAATGTTCCTTTTCTACTAAAGTCAATGTAAAAACACTTTGTTTACCTGTCAATGTTTCAAACAAAAATCCACACCAAAAGCAATCAAACAAGCAACAAATAAAAATGACAAACAAGGCAAAATAAACGCAGTAAAAGGGAAGGTTTTTAGATACGCAAAACTGATTGTAGAGCGATTCATAGATCTTCCTTAATTGAATACATGGGTTGCCTCCCAAGAAGCGCTTTCTTTAACGTCTTCCAGCCAGACGATACCTCCTTTTAAGCTCTATTAAGCTTACTGCATGGAGGGGTATTTCCTCCACGATATGCTCCTCAAACAGGTCGTAATAGGGCTTCAAACGATGCCCATTCACCTTAAATTCATGGCCGGTTTTCATGCTTTGGACTTGGACTGCACCATGGAAAAAACATTAGTAATAACAAAGGGTCCAATCCACTTAGAGCGTAACTTACCGGGGAATAACCGAACGCGAGAATCAAAGAGGAGCACTTTCTGCCCCTTGGAGAATGTTTTGTACGAAACATCTTGTCATGATATGCCTTGGTCTTATCCTTGTAAATCTGAGCATTCTCGTACGCCTCGTGCCTAATCTCCTCAAGTTCATTTAATTGGAGCTTTCTATGCACCCCGGCAACATCTATATCCATGTTGAAGGTCTTCACAGCCCAATGTGCTTTGTGCTCTAACTCGATGGGCAAATGACATGGCTTACCATAGATGAGCCGAAAAGGGGACATGCCAAGGGGAGTTTTGTAGGCCGTACGATAAGCCCACAATGCATCGTCTAAGCGTAAGCTCCAATCCTTCCTTGTTAGCCCCACAGTTTTCTCAACGATTTGCTTGATCTCTCTGTTTGAAACCTCGGCTTGCCCATTGGTCTGAGGATGATACGGTGTTGAAACCTTATGTGTAACGTTGTACGAGTGGGAGCCTCCATCACTAATGAGAACTCTAGGCATTCCAAACCTAGCAAAAATGTTAGTTTTCACAAAATCTGCAACAACCTTAGAATCGTTAGTACGAGTGGCTTTTGCTTCCACCCATTTTGAAACGTAATCAACAGCTAGCAAGATATAAGTGAAACCATAAGATGGAGGGAAAGGACCCATGAAATCAATACCCCAAACGTAAAAAATTTCAACAAAGGATAGGGGCTGCTGCGGCATTTGATCCTTGGTACCTATGTTTCCCATTCTTTGGCACCGATCACATGTTAGACAATAAGTTCTAGCATTTTTAAACAATGTGGGCCAATAAAATCCACATTCAAGAACCTTTAATGCCGTTCTTTGAGTGCCAAAATGTCCACCACAAGCATAAGTATGACAAAATTTTAGGATCGACAGAAATTCACAGTCATGTACACATCTACGCAAAATATTATCAGAGAAATACTTCCACAAATAGGGATCATCCCAAACATAGAAACGTGCATCTTTTCGAAGTTTATCACATTGGTGCTTGGTGAGAGTGCTAGGAACTTGTTTAGACACTAAGTAATTCACTAGATCGGCATACCATGGTTCACTTACCTCAATGGACAACAGCTGCTTATCGGGGAAAGTTTCAGGGATAGGCATGTCATGCTCATGCTCCTCATGGACCATTCGGCTTAAGTGGTCAGCCACCACATTCTCTCTTCCTTTCTTGTCTCGGATTTCGATGTCAAACTCTTGAAGAAGAAGCATCCAACGACTGAGTCTCGGTTTTGCTTCCTTCTTCGTTAGTAAGTACTTTAAAGCTGCATGATCAGTATAAACAATCACTTTAGTTCCAATTAAGTAAGATCAAAATTTATCTAAAGCAAAGACAACAGCTAGAAGTTCTTTTTCCGTTGTGGAGTAGTTCAATTGGGCATCATTGAGAGTCTGAGAGGCATAGTATATAACATGCGGCTGCTTGTCTTTTCTTTGCCCCAAAACAGCGCCTAATGCATAGTCGGATGCATCGCACATAAGCTCGAAAGGAAGGTTCCAATCGGGAGGAACAATGATAGGGGCTGAAGTAAGCTTCTCTTTGAGCTGCTTGAATGCTGATTCACACTCCTCATCAAACTGGAAGGGAACATCTTTTTGAAGTAATCGGCAAAGGAGGTTGGACATCTTGGAAAAATCCTTGATGAAACGCCTATAGAACCCCGCATGGCCAAGAAATGAACGAACCTCTCTAACCGAAGTAGGAAAGGGTAAGTGACGTACAAGGTCTATTTTTGATTTATCTACTTCAATTCCTTTTTCTGAAACAATATGGCCTAAAACTATACCTTGTTTAACCATAAAATGGCATTTTCCCAATTCAACACAAGGTTAGTTTTAACACATCGTTTCAAGATCAAGGTCAGATTATCCAAACAATTATCAAAAGACTCCCCAAATACACTGAAATCATCCATAAATACCTCAATTATCTTCTCAACATAATCGGAGAATATACTTACCATACACCTTTGGAAAGTGGCAGGCGTTGCATAGGCCAAATGGCATGCGACGATAGGCAAAAGTTCCAAAGGGACATGTGAATGTGGTATTCTCTTGGTCATTCGATGCTTGAGGCTTCCAATAGGGGTGATAATTGATCCTTGTCTTGCTGTAAATATACATTTCTTCTTCTTCTGCTACTAATACCATATCATATCTAAAATCTTCAAAATCATCTAAGGCTAGCATTTGGATTCCTCGAAATTTTAGGATATTTTTATATGAAGGAGTCCACCTATGTAAGGAATTAGGGGATAGTCTAAAGGACTCTTCATTAATCATGGCTATATGCCTAGTTTTCTCCTTATGCATATGTACATACCAATCTGAAGGACTACTAATAAAGTTTATGCAAATTTCTTTCCACCTTTCCAGATAATCTTCTGCTACTTTTATAAGTTTTTCAGGAAATGTTTCTAGTTGGGAAATACGGTTAATGAATATTTTATCAAGATAGTGATGTGATAAATAATAGCACTCAAATTAAACCCTCTTATTGACAATTGTAGTATATATGCAAGTAGGGATCGTTTTAGGCCGGGGATTAGGAGGGATTGCTAATCTACTCTAAACTGACTCAAAAACACAAAACTAGGCTAAAAACACTTAACTAGACTCAAAGAACTTAAAACATACTGAAAAGACTCAAAACTAACTAGAATGACTCAAAACAGCACAAAGCAAGCAAATAGACTCAAAACAGACTCTAGGGACTTATTTGGACGAATTCTAACTTTCATTTGACTCAAAATAATAAAAGACACAAAGTTGGACAGATTCTAACTAGTTTAACACTCTAAAGTAAAGGGAATTGAGTTTTGGACTAAATTAAAGTGAAAACAAGTGAATTAAAGACTTAAACAAAGTTGGACGAATTTGGTGAATTAAATGGATGATGGGCTAGCTAGAGGGTTCTTCTCCACACATGACATACTTGCATACAAAACGATTTCCAGTTGCTTTTCCAATAAACCATGAACGTCAACGCCCCAGATTAACCGTGAACAACACTAATTAACCCTCAGATTTTCCTTAAGTCATTGAATTGGATGGATAATGCATCGGCAACCAAATTATTCTTCAATAGTTCCCTACATGAACAACATAATAGAGATACAATCAAATTTCATTAAGCTTTGTGAAAATCATAAGCATTGACAAGGCATTAGTAACTATGATGAGCATGATACTCCTACCAGGAATCTACTTAACACGATTGTGACTAGCATCCTCCACTACTTATGAATATAAGTTCATAACGATTAGGTGAAAATCCCTTATATTCTAGCATCAAATTCATGCATGCAAACTAAGTATGCATCCTTAATCCACAAACAAGAATAAGTTTTGAATCAAACAGTTAAGTAAATTGCATTCACGATTTATAGAATCACAACTGGAAGTAATCAATTCATATTGTAAATATGTTCATGGCTTTGAATTTCCCCATAGCTAAAAGGAGTTTAGCTCCTCATGTTCGCAAAACAAAGATAAATAAACTTAGACATTGAAAACAAAAGATTGAAAACACCTAAAAACGTTTTAGCAATCCAACTTGAATGGCAAGCACGTCCAAGGTCCTCATTTTTCTTCTTTGCTGCGGCACATGGTGTGGGTGAAGGTTTGGATGGTGTATTGTATTAAAGGTTGTGTATTTAGAATGGGATGTGTTGATGGATGATCAAAAGCTACGGCAAAAGGGCTTATTTATAGGGAAAAGAAAAACATGGCTGGGAATTAAATTTGGAAAGGTTTTAATGCTCTAAATCCTCCAAGAAAAGGGTAACAAGTCAGAATCACAAAAGGAAAAGGGAATATAGGGTGTGGCAGGATCCTAGAGGGAAAAGGGAAAGGGATATGCGGCAAGGGGAAGGGAAACTAGGCTTGCCTTGCACGACGAGGGAAAAGGAAAAGGGAAGGAGGTGCAGCATCCCTCTTTGACTGGGATTTTCCATCTAGGAACATGTAATTAAGTGTCCTAATATCTTTAGAGATCCTCCTTGCAGCTGGAAATTAAGTGGTGAAGGATTAGGAAAGTTTAGGACAAAATAAGGTAACTTTGCTAACATTCCTTCTTTCTTGCTTGCATCCTTTACTTCCTTTTCTTGAATTAATTTCTTCATAACTTTAGCATAATCCTAGCCTCTTTTGGTCTTCAATTTCGTCCATCCACCTTGCTCCGAGCATGTGCCATCCATTCCAAACCCAAAACTGCTCCAAAAAGCTCCAAAATGCACTTTCTTGCTACTTTAGCCCTTTGGACCTACAAACACACGAAAATAGCTTAAAATACTAAAATAATTATGAAGTAACAACATAAATGCAAGAAAACAAGCTAACTAAGTCGCATAAATATGCTCCTGTCAAATTCCCCCACACTTAGCTTTTGCTAGTCCTCGAGCAAAACAAAACAAATAAAACAAACAAAACATAACCTAGACCTTCCAACATTTGCCTAAGGGATTTCCAATGAAACATGACATGCCACAGATCACCACTCACATAGATTTTAGCAATCCTTACCTTCGAGCACACACTGAATCATAGTCATCATTCACTCGCTCTTATTTGATCAATTAAAACAACGTTTTGAATGTAGTAACATGCCTTAGAGAACTCCCTCAATTCCTCACCGGATATACTCTCTATTTTCACACAGATTTTCTGACTACACTCCTTATACTAGGTATATGTGAGAAGATTGATGTAAACATGTAGACTAGTACTCACATATGCTTTTAAAGAAAGAAGGTAATTTTGGTTTTCTAATGAACTAAAACACTTAAAAACATAATCTAAGACAAGTTCTAATTAATATGACTCAAAGAAATAAGATGGGGTTGATTTTCGACGAAAATAATTAAATTAAGACAAGAACAAAGTAAACAAATTCTTAGACAAATTTGGGTGAATCAAAACACTCTAACACACAACCAAAACAGAAATTAAACACTTTGAAACAATAAAGTAAAAGGGGGATTTTGGTTTTAATGAATTTGAAAACAAAACAACTTTGTAAAACAAAACAGATTGTAAGTGAATTTGAATGAAACTTATGGATGGAAGATTAGCTAGGAGGTTCTTCTCCACATATGTCACACTTGCATACAAAACGATTTCCAGTTGCTTTTCGATAAGCTATGAATACTCAACGCCCCAAATTAACCGTGAATTGCACTAATTAACCCTCAGTTTTTTTCCACAAGTTATTAGGTTGGATGATTGCATACGACAACCCAAAACATTCCCTACAAGTTCCCTACATGAATTGCATAATAGAGATACAAGCAAGAATCATTAAGTTCTATGAAAAACATAAGCATTGACGAGGCACTCGTTACTATGATTTACATGAAACTTATGCCAAGAGTTTACTTAACGTGATTGTGACTAGCAACCTTCACTACTTGTGAATATAAGTTTATAACGATTAGGTGAAACTCCCTTATATTCTAGCGTCAAATTCATGCATGAAAATTAAGCGTGCACTCTTAACCAACATACACAAATTAGTTTTTATATGAACGGATAAGTAAATTGAATTCACAACTTATGAATCACAACTGGATGTAATCAAATCATATTGCAAGTATGAACATAGTTTCGAATCACCCCCTAACTAAGAGGGGTTTAGTTCCTCATACTCACAAAGCAAAGATACATAAAATTAGACATTAAAATCAAAGGAAAGAAAACACCTAAAATGCTCCAACTTGGTAGCAAGTGCATCCAAGATTCCTCCTTTCCCTATGCTTGCGGCAGATTGGGTTATGGACAAATTTTGGGTAGTTTTATGATGTAGAATGGATGGGGAATGGTATGGAAGGGTTTAGGGTGAGTGTGGAGGAGTGTGTGATGGTTGGAGGGTGGTGGAGAACTAGGCAAAGAGGGTGGAAGAAGGTGGAGTGGCTGTTATGTTTTCTAGGCACTAGAATGGTGTTTTTGGGGTGTTTTGCTTCCTAGGGTGTGTATGGACGAATTTTTGTGATAAAATGATGAATATGGGGGAATGTACTTTGGCCAAGGGGTGTAAACATGTATTTATAGGCCCCAAAAACCTTATAAAATCAGGTTAGGTTAAGGATGAAATGCATGGCAATTTGTGTGTGTGGTGTGCAATGGTCCAAGGGTGAAAATGAAGTAATGATGCAAAGTGTGAAGGGTAAAATGGAGTGGTGTTGTAGCTAGGGAGCATGAATGATTGTGTACATTGCATAGAGATGGAAAGGGAGGTGAAATGTGTCAACAAATGGGTCAAAGGTGCAACAACATGTGTTGCACATGGCATTGGATTCCAAATGTGAATGATGGAGCATCAATTGGTGCATGTAATGAATGTAAATGTTGTCTAAAATCTAATGAGTGAAGGGAACAAGAGGTATCAAGCAATTGAGTGTAATAATTAAATGAATTGAAGCATGAAATCAGAAATTATGTAGGGGACAAGAGTGATCAAGCATGGCATGGGAATCCAAAGGGAATTCTATGTGGTTTGCATGGCAAGGAATGCAAGTTGGGGTGACAGATTTTTGGGCTGTTTTCTTCATCTTTTGGACCATAATTCTTCATATTCTTGGCCTCTTTAGTTCTCAAATTCGTCTATCCACTTTGGCTCATGCATTTGCTATCCATTCCAAGCCCCATTTTGCTCCAAAATGCTCCAAAATGCATCTTCTTGCCTACTTTGTCCATAAAATCTGAAAACACACGAAAATGACTTTAAACATTAAAATAACTAAGGAAACACGACATAAATGCACAAGAACAAGCCAACTAAGTCGCATAAATATGCTCCTATCAAAGGCCACATAGCTTAAAAGATCGAATGCTTGAAGATTAACTAGGCTGCAAATGGTCAGGGGCAGCAGCCACTTTTGCACTTAACAGTTCACTCATCCGACACTTTATCTTTAGCAACTCCGATCTTGGCAACTTTATCCGTGACTGCTCTATCTATAGCAGTTGAAAAATCAAACTCAAGTAGTTTCCTCATTTTTAGCAGGCAGCCCAGACCTGGCGGCCTAAACAATTGCCCATTCCACGCTACTTCCTCGGCCCATGCCGGATCAATCTTTGGCTTCAATCAAGCTGAGCTGCTCAAGCAATGGCCCCTACCACATCACCTCTTTGGCCCATGCCAAGCCGACTCCTGGCCCCGGCCAGCTGACGTGTCGCACCACCCTGACGACTGCCCCGTGGCAGCACCACCCAAAAATAAGACAAGAAGAATTAAGTTTTTATTGGTGCGGCATAGAGAAGACGTAGAAAGCAACGAAAGACGATCCTTTGCACGGGCAAGATGTAGAAGATTGCTAAAGGAGGGGGAACAAATATCCTTTAAGCTCTTTCTCTCTCTTGTAGGGTAGAATAAATCATTCTCCAAATTTGATTTAATAACCCACTTAAGGTGGACTTAAATAGGCTTTGAGAGAAATTTATTTCCCTTTCCTAGAATGATCTAATTTCATATTAAAGAGGGAATCTACATCAAAATATGAAGCAGTCCTAAAGCAAGAAGATCTCTACACCTGCTGCCCTTTCTTACGAGCAGCCCAGCAGGTGTGGGGGCATTTGTGGAACCAAAAATAATCACAAGGCGACACGTGGATTTTTGGATGAAGATGACAAATTTACCCTCGAGGCATACGGGTTCTCCTACACGCGAGCAGTGGAAAATCATCCATCAACCAAATAAGGAATACCCAAAATAGGTAACAAGTTCAAATTTGTCTCATCCATCCTCAGTCCATAACCTCCAAAAACTTCCCAAAACATTTCTTTTATTATGATAATTATCCAATTAATATATTTATACCTAATTAATATATTAATTGCTAATTTAATCACCAAATAAAATTTCAAAGAAGAAACAGCAGAAATGTACTACAGGGTGAAAGAAGATAAAGAAAGAGATGCAGAGTTGGTAGAAGGAGATGAACAGTACTAGAACAATTTGACAGAAGAAGAGTTGCATAACATCGACAACATGATGGAAGCATGAGGAGCTGTTAGCAAATTAGCATAAGTTGAATAGCATCATGTAAAATAATGTATTTCCAGATGAAAATGTCAACATCATTGTGGACCCCGCTATAATAATAAAAATGGCATAAGAGTAAATAAAAAAAATAGTTTGATTCATTATGGACTTTTCATACACAAAATGTCATTTTGATTAATAATGAATAGTGTCAAGCCCTTTTCGTTAAAACTCCCTAAATTAAAAAATAGATTTTTTAATCTGTTTATCTCTTTCCTCATTTTTTAAACAAAATCTCTTTCCTCATCAAGTCTTAAGAAATTGTTAATTTTTCATTGCTAACCATAGTTAGGCTAATAAAACGTGGCAGTCTAAGAGGAGGGTGGTGAGCATCTAATGTGTACTAAAAAGTTAAGAGTAATGTTATTCATATCATGTTTTGTACTACATTTTCGTACCATCTTAGGTAGCATATGATGTGGACAACCACATTATTTGAATTAATTAGATTTTTAAATTTAGTTCATTATTTAATAAACTAATTATTAAGAAAAACTAGTTTAATTAAATGATGATTGTGGTATACGAGGAGTCTTTTTCCTTCCTTTCTTTGGATTTTGCAAATTTTTCAAATGATGTGGTTGTCCATATCAGATGCCACCTAAGGTGGTATAGAAATATGGTATAAAAACATGGTATGAATAGCATTACTCAAAAGTTAATAACTTAAAAAATACAATTTCTCACCACTTATATAGAAACATGTGGTGTACCAACAATGTTCCCATCACAATGAAAATTTTCTCGAAATATAGCTAGCATCCCTCTATATTTTAATAAAAATAATGAGATTTCATTAAGTGATGAGAAAAAACTAGCATTGACATAGAAGATTTGATGAGCCAAACTACACATAAGGACTTTAGTTATTGAACTACAATCAGTGCCCTACCTTCTCCCTACTTACATTGTCGGGGACCCATATTTTGGGTCTAATTTATTTCCAAGGATATATTTTGAGGGTAGTAAAAATAGCTCCTTGGATTTGGGTGGGTAATTAGCTCTAGCATCCACCTCAGATGGATAAGAAATGCTAGTGGGAAAAGGGCCCAACAAGCTGCAACAACACATTAATGGGAGAGAGTGGTAGGCTCGTGCATTAAAAGCAACACGACCGACGAATTTGTTGCAGGTGGGCTCACAACAAGCCTGGTTTATACGATTGAGATTGGTGAGTCGTTGTCCTATCACCCTTCTTGGGTTATGATTAGACATGGCATTTTCAACCCAATCTGTTAACCCGATCTAACCCAACCCGTTATAATTAGTATTCGAGTGAGTGATAAATGGGTCGGGTGGTTAACGAGCCAACCCGTTAATCACTTGTTAAATAACGGATCATTTTGGGTGAACCCACGAAACCCATTTAACCACTCGTTATTGAGGACTTTTGTGTAATTTCAATAGTCTGTTCGTCACTCTTCTCACTCCAACGGAGGAGAAGGAGAAGGAGGAGAATATCTTCTATAGCTTCGGGAGGTAAACAGCTGCTCTTTGTTTTCCCTCGATCCAAACACCTTTTCAGTCTCTAGTTTAATTCTTTGTTCGCTTGCGTGCTTTTCTTGATTATAAAGCGAGAGGTTTCTTGTTTTTCTTTTACGATGATGCGATCGACCAGTCCAAGCAATTCTTTCACCAAAACACCTGCGAAACATTTCCCAACTAAACTCTCAGCCTCAACCAAATCTCAAAAACAAAATCCCAAAATCTGCCCCAAGATCCAAAATTGATCCGATTGTTGAACGCCCCAAGATGCGGCCACGCCACATCTGCAATGCTACAATCCCACACAGATGATGTTGCTTCACTTCACTCTACTCCGCCATTTTTTATCACAAGGCTTCGCCCAGTCAATACGATGTCGAATCGGACCACAGCTTAACGGGTTGGCTACCAAACCTAAAAACAAATTGTTAACGGGTGACCTGTTGAATAGTCAGGATGCATGGTTTTGGGATAATGATGAAGTCACGATAATGATGAGATAAGGAACCTAGGTAGGCTAGGCCTTTTTTCATGGTGATGGATTTGTCAGATGAGTTTAAATGCTACTGATGGAGTTTTAATGATGAAATAGGAAGCCTAGGTGGGCTAGGCTTCTGATGAGATGTGATAAGCCTAGATAGGCTTTTATTTTGTTTGAAAAGTCACGAACAGTAATCTGAAGGATATGTCGTGGCTTTTGACACAATTCAATTTCAATTCTGCGAGTTAGAGTTGCATTGGACTTTACAAAATTATCTAGCTGTGCCGAGCAAAAAGTACGGATCAATTTCAAGCCCCCTCCAAATCAACACACAAATTGCCTTGTGTAAAGATTCTCACCAATCTTGAGAATTTTATCCTTCTCCCATTTCTTCTTGCCAACACATCTTCAGTTTGGATAAACAGCACTGTGAAGGCAACCAGCGACATCTTCAGTTTGGATAAACAGTACTGGAGCCGTAGAATCAGTCGATCGAGGAGCACCTTCAGTTTGGATAGACAACACTGCTTCAAGATGATTGGTTATTTATGCAAGTCTCAATTACTACATTCGACACATTGAAAGCCAATTTGAAATTGAACTTCGCAGAACTAGCAGCCTTGTCTTCAGGCTCTAGAACTTGAAGGCTGAGACATGTTCCTTCCTTGGCCACAGTCGCAAGATCAAGAAGTTAGAAGTACACCCAACGCCACATCAACATATTTTACTCTCCGGCCGAACTCAACCGACGAGTTAGCATGCCCCACACATAACAGAAGGATGTATTTAGCTTATTAATTACTCGGCCTGCGCGCCACTTAGGCTTGGTAGTTTTAGGGTCAACAATGCTATATAATATATATTTTTTTGTTAAATAAATAATATATCACAAGGGCAAAGGGCCAAAGAGATTTTTTTTTGGTTAAATAAATAATATATTAAAAGGGAGTATGCTATTGTTTGAACTTGATTTTACACTATCGGCCTGAGCAATCGAGAGTAAAATTTTGAGCCGTTGGATTGAAAGAAGATTGAGATGAAATCATAATAATATCCAGATAAATTATTAATTAATCATCTCAATCTTCTTTCAATCCAACGGCTTAAAATTCTACTCATTCTACGGCCTCAATTGCTCGGGTCAATAATGTAAAACCGGGTCCAAACATTACCCCCTAATTGCCTTAAACTTCAGCTCGTAAGCCGAATGGTTAAGGAAATTAATTGTTCGTAGCCAACAAAATCCCGTTGTATCGCTGAAAAAGAAACCTTGTTCCTCGGCAATAATACCTCTGTTCTGCCAACGTTCCTCAGCAATAACACCTCTGTTCTGCCAAAGCTATAGGCCACAATTCTATACAAGGCTCGGCAACTTTAATAAATAACCTTGTAATCACTTCAACAATCCAACTCATATGGTCGAAGAATTTTCATATGGGGTCGAGAAAAATTGGGCCGAGGAAAACCAAATGGGGTCGAGGGAAAGTGGGCCGAGGTCAAACAAAAGTAAGGTGAGGTTGAGAAAACATTGGGCCGAGAAAAACCATTCTTGGTAGCTCGGCCTGCCCACCAATCATGAATGTGATACTGCTAATTATATATATATATATATATATATATATATATATCTAATAATTAATAAAACACTCATAGTCAATCAAAACCCTATGAAATTACCAGTTTAACCCTCTAATTAAAACAGAGCATGAATAAGAAATATGAGGCAGAAATGTAATTTCACACAACCAAATTTTACTGTTTTTTTTCAAAGCCACACCTATATATAATCCTAACATATCTTTAATAAAAAATAAAAAAATAATAATAAAATAAAAAAAAATAAAAAATAAATAAAAAACTTCCCACTCCCACTATCTCTATCACTCTTTTCCTCTCTCCTTCTATTTCAAAAGCAAAAATAAAAAAAATTTCTCACACACTTTTTGTGTGCCCATATAATAGTATATATATATATATTAAACCCATGTCAGCAACGCAGCAAATAAACCTAACCGCTGACTACCAATGTTACCCCCTTATTTTCTTATACATCGGCTTGCACAACCGTATGTTTAAGAAAATAATTTATTCTTATTATGAATTGTTTTTTCTAGCAAATGGAAATAAAAGTGGCCAAACCATAATGAGGAGGAGGCCAACAATGTTTTATTCCGAGCAGAGATCTTTTAATACCAAAACAGACGATCAAATTTTGCATTGAGCCGAATAAAAAATGATCTCTAAATATTTTCGGCTTGGCGAAATATTTTACATCTTCGGCTGTCGAACACGTTGAATGGGATTTCTCCATATTGGCTTTATCGCCAATAACCATATCGACTATCGAGCGTGCCAAACTGTTGACCCTAAAAACTACCAAGCCTACGTGGCGTGCAGGTTGAGTAATTAATAAGCTAACTACGTCATTCGGTTGTGTGCGGGGCGTGCCAATGATAGGAGCATATTTATGCGACTTAGTTAGCTTGTTTTCTTGCATTTTCATAGTTAGTTTGTGTTTATTATAGTGTTTTAAGCTATTTTCGTGTGTTTGTAGGTCCAAATGACAGAGTTGGCAAGAAAGTGCAATTTGGAGCATTTTGGAGCAGTTTGGAGCAGTTTTGGGCATCAAATGGATAGCTTATGAATGGAGCAAGATGGATGGACGAATTTGAAGACCAAAGATGTCAAGGAATGTGCTAAAGAGTTGAAGAAATTAATTCAAGACATTGAAGATAAGGAATCAGCTCAAAAGAATGAGATATTATCCAAACTGCCTTATCTTATCCAACCTTATCTTATCCAAACTAACCTTATCTTATCTTATCTTATCCTATCATAATCCTATCCTACCTTAATTCCAGCTGCAAGGGGGATATCACATTAGAGTACCTAATATATGATTCTAGAAGCCCTGAAACAATGCAAATAACCAAATTCCTTTCCCCTAAAAATCTGACGAATTTAATCCCTTTCTAAAAGCTTTGTGCTGAATTTCCTAGTCCTATTCCTCTAGGATTGTGTAATCCCTCTCCTCCACTACTTTGCGCAAAACCCTAGCCTATAAATACATATTTTCTGCCACAATTCAAACCACCACCCTCTACCATATTTTCTTACACCACACACCTATATATTCAGATACAATTGAGAGAATTCTTGGAGCCCTTTGTCGTGCCTAGCCATTCAACATTGGATTGCTGGAGCGCTTTTAGGTGTTTTCTATCTTTTATTTTCAATGTCTAATTTAAATTATCTTTGTTTAATTGCGAACATGAGGAACTAATTTCTTTTTAGTTAGAGGTGAATTCTAAGCGATGATTATATGCTTTATATGAATTGATTACATCAAGTTATTGTTTCTTGAGTCTTGAATGTGATTTGCTTATCTGAGTTATTAAAACTTGTTTCTGTATGTTGATTGAGGATGCATACTTAGTTTGCATGCATAAACTTGATGCTAGAGTATAAGTGAGTTTCACCTAATCGTTATGAACATATATTCACAAGTAGTGGAGGTTGCTAGTCACAATCATGTTAAGTGAATCCTTGGCAGGAGTATAATGCTTTTCATAGTTACGAATGCCTCGTCAATGCTTATGGTTTTCAAAGAACTTAATGACCTTTGATATGTTTACTATCATGCTTTTCATAGTTAGGGGACTTGAGAAGGATAATTTGGTTGTGATGCGTATCCCGTCCAATTCAATGAAATAAGGAAAATCTGATGGTTAATTTGTGTTGTCACGGTTAACTTAGGGTGTTGTCATTCATGGTTTAAAGGAAAAATACTGGAAATTGGTTTGTTTGCATATGTCATGTGTGGAGAAGGACCCTCTAACTAGTCTTTTACCCTTGTCAATTCATCAAATTCGTTTCATTAAAGTGTTTTATGCAAAGTTTCTGTTTTAAATTTAAAATTTGTCAAAAACAATCTCCCTTTCATTAAGTCTTGTTAGTTGAGTCATAATTTGTTTGCTTTTAGTCTTTTGAGTCAAGTTAAATTTTATTTTCTTCCAAATCACTTGTTAGGTCTAGAATTGAGTATTTTTTATTGTTTGTTGCTATTTTGAGTGTTTTGAGTCAGTTTTAAGTTTATAGAGTCTAGTTTAGTGTTTTTAAGTTTTATTTGTGTTGATTAGCATCCCTAGTTGTTCCCCAGTCTAGAACGATCCCTACTTACATCTTTACTACAATTGTCAACAATAGGGTTTAATTTGTGTGTCAAGTTAATTTTCATATTAGCCAACTCGACGATTGAGCTCGAGCAGGGAGTAAAATATGTTGATGTCTCATTGAGCGCGTTGCTGACTTCTTGATCTTGTGACTGCGGCTGAGGAAGGAACACATCTCGCCCTTCAGGTTCTAGAGCCTAAAGACAAGGTTGCTAGTTCAATATCAAATTCGACTTTCAATGTGCCGAATGTAGTAACCTGGTAATACCTCACTTCACTGAAAAGGCTGATGAGATGACCTCTACCAACAAGGACTCGAAAATCCTTGTAGACCGAGACTTGGATAAATAACCAGTTGGTCTCGAAGCGGTGCTGTTTATCCAAACTGAAGGTGCTCATTGATCGGCTTATTCTACGACTCCAGTGTTGTTTATCCAAATTGATGATGTCGTCGGTTGCCTTCATGGTGTTGTTTATCCAAAGTAAGGGCCTCTTTTAGTCGTCTACCGCTCGGTATTTATAGAGCTGCTAAACTGGCTTTGGCGGCTGACACTTGTTGCATAATCCAATTGCATTTCAAACTCATAAAGCAATTTACGTTACATAAGCCAAAGCCCATGTTTTAGTCGTTTGACTTATCTTTATCTTATTTTGAACATTTATGGCTCATTTACTAATCCGTAATCAAAATGAGAAGAATTGAATTGAGGATGAGTTGGAATTGGATTCCTATTGAAGCTATTAACTTAAATTTTCTGGAATCCGAGTAAAAAAAGTACTGATTCCATATACGTGTTTACTAATTCACTAGAATCGAAATATAATTCAATATGGTTACAAAAATGCCCTTATTCAAAATCTATAAAATAAAATTTTATATAATAACTCATAAAAAGGTGAAAATATATTTATTTAAAGAAAAAAATAACTCAACCCCAAACCCATCTTTTCTTCCCAAAGAACCCACTCCTCACCGCCACTTCTCGCTATCTCAATCCATTCCATTATGGTTTCAAGTTTATCTATTTCAAGTCTTGGGCATCTGATGACAAATAAACTCCACTGTAACTCCCTCATTCCCTCTTTATCTTCTTCTTCTTTTCTCTCTCTCTCTCTAACCCAGTGCATTTGATTTTAAATTTTCCCGAAGAACAGAGATATGGGGGAGAGTGGGAGTAGTGAGTTTGGATTGCGTCGCTGGGCATGGGTGGTTGCCGTGTTGGGAGAGGGAGTGGCACTGGGCATTAGCATTGGACAACGGCGTGTGGATCTTCTTTGTTAATGCAAAGGGTAGTGCTGAAATTTTAAAAATAAAGTGAGGATATAAGTGGTAGAAAATTTGTATTCCGAATTCCCCACAGTAGGCAGAATTGAAATACCTCATATATCTCAGGAGTCCAATTCCTCCACAAGAAGAAATTGACTTCCAAAATTTTTGTGGGTCCCACCACTTTTTCAATTCCTCAAGATTTAGTAAATGATGGAGTACTCCGTAATGGGAATTCAATTCCACATTTTGATTCCGATTACTGGTACGTAAACACGCCATTAATTAACTCAAAGCTCAACCCCAAATAATCATCTCATGCAAACTGGAGTCATGTGTTCATTTGTTGCAACCTGATGTACTGCCACTTTATCTCCAAATCTTGCATGTGATGCCATTTGACTGGAATTCTTGGCATCCTACCAAGGATATTCGGTCCCACCATCATTTCATAATCTTTTTCTATGCATGCATGGTAACCTTCTGCCGCATCACGTCACTAATTCCTTATTTCATCTATAGGTTGAAGCCTATCATCCAAATGACTGACTTTTCAAACAAGATAAAAGCCCATCCTAACTTATCCCGTCATGACCAAAAGCCTAGCCTATCTAGGCTTCTTACCTCATCATAATTCCATCACCATTATTTTAGCATTACCCCATGCTTTCTGCAAAGCAAAACACCTCTGAAACTTTATTACCACACGACACTTAAGCCACATGCACAGAACCGACCCAAAACATTTGCACTTTTAGAAATAATAAGCATGAACACTCACACGTTACTGCAAGTTTTAAGAACATCGTTTAAGACAATACTATTTAACATAAAATAAGTTTTATATATCAATATTTACATGTCTGTTGTTTGAGAAAGTAAATTAGCAACATATTACCGTGATCTAGATTTTCGTACTTCAGTGTTTCCGGCTCATCTTGATCCTCATTATGTTGAGGTTTAAGGTTCCCGCTAGTTCCTTCAAACTTTGAAAAAAAAAAGGAGTTGTTAGTTCGTACATATAAGAAAACAAAAGGGGGACACATAAGTAAAACTGAGATAGAGTTCATTTGTGCGGAAGGAGAAATGATATTTTTGTTTCCCTTTATTTTCATCCGCTCTATCAGATGCAAAAAGACTAAAATGAGTGCATTCAAACCAACTCATTTTTTGCACTTCAGTCCTACATAAAATATATCTCAATGATACTAATTAGACAGAGTCGGGAAGTTCAAATAAATCACTTATAGCAACAAAAACAGTCAAAAAACAAATGTGTATGTAGAAATTAAAATAGTAAAGGTATTGTTATGACAAAAAAGTAATAATCTACTGTGATTAATTTCACAAAGAAACCATATATAAAGGAATCATGCGCAAACAATGCAACATTAGAGTGTTAAAAAGCAAATGAGGATTATATGAAATCTGAGAGCAACAACTTACAAATGAGTAACATGTAAAGTTAAAATAGAGAAGACATTGATGTACAATGTTGTACTCATACATATGGAGAATAATATATAAAGTAAGTTGGAAATAGAATTTGCTATTCTAGAAAAAATGGATTTTGCAATTTTCTCTTATGGATTTTCTCTGTATGGAGCTCTTAGTGTGGATGGTTTAAATTGTAAGCTCGAAATGGAATTTGCTATTCTAGAAAAAAATGGATTTTGGAATTTTCTCTTATGGATTTTCTCTGTATGGACCTCTTAGTGTGGATGGTTTGTTAAATTTAACTCAAAACAGTAGAACATTTAACAAATGGGGGACACATAACCGAAAGCTTGATGCGAAATATATAAGCACACAAATTAAACCCTCTTTTTGTCAATTGTAGTAAAGTATGTAAGTAGGGATCGTTCTAAACCGGGGATTAGGAGGGATTGCTAAACACTTGAAAACTAACTTAAAAACGTAAAAACAAAGTTTAAAGCACTAAACTAGACTCAAAGAATGCAAAACTACAATTTAAAACACTAAAACAAACCAAAAACTCAAAACAGCAACTAAAAGACTCAAAACTGCCTTAAAAACACTTTCTGGGCAGTTTTGAACTCTAACACAAATCTGAACGAATTTGAGTTTTAACTTGAATCAAAACACTTAAAAACACAAACCAAAACACTTTCTAACTAATCTAGGACTTCAAAATAAAGGGGAGATTGGTTTTGACGAAATTGAAACAAAACACAAACTTTGTAATTAAAACAGATTGTAAAACAATTTGGGAGTCTAAATGGATGATTGATTAGTTAGAGGCTCTTTCTCCACACATGACGTATATGCAAACGATTCGATTTCCAATTATTCCTTCATAGAATTATGAACGACATTGCCCCAAATTAACCGTGACATCACTAGCTAACTCTCAGATTTTCCTTGTATTATTGGATTGGATGGCATCATTCGACAACCCAAAGCATTCTTCAAAAGTCCCCTACATGACATCATAATAGAGATACGATCAAAGATCATTACGTTCAATGAAAACCATAAGCAATGACAAAGCACTTGCAACTATGACATCATGTCACTCATGCTAGGAATTGAACTTAACGCGATTGTGACTAGCAACCTTCACTACATATGAATATAAGTTTGTAACGATTATGTGAAACATCCTTATATTCTAGCATCATATTTATGCATGCCAATTAAGTGTCGACCCCTAATTAACAAACACAAATAAGTTATTAATCAAACAGTTAAGCCAATTGCATTCACGATTCAAGAATTCATAATTGGAATTTATCAAATCAAATTGCACACATAGTCATGGCTTTGAAATCACCCCTAACCAATAGGGGTTTAGCCACTCATGTTCATAGCAAAACGAAAGGGAAAGGAATTACACAATGAAATCATAAAACGAATTACACCTAGAATGCACCAACAATGAAGCTTGAACATCCAAGGATCCTTCATTCTTCCTTCTTCCTTCTTGCTGCGGCACACAAGTGGGTGAGTGTATGGATTGGGTTTTGGGGGTTATGGATGGTGTAGAAGGGTGGAATGGTGTTTAGGATGGATGTATGGTGCGGCTAGGAGTGTTTTTGGGCAGAAACTATGGAGATTGGTGAAGGATGGGTGCGGCAAAGGTGGTGGATGATTTCTGGCGTGAATGGGAGTGAATGGGGATGTTTTGTGGCTGCACAAGGATGTTTATTTAAAGGGATTTAAGAAATAAAACCCTAGGTTAATTAGGTAAACAGAAATTAAGTCTAAAGCTCTAGAATTAAGGAAACAAATCAGAAAACTAAGGGAAAATAGGCTAAAGGGTGCGACAAGGCATTAAAACACAATAAGAATGTGTTTTTATTCAGAAAATAGGAAAGAATCACTCTCCCTTGCACGGCAAGGAAGAGGAAAGGTCAAGGGATGCGGCTGTGATGTTGGAAAGGTTTAGGGAAAGGTTTAAATGTCCTAAAACTGAAGGGAAAGGGTTCCCTTGCACGGCAAGGAAGATGGAATTGTGGAAAAGGCATGTGAGGTGCGGCATTGATGTAAACCATGCAAGAAATGTGTGCTTGATGTCCTAGAATACTTAGAAGACCTTCAAAGTTGATAACACTTAGGGACACTTAGGAAAGGTCAAACCAAAGTAGGAAACCTTGGCTTAACTTTCCTACTTCAAGTAGGAATCCTTGTTGGAATTGGAATCCTTGTTCTTCTAGGAATCCTCATGTGATTAGGAATCCATCTTCAATTAGGAATCCTTCGTTGATTAGGAATCCTTCGTTGATTAGGAAACCTAATTTCTTCAAGTCTTCAAATTCGTCCAAACCCTTGGCTCCAAATATGTGACATTCATTCCAAGCTCCATTTTGCTTCAAAAGGCTCCAAAATGCATCTTTTTATATGCTTTGCCCTTAAAACCTGAAAACACATAAAACTAGCTTAAAAGACTACTTTAACTAAGAAAACACCATGGAAATGCATAAGAACTAGCTAACTAAGGCGCATAAATATGCTCCTATCAAATTCCCCCACACTTAGCTTTTGCTAGTCCTCGAGCAAACCAAAGAAATAAAACGAAATAAAACGAAACAAAACAAATAAACACAACCTAAACCTTCCAACATTTGCCTCAGGGATTTCCAATGCACATGACATGTTAAAAATCATCATCCCCACAGATTTGAATCATCTTTACACTTAAGCACATACTTAATCATAATCACCACTTACTTGTTCACAATTAACCAATTAAAACAATGTTTTCGATGTAGTAATATGCCTTAGAGAATTCACTCAATTCCTTACAAAGTATGCACTCAATATTCACTCAGATTTTGTAACTACACACCCTATGCTAGTCATATGTGAGAAGATTGATGTAGATATGAAAACGAACACTCACATATATGTATCACAAAGAACGCAATTTCTGGAGTTAATAAACATGTTTAGATATGATCTCATGAATGGAATGCTACTACTTAGACGCGAGAACCAGTGACACCATATGCTCATACCAAATTCAAACTCCACAAATTGAAACACATAACACTCAAGATTGAAGTCAAAGGTTGTAACGGGGCTTGGGGTATTGACTAACAAAGAAAGGTAAAGGAAAACAAACGTTCTTAAAGCAATAGTAAGCAAAGCAATGAAATCTAGACTTAGAATTCACTTTAGAATGCAGAAATTACTTTTAAACATAAGGGGAAGATTTAAACAACTCTTAGGGTCAAATTCAACTTTTTGGACCCTTTCTTCAACCAACAATACTTTAGAACTCTTTTTTACATCTTTTCAACTGTTTTTTTCATACTTTTCATACTTTTCTTTTTTTTTCTTTCTTTCTTTGCACGAATTTTTCTTTTCTTTCCTTTCCACCCGTGCCTTTGGCACACTACTTACATGAGAAACACTTCCCCCACACTTGTTTTCTGCCATACATTAATCAAAAGGAATTCAATTTGAATTATGCTTTACTATGGTTCAAGAACAAGGGTAGGGATGGTCCTAATCTAGGCTAGGTGAGGATAACGTGGGTTAACAACGAATGTAGGCTAACAAGGCTCAATGGGGTTAACTTAAACATATAATGAAGTAGGATACATGGCAATTTGGTTTCGGTGGTGGTCACTACACAACTTCAACTTGAACATGTGTTAGGCAAATCAATAACATGCTTTGAATGAAATGGGCATGAGTTCTAGCATTTGGAACTAAATGATGAAACGCCTTCTAAGTAGTAACCAAGCAAAGAATAATGAGATCATGCAACGACTTTAGAAAACAATAATGCACAGATTTTAACTCTCCAAATAAACGTTTAGGCTCAAGTCTCACAAGGTTGTAGCGTTTGTTTGAGTTCCTTCCTTCAAGCATGTTACAAAAACTAATTTTTATCCTTTGTGATTGCATGTGAATTCATAAGCTATAACCACAACCAAGCATAAGCAAAGAGTAATTCAAACTTTCATCCATGTTAATAACTTTTTTTAACAGCCATGCAATTACAAGCCGAATCCTCATCATTGTGTTGGAAGGTACCCTAGACACAAACACACAAAAACGACTCAAAACACTCTTTTTAGACTTTTCAAAACACTTTTTTCAAATTTTTATGTGATTTTCGGAGTTTTATGTCAACACACACTAAAACACACCAAAACTGCTTAAAAACACTTAAAACAGCAAGGAACAAGTCTATAAGTAATGGGTGATAAAATCCCACGAATTTGCATCAAAAACACACTAAAACACTTAAAAACAGCAAGGAACAAGTCTATAAGTAATGGGTGATAAAATCCCACGAATTTGCATCAAAAACACACTAAAGCACTTAAAAACAGCAAGGAACAAGTCTATAAGTAATGGGTGATAAAATCCCACGAATTTGCATCAAAAACACACTAAAACACTTAAAAACAGCAAGGAACAAGTCTATAAGTAATGGGTGATAAAATCCAACGAATTTGCATCCAAAACACTTAGTTACCCCCCCCCCCACACTTAAATCAAACATTGTCCTCAATGTTTCAAGCATAAAATCACACCAAATAAAATTAAACACACAAACAACAACTTAATCAACTAAACTGGCAGATTAGAAAGAATCAACAAAGAGAAGGGTTTTAGGAACGCAAATCTGGACTTGGAGTGATTCCTAAGTCTTCCTTTGTTGAATGCATGGGTTGCCTCCCAAGTAGCGCTTTCTTTTACGTCTTGCAGCCGGACGAAGAACTCATTCATCTCTCATTGGAGCCCACGACATGGAATGGGATCTCCTCCACAACCTGCCCCACGACACTCTCATAATATGGCTTCAATCGATGTCCGTTTACCTTGAATTCTTGACCATTCCTCAAGCTTTGGACTTGAACTGCACCATGTGGAAAAACATTAGTAACAACAAAAGGTCCAATCCACTTAGAACATAACTTACCAGGGAATAAACATAAACGGGAATTGAAAAGCAACACTTTTTGCCCAATGGTGAAGGTTTTGCCCCTAATCATCTTGTCATGAAACGCCTTTGTTTTCTCCTTGTAAATTCTGGCATTCTCATATGCTTCATTCCTTAGCTCCTCAAGCTCATTCAATTGGAGCTTCCGATGAATTCCAGCAGCATCTAAGTCCAAATTGAATGTTTTCACGGCCCAATGTGCCTTGTGCTCTAGTTCCACGGGTAAGTGACATGGCTTGCCATAGACTAGCCGAAATGGAGACATCCCTAGGGGTGTTTTGTAGGCTGTTCGGTACGCCCACAATGCATCGTCTAAACGCATGCTCCAATCCTTCTGGTTTGGCCCCACAGTCTTTTCCAAGATTTGCTTGATTTCGCGATTTGAAACTTCGGCTTGGCCACTTGTTTGAGGGTGATAAAGTGTTGAAACCCTATGCTTGACATTGTACTTCTTAAAGAGTTCATCAATGGTCCGATTGCAGAAATGTGAGCCTCTATCACTTATGAACACCCGCGGCATCCCAAATCTAGAGAAAATGTTAGTCTTGATGAAATCTGAAACCACTCTAGAATCGTTAGTACGGGTAGCTTTTGCTTCTACCCATTTGGAAACATAATCAACCGCAAGCAAAATATAAGTGAAACCAAATGAAGAAGGAAAGGGGCCCATGAAATCAATACCCTAAACATCAAAAATTTCAACATTAAAGATAGGGGTTTGCGGCATTTGGTCCTTAGCACCAATGGTACCTGTCATTTGACATCTATCACATGTTAAGCAAAACATTCTAGCATCTTTAAACAATGTAGGCAAATAAAAACCACATTCTAACACCTTAAGAGCTGTTCTTTGAGTGCCAAAATGACCCCCACATGCATAAGAATGACAAAAGGCTAGAATGGAGTTAAATTCAGAATTTGGTACACATCTTCTAACAATCTGATCTGGGTAGTACTTACACATATATGGGTCATCCAAAATATAAAAACGTGCATCATGTTTAAGTTTATCACATTGGGACTTGTTTAAGGTGTGAGGAACTTGCTTAGACACCAAATAATTGACCAAATCGGCATACCAAGGGGTACTTACCTCAATGGATAGAAGTTGCTCATCCGAAAACATTTCTGAAATGGGAATGGGCTCTTCCTCACGCACCAACCTGCTTAGGTGGTCGGCAACCACATTGTCACTTCCCTTTTTGTCCTTAATTTCGATATCAAACTCTTGAAGTAGGAGCATCCAACGAATGAGTCGAGGTTTAGCTTCTTTCTTGGTGAACAAGTACTTCAAGGCTGCATGGTCAGTGAAAACAATGACTTTAGTGCCAATTAAATACGATCTAAACTTATCTAATGCAAAGACAACAGCTAAGAGCTCTTTTTCTGTTGTGGAATAATTTAATTGTGCATCATTTAAGGTACGAGAAGCATAATAAATAACATGTGGCAACTTGTTTTTCCTTTGACCCAAAACAGCCCCAATTGCATAATCCGATGCATCACACATGAGCTCAAAGGGAATGCTCCAATCTGGTGGAGTGATGATTGGTGCCGAGGTGAGTAGGTCCTTGAGATGGTTGAATGCTTGCTCACACGCCTCGTTGAACTTAAACAACACTTCCTTTTGTAGGAGACGGCATAGAGGCTGTGCAATCTTGGAAAAATCCTTGATAAATCGTCGATAGAATCCTGCATGACCAAGAAAAGAACGAACCTCTCTCACCGAAGTATGAGAGGGTAAGTAGCGTACAAGATCTATTTTAGACTTATCAACTTCAATTCATTTTTCAGAGATTATATGACCTAAAACAATACCTTGTTTAACCATAAAATGGCATTTCTCGCAATTTAACACAAGGTTTGTTTCAACACAACGTTTCAAGATTAAAGTGAGATTATCCAAGCAATTATCAAATGAACTACCAAACACACTAAAATCATCCATGAATATCTCAATAATCCTTTCAACATAATTAGAAAATATGCTAACCATACACCTTTGAAACGTGGCAGGAGCATTGCACAAACCGAATGGCATGCGTCGATATGCAAACGTTCCAAAGGGACAAGTAAAAGTGGTCTTTTCTTGATCATCCGGGGCAATAACGATTTGATTATAACCAGAGTATCCATCAAGAAAATAATAAAAGGAATGACCCGTTAACCTTTCGAGCATTTGATCTAGGAACGGCAATGGGAAGTGATCCTTCCTTGTGGTGGCGTTTATCTTCCTATAATCAATGCATACTCGCCAACCGGTTTGAATGCGAGTAGGTACAAGCTCATTCTCCGCATTCTCCACAACCGTCACTCCAGATTTCTTCGGTACACATTGGATAGGTGAAACCCAACGACTATCGGAGATGGGATAGATCACTCCACAATCAAGGAGCTTGATTATCTCATTTTTCACAACTTCCATCATCGGAGGGTTGAGACGGCGTTGAGCCTCTCTAGTTGGTTTGGCCCCCTCCTTAAGAAATATGTGATGCATGCATGTTGTAGGACTTATACCTTTGATATCGGCTAAGGTCCAACCTAGGGCAGATTTGAACTCCTTCAAAACTCGAACTAGTTTCTCCTCTTCTTGTGCCGTGAGGGATGAGGAAATAATGGTAGGTAGGGATTCTTTTTCCCCCAAGAAAATGTACTTCAAGTGACTCGGCAATGGTTTGAGTTCAAGGATAGGTGCCTGAATTATTGACGGAAGCAACTTGTTAGTCGAAATGGGAATTAACTCACGAGTAGGAAACTTACCATCATGCGTAGGCAACAACTCAAGGGCAGCAACCATCTCACTGATTTCCTCACTAGGAGGCACGGCATGAAGTGATCCATGTGTGCCGTGGTTGAACATAGGTGCTACCTCCTTGGTTTTGAATTCCATGCCTCTTGTAATGACTTTTTCAAGCACATCATCATTCAAATCTTCAAGATATGCCTGCGCCAAAGAGTCAATTATATTAAGAAAGAAACATGAATGGTCCTCGCTAGGGTACTTAATAGAATCCGAAAGATTGAAGTTAACAACTTCCCCATCAAATTCCATGGACAAAGTTCCATTAAACACGTCAATCTTAGTCCGGGCCGTTTTCATGAATGGCCTTCCAAGGAGGATGGGCAATGAAGTGGCATGATCCGATTCATCCATTTCGAGAACATAGAAATCTGCTGGAAAGATTAAGTGATTGACCTGCACAAGAACATCATCCAAAACTCCCTTTGGATAGGCGTTAGATCTATCGGCCAATTGTATAATTACACCATCATTTTTCAACACTCCTAAATTCATAGATGCATAAATTGAGTATGGCATAACATTTATAGAAGCACCTAAGTCTAACATGGCAGATTCAAAGCGAGTGTTACCAACGACACAAGGAATTGTAAAACTACCCAGATCTTTGCATTTGGGGGGTAGTTTGCGTTGCAAAATGGCGGAGACATTTTCACCTACCTTTACAACCTCCTTGGTCGAAATCCTCTTCTTAGTGGTGCACAACTCCTTTAGAAACTTGGCGTATCTCGAAACTTGCTTGATTGCATCCAAAAGGGGTATGTTAACTTGAACTTTCCTAAATGTCTCAAGAATGTCCTTTTCAGCTTCCTCCTTCTTTGTTTGCATAAACCTACTAGGAAAAGGAACATTCGAAGGAAAAACATTAGTAGGAACTGAATTTGACACATTCCTACCCTTATTGGACAAATTGGACAGATTTTGGGTACTAGAAGCTTGCGGCAAAGGTGGAACCACCTTTGTCATAGGCAGGCTTGCTTCTTCCTCTTCAATTTGCAAGTTTTCATCCTCTTTGAGACCTGATTTTGATGGTGTAGGACCTGTCCCAACTTCTTTTCCACTTCTCAACAATATGGCTTTTGCACTTTCGAAACCTCCTTTTGGATTTGGAATGGTAGAACTAGGAAGTTGCCCTTGGTCTCGAAACTTCCCTACAAAATCTGCAATCTGCCCTATTTGTTTCTCCAAATGATCCACCCTCTTGTCTTGGTTTTGCATTGCTTTGGCTTGATTTTCTTGCCCCTGAGACAAGTTAGTTAGTAACTTAAGAAGTGTATCATTGTCTAGAGATGTACCTGAAGCATTTGGGGCAGATTGTTGTGGAACATGTGGGGGTGCGTATGGCTTGGTGAAGAAACCCGGGGGTTGTTGCCTAAAGCCTCCTCGTGGTTGGGATTGTTGTGGCTCCCTCCACTTGAAATTTGGGTGGTCTCTCCAACCGGGATTGTAGGTATTGGAATATGGATCATTTCTTGGTTGATTTTGGCTTTGAAACCCAATGGCATTAGCGCTCTCCCATCCACCGTTCTCAATGAGTTGAGGACACTTTTCGGAGGCATGTCCTTGGATAGAACATACGCCACACACCATTGGTCCTTGAATCTTCATTCCCTCGGCCATCTGTGAAACAATGGAAGTAAGATTAGCTAACTGAGATTGAATATTGGATGTGGAACTTACCTCATGCACTTGTTGCCATGGGGGTCCTCTTTGGCCTACACCCTCGTATTGTTGAGCGTTTAATGCTCAATTAGCAATCAAGATTTTTGCAGCCATGGGCGTTTTGTCCACCAATGCTCCACCCGCCGAAGCATCGAGCATTTGACGTTCAAGTGGTAGGAGCCCCTCGTAAAAGTATTGGAGAAGTAGTTCCTCCTTCATCTGATGCTATAGACAAGAAGCAACAAGTGATTTAAAACGTTCATAATAAGTGGGAAAAGACTCACCTTCCTCTTGCTGAATACCGCTTATCTTTTTACGAAGAAGGATGATTCGAGAAGTTGGGAAGAACTTCTCCAAAAATGCCCTCTTCATACTCTCCCATGACGTAACTGTTCCGGGAGCCAACTCGTATAACCAATCCTTGGCTTTGTCCATCAAAGAGAATGGAAAAGCCTTCATCTTCAAAATGCTTCCGTTGACGTTAACCGGAGTCATACTTGAGCAAACCACCTCAAACTCTTTCAAATGCTTGTTAGGGTCCTCCATGGACAGTCCATGGAACTTTGGAATGTGGTGGAGCAAACTTGACTTTAACTCGAACTCTTCGGTTTTACCTTGAGCAGCTGTGGGATATTGGATACACAAGGGTGCGGTATTATCCAATCCCAAGGCGGAAAGCTCCTTTAGTGTACGGTTATCCATGGCCATGCCTTGCACTCCTTCACCCACTTGTGCCGTGGGTTCCTCCTCCTCTTCTAGAACTTGTTCTTCAAGGTCAGGTTCCGGGCTAGGTGGTTAGACTTTTGTTGGTTCCTCCTTCTTCTCAAAGTTCTCTCGAAATCGTCGTCAAAGTCCAAAATATGCTCACGAACAGGTTGGGAACTTCGAGTCATGCACTAGTACCTAAAAACAAAGAAACAAAACAAGTCAGAAACTTCAACAAAATAAAATAAATGAAAAGAAAACAATGCAAGGGATTAGCAAAGTTGCTAATCCCCGGCAACGGCTCCAAAAATTTGATGCGAAATATATAAGCACACAAATTAAACCCTCTTTTTGTCAATTGTAGTAAAGTATGTAAGTAGGGATCGTTCTAAACCGGGGATTAGGAGGGATTGCTAAACACTTGAAAACTTGTTAGGAGCATATTTATACGACTTAGTTAGCTTGTTTTCTTGCTTTTAATTAGCTAAACTATGATAATTATAGTGTTTAAAGTTATTTTCGTGCAATTTCAGGTTTTAGTGTCAAAGTATGCAAAAAGAAGCAATTTGGAACATTCTAGAGCATTTTTGGGCCAAGATTGGATTGTGCAAGCATGGAGGCATGAGGATGGACGAATTTGAAGACAAAAGAGGCTATGAACATGCTAAAAATCTGGTGAAACAAATATAAGTTGCAAGAAAGGATAAATTTCTAGAAGGATTGACCAAAACTTCACTCAAAACCAAGAAATTCTTCAATGCCGTGGGCATTGATTCACTTTCACCAGAAATTTGAGTGATGATGCAATGCTTAAATCACCATGACATGTGAGTGGATGATGCAATGCTTAACTCACCATGACATGTGAATGGATGACTCAATACCTAACCCACCAACAATTCCCACTCTTTGCCATGCTCACCTACTCAATTCCACCAAAATTTTGTGTTAAACAAGTCCATCCTTTTCCTATAAATACCATGGCAGCAACCTCATTCAAATCATCCAGAAATTAACCATTCTCCAAGCCTTCCCTTGCCTCTCCCTACATATCTAAACCTTCCCCATCCATTCCTCCATATAACCAACCATTCAACCACCATAACCACCTTGTGCCGCCACCATTGAAGGAGAGGAGGAGTAGTGCCGTGCTTATGCAATCTGCAACTATTAGAGTGTTTGGAATTCTTTCTTCTTTTAATTCTATGTTCATGTTTAATTTAACTTGTTGTTCAATTATGTTAAACATGTGGAACTAATTTCTTTTTGGCTAGAGGTTAATTCAAGGCCATGAATATATTTGTAATATGAATTGATTACCTTCAGTTGTGATTTATGAGTTGTGATTTAATTTGCTTAACTGCTTGATTGATAACTTATTTTTGTATGTCGATTAAGAATGCATACTTAATTTACATGCATGAATTTGATGCTAGAATATAAGTGAATTTCACCTAATCGTTATGAACTTATATTCACAAGTAGTGAAGGTTGTTATCCACAATCGTGTTAAGTGAATTCTTGGCAAGAGTATCATGCGTATTCCATAGTTATGAATGCCTAGTCAATGTTTATGATTTCCGTTGAACTTAATGATCTTTGTTGAATGTCTCTATCATGTGTATTCCATAGTTAGGGACTTTGATGAGGAATAATTTGGTTGTAATGCGTATTCCATTCAATCCAATGAATCTAGGGAAATCTAAGAGTTAATTTAAGCGGACCTAATTAACTTGGAACATTGAGATTTACAATTTATTGAAGGAACAACTGAAAATCAATTTAGGTTGCATATGTGTCATGTGTGGAGAAGAACCCTCTAGCTAGTCCGTCACTTATCCTTTCACCTTAATTTCATGCTTTTGTCAATTCTGTAATTTATTTAAGTTTAATTTATTTCTCGTCAAAACCAAACCCCCCCCCCATTATTAAATTATATTATTTAGTTAGTTTTCATTGTTGTTAGTCTTTTAATTCAATTTCCGTCCATTTCAATTCCTAGTGTCTAATTTGATTGTTTTCATTATTTTGAGTCATTCTAAGTGTGTTTCGAGTTATTAGAGTTTTTAGCTTAGTTTTGTGTCCTTGAGTCTTGTTTAATATTTTTAAATTAATTTAGAATAGATTAGCAATCCCTCCTAATCCCCGGCCTAGAACGATACCCTACTTACATCTATACTACAATTGTCAAAAAGAGGGTTTAATTTGTGTGTCAAGTAATTCTCACATCAAATTTTGGCGCCGTTGCCGGGGATTAGCAACTTTGCTAATCCCTTTATTTTTGTTTTTGTTTATGTTTATATTGGTGTTTGTGTATTTTACTTTTGATATTTGATTTATTTTTCTTTCTTTGATTTTAGGTACAAATGGAGCAAGACATGGCACTTGCGACCATTCAAGCTCAATTGACACAGCTCACTGCTCAATTGACTCATAATGCCGAACGGACCACAATGCCAAGTGTCCCTACATTTGATGTGCCCTATGGGCAAGGATATCAACATCCTCAATTCACTGTGAACGAAGATGCTTGGGGTTATCAAGGCTATGATCAACCAAGCAACAACATGTTTTCCAACGCTTACAATTCGGCTTGGAGAGATCATTCAAATTATATGTGGGGGGAACCTCAACAATTCCAACAAGATGGATATTGGCAGCAAGAGGAGGAGTTCTATTCAAAACCTATGCAATATGCTCAATCAAACTTAGGTTCGTCAATAAATTATAATCAAATTCTTAATGAATTAAATTGTTTGGTGCAGGGCTCACAAAATCAAGCCATGGAGGCTCAACAAGATGGATATTGGCAGCAATCTAAGGAGTTTTATTTAACGCCTATGCAGCCACCACCGCATACCCCACAACAATTCCAATCAAATTCAAGTATGTCCATGGATAGTGATCAAATTCTTCAAGTACTAACCTCTTTGACGCAGGACCAACAAAATCAAGACAAGAAGTTGGATAAATTGATGAGTCAAATGGGAGAGATTATGGAATTCATGGTACAAATTCAAGAGCAAAGTGAACTCTCCAGGTCAACTGTTGAAAATTCGAAGGAAGATTTTGAAATCCACGATGCTATCACTTTAGAAGGTGACATGAAGGATGAAGTTGTCCCAGAACTATCCAAACACAGCCCGAACATGGATGAATTGCTGCTGCAAGCAGAAGAGGAGGAGGACGACCTAGGCAGTTTAGAAGAATTCTTGCTGCAAGCTCCTCAAATCCCTATGTCATCCAACTCAGGTGAGGAAGTTCTAAATCCACTTCATTCTAACATTATTCCACCAAATGTCCTTTTTCCTTGTAGGTTTTTGATTCCAAATATCAAAGAGAGTGAAAAAGACATTGTGGAAGCTCTTCCAAAGGTGCAAAGTGATATCCCAATTCTTGGTGCACCAAAACAAGTTCCCGATGGTATTGAAACGTTCAAAGAACCTTGCACACCAAGAAAAGGGATTCAAGAAAATGAAGTGGTTGAAGCATATCAAGAATACATCCAAGAGGTTGTGCATGAGACAATCAAGCCCAAAGCAGTTGAGTTTGATGACACGGGACAAGCCACAACCATCATAGTAAACCTGGCCAAGTTCAAAGTCCCGGAAATGTTCAAAGATGTGGTGTTTGTCATTGAGTTTGTGTCGGAAAAAGAAAGTAAACCATTTTCTCCAATTTTAATTTTAATTTATACTAACATGTTTCTGATTTTGATGATTCAGGCACCCACTCTTGAATTTAAACCATTGCCGAATCATTTCAAGTATCACCTCCCATTAAAAGATAAATTCCATGCTTTGGAGCCGAGGGGAATTTAAAGGAAAGATTCGTCCCGCTAAAGACGTTAAATCAAGCGCTTCTTGGGAGGCAACCCAAGCATTCAACGAAGGGAGACTTTGGAATTGCTAACCAAATCAGATTTGCATTCTTACACCCTTATCTTTACTGCTTTCATTTTGTTTTGTTCAGTTAGTTGTGTTATTTGGTTGATTTCTGTGAGTTTGTGTTATTTAGTTTAAGTGTGGGGGAAGGTTAAACAAAGTCTTTTTACATTGATTTACATATTTTACATTGATTAAAAAAAAAAAAAAAAAAACATAAAGGTAAAAATATTTTACAATGATGTGTAAACTAATAGCATTCATTGGTCAGGTGGTGCTTCAGTAGTCAGCGGAGCTTCAGCAGTCGGCGGGGCCACGGAAGGAGGAGGTATCGGAGGTTGATCAGTTGGAGCTTCACTACGCGGTGTCGCCCCAGAAGACGAAGGCAGATGCGGTTGGAACAAACCCATAAACCTCCGGTGATCAACCACCAACGATTCAACGTGACGGGTTCGAGCAAATAGGCGTTGGGCCATGTTGGACACATAACCAGCACACTGCACGCTAAGTGCCAGAGACTCCTTAACCGCCAATTCATCAGACCGTCTAGCGAGCAGTCTGTTATCTCTGGGGGTGACAAGGTTTCGGGCCACCACCGCAGCGGTCATGTCATTTTTCATCACCGAATCCCCAACGGTAAGAGGACCGGTAGGGGATATGAAGGATGGGTGCCATATGTTGTCTGGTGAAGGCGGAGCTGCCTCTTCACCAATGTTCAAGTCAAAACGACGATCGGAAGGGCCAGACATTTTTCAGAGGTGGTGAAGAAAGAAGAGAGTCGGACTGATTAAGATTTTGGAAGTGCAAGAAGGGAGTGTTTACAGGAGAGAGCTCAAGTGTGTTGTGGAACAAAATTAACGCCTCTATAAAAAAGAAATCAAAGAGGCGCTCCTCAGAGAAGCGTCCTCTCGCAAATCGAAGAGTCGGGGCTCCTTTCTCAAAAGTCGGATTCTTTTCTCAAAAGAGGCGTTTCATTTCTTAAAATTTGGGCTTGCTCAGAAACCATGAGCTGAACCCCGGATTTCAAAAGATCAATTTGTCCAAACGTGTCGTCACTCGTCACATGCAACTGGCAGTTTTACGAAAATTACGGGCAGCTTTGTCAGAAAGCGCGTAATTTGTACTATTCATCCATCCACCGGCTGCCGACAATGAGTGAGGGAATAGTTCCGGTTGTGAAGAAAAGTCCTATAAGTGTCTACCTTCGCCTTCCCACAGCAAAGGCACACCCTCTCAGCACTTCTTCATCTCCGAGAATGCATTCCCAAAGAACCCTTTCGAGTCACTCTGTATTTTTCATCCCCTGGGATACCCCTGCAAACAACCCATCCAGAGCACAAGTATTTCATATCATAAAGGTTGAGAGCACGAGTATCTCATATCATGCTTTCTCCCTGTCCTTTCTCCAGTCAGCACCTGCTCTCGAGTACTCATCATCTTATGCCTTCGCTTCGTCTCTCACGTCTAAGGGAAGTGAAGATGATACCTCGAAGCATGTGGAGACAACGTGCTGATTCATCCTCAACTAAGGACAAGGAGAAAGAGAGCAAGAGGTGGGCACTTGGAAAGATTGAAGAAAGAAACAGACCAACACCTTTCCCTCGTGCCTGCCCGTCGTGCAGAAGAAACAAGCAGAGAAGAATGCAGCTTGCACAATCATCCCAGCAGAAGGAGTCTGAGATGAAGAACTAGAGAAGCTGCCAAATCTGCTTGGAGAACAAATAAGGAACTGCAACATCACCAAAGAGCAAAGCTTCGCCGTACAATATCATCAAATCATCACTTGCAAGTAAAAAGCTAAGTGTCACCCCGTTCAAGAGGAAAGCTGTGGAAAGTCAACAAGCACGACCAATGATCACTTATTAGTTCTATTCATTGTCTTTTATCGTGATTTTCAATTTTTCGTTTGCAATTTTTTTTTTCTTGCGTTACTTAACTGAATTATTTCTTTTCTTTGCAGGAATTTTTGGTTATTTCCACCCTTGAAGTTGATTGCAGAATTTTAGCTTGGGGGGTCATCGCTTGGTTTTACTGCAAACTAGGGAAGTTTTCAGTCCAATTGCTTTATTTTGTTTCTTATTATTTATTTATTTTATTTTTATTTGCATTATAGTGTTTTCTGACATTGGGGACAATGTCCAGTTTAAGTTTGGGGGTAAAGAGTATAAAAATGACCAAATTGAATTTTTTTTTTTTTTGTACCTTCAACTACGAACGAGTTTCATTTGTTTCCATGTTGTTGCTTTTTGTTTTCTTAATTAGTTTTGTTTTCTTTTTAAAAAAAAGAAAAAAAAAATAAATCGGAAATTTTAAAAAAAAATCCAAAAATATTGTCTTGTTTCCCTTATTGTTTTGAATTAGATTTTTGTTAGTTTCCCGACCCAATGATATAATTGGATCAAATTTGAACCATGATCATCAAGAACTTAGTTAACATGTGTTTTGTGAAATTCCTAATTCTCTTGTTAGTTTTGTACATGTTTGACCATCTTTGAAAAACCAAATGCACATAGCCTTGTTAATGTGAAACTAAAGTACGACTTAAAGCTTCATATGTGAATTTAGTGACCATATACATCCTATGTGAGTTTTTGAGCCGATTGAAAGTGTGTGCATTTTTCATACACTCCTATTCTTTCATGTGTGATGAACTTATGTGAGATACATCTCTAGAACTTGCGTAACGATCTTTCGAAATATTTGTCATTGATTGCATGAATTTGGAAATGATAGAGGCATTAGGTTTACCACTATGGCCCAAATAACCATGTTTCCCAAAGAAAAATGATATCATTAGATTGCCAATTTGAGCCGTGTACGTTGAGCCTTTTATTTCTTATCACCAGATATGTCTACCCTTATACCTGAAACATTTTTTCTTACCCTTTCCAAGCGAGCAATGCGAGATTGTCTTATGAGAAATGTTTGTGAAGTACTTTGAAGGTGTTTGGCAAAAGAATAAGTGTGGGGGTATTTCATGTTTGTATAAAAAAAAAATAAAAAAAAATAAAAAAAAAAGAGAAAAAAAAAAGAAAAGAAAAAGAAAGATTGTATACAAAGAAAATAAAAAGTTTTTCAAGTTTCAGTTAAGGGTGTGGTTGGAGGTGCTAGAAGAATCGCTGGAAAGATTGAGTTCTTATAAATCTAAACAAAAGAATTGCTTGCAATGTAGCTTGGAACTTGTGTTTTCCTATTCTTTCGTTTCAATAACCCTATCCCTAAGCCTCATTACATCCAATAAAAGTCCTCTTGATTTAAGTTTTTCAATTATGACTGTGGAGAAGTGATCTTTATGCAAGCTTATGGTAGAAATTTCACATTTGATTCTTTGAGCGAAACACATTTAAACTAAACACATGTGTGATTGAGTGTATATCCCGTGAGAAGGTTGCTAGTTTGCATATGATGATTTTAAAAAAAATAAATAAAATTTTTTTTTGAAATTGCATTAGCATGGCTATCTCACACACTACACTTCAAGGATGATTTAAAGATTACTGCTAATATTTGAATAAGGAAGATGAACTTGGATTAGCTTGTTTGGTGCTAGCTATGGTTCTTGTTGATTTGTGTTCTCAAATGAAATTCTATGAGGGTCACATAGGGGGAAGCTAATGTTTTTGTTGTTACTAGTTCTTGTTTTCTTTGTTTTGCTCGAGGACTAGCAAAAGCTAAGTGTGGGGGAAATTGATAGGAGCATATTTATACGACTTAGTTAGCTTGTTTTCTTGCTTTTAATTAGCTAAACTATGATAATTATAGTGTTTAAAGTTATTTTCGTGCAATTTCAGGTTTTAGTGTCAAAGTATGCAAAAAGAAGCAATTTGGAACATTCTAGAGCATTTTTGGGCCAAGATTGGATTGTGCAAGCATGGAGGCATGAGGATGGACGAATTTGAAGACAAAAGAGGCTATGAACATGCTAAAAATCTGGTGAAACAAATATAAGTTGCAAGAAGGGATAAATTTCTAGAAGGATTGACCAAAACTTCACTCAAAACCAAGAAATTCTTCAATGCCGTGGTTATTGATTCACTTTCACCAGAAATTTGAGTGATGATGCAATGCTTAAATCACCATGACATGTGAGTGGATGATGCAATGCTTAACTCACCATGATATGTGAATGGATGACTCAATACCTAACCCACCAACAATTCCCACTCTTTGCCATGCTCACCTACTCAATTCCACCAAAATTTTGTGTTAAACAAGTCCATCCTTTTCCTATAAATACCATGGCAGCAACCTCATTCAAATCATCCAGAAATTAACCATTCTCCAAGCCTTCCCTTGCCTCTCCCTACATATCTAAACCTTCCCCATCCATTCCTCCATATAACCAACCATTCAACCACCATAACCACCTTGTGCCGCCACCATTGAAGGAGAGGAGGAGTAGTGCCGTGCTTATGCAATCTGCAACTATTAGAGTGTTTGGAATTCTTTCTTCTTTTAATTCTATGTTCATGTTTAATTTAACTTGTTGTTCAATTATGTTAAACATGTGGAACTAATTTCTTTTTGGCTAGAGGTTAATTCAAAGCCATGAATATATTTGTAATATGAATTGATTACCTTCAGTTGTGATTTCTGAGTTGTGATTTAATTTGCTTAACTGCTTGATTGATAACTTATTTTTGTATGTCGATTAAGAATGCATACTTAATTTACATGCATGAATTTGATGCTAGAATATAAGTGAATTTCACCTAATCGTTATGAACTTATATTCACAAGTAGTGAAGGTTGTTATCCACAATCGTGTTAAGTGAATTCTTGGCAAGAGTATCATGCGTATTCCATAGTTATGAATGCCTAGTCAATGTTTATGATTTCCGTTGAACTTAATGATCTTTGTTGAATGTCTCTATCATGCGTATTCCATAGTTAGGGACTTTGATGAGGAATAATTTGGTTGTAATGCATATTCCATTCAATCCAATGAATCTAGGGAAATCTAAGAGTTAATTTAAGCGGACCTAATTAACTTGGAACATTGAGATTTACAATTTATTGAAGGAACAACTGAAAATCAATTTAGGTTGCATATGTGTCATGTGTGGAGAAGAACCCTCTAGCTAGTCCGTCACTTATCCTTTCACCTTAATTTCATGCTTTTGTCAATTCTGTAATTTATTTAAGTTTAATTTATTTCTCGTCAAAACCAAACCCCCCCCCCATTATTAAATTATATTATTTAGTTAGTTTTCATTGTTGTTAGTCTTTTAATTCAATTTCCGTCCATTTCAATTCCTAGTGTCTAATTTGATTGTTTTCATTATTTTGAGTCATTCTAAGTGTGTTTCGAGTTATTAGAGTTTTTAGCCTAGTTTTGTGTCCTTGAGTCTTGTTTAATATTTTTAAATTAATTTAGAATAGATTAGCAATCCCTCCTAATCCCCGGCCTAGAACGATACCCTACTTACATCTATACTACAATTGTCAAAAAGAGGGTTTAATTTGTGTGTCAAGTAATTCTCACATCAAAACTGACTTAAAAACGTAAAAACAAAGTTTAAAGCACTAAACTAGACTCAAAGAATGCAAAACTACAATTTAAAACACTAAAACAAACCAAAAACTCAAAACAGCAACCAAAAGACTCAAAACTGCCTTAAAAACACTTTCTCGGCAGTTTTGAACTCTAACACAAATCTGAACGAATTCGAGTTTTAACTTGAATCAAAACACTTAAAAACACAAACCAAAACACTTTCTAACTAATCTAGGACTTCAAAATAAAGGGGAGATTGGTTTTGACGAAATTGAAACAAAACACAAACTTTGTAATTAAAACAGATTGTAAAACAATTTGGGAGTCTAAATGGATGATTGATTAATTAGAGGCTCTTTCTCCACACATGACGTATATGCAAACGATTCAATTTCCAATTATTCCTTCATAGAATTATGAACGACATTGCCTCAAATTAACTGTGACATCACTAGCTAACTCTCAGATTTTCCTTGTATTATTGGATTGGATGGCATCATTCGACAACCCAAAGCATTCTTCAAAAGTCCCCTACATGACATCATAATAGAGATACGATCAAAGATCATTACGTTCAATGAAAACCATAAGCAATGACAAAGCACTTGCAACTATGACATCATGTCACTCATGCTAGGAATTGAACTTAACGCGATTGTGACTAGCAACCTTCACTACATATGAATATAAGTTTGTAACGATTATGTGAAACATCCTTATATTCTAGCATCATATTTATGCATGCCAATTAAGTGTCGACCCCTAATTAACAAACACAAATAAGTTATTAATCAAACAGTTAAGCCAATTGCATTCACGATTCAAGAATTCATAATTGGAATTTATCAAATCAAATTGCACACATAGTCATGGCTTTGAAATCACCCCTAACCAATAGGGGTTTAGCCACTCATGTTCATAGCAAAACGAAAGGGAAAGGAATTACACAATGAAATCATAAAACGAATTACACCTAGAATGCACCAACAATGAAGCTTGAACATCCAAGGATCCTTCCTTCTTATTTCTTGCTGCGGCACACAAGTGGGTGAGTGTATGGATTGGGTTTTGGAGGTTATGGATGGTGTAGAAGGGTGGAATGGTGTTTAGGATGGATGTATGGTGCGGCTAGGAGTGTTTTTGGGCAGAAACTATGGAGATTGGTGAAGGATGGGTGCGGCAAAGGTGGTGGATGATTTCTGACGTGAATGGGAGTGAATGGGGATGTTTTGTGGCTGCACAAGGATGTTTATTTAAAGGGATTTAGGAAATAAAACCCTAGGTTAATTAGGTAAACAGAAATTAAGTCTAAAGCTCTAGAATTAAGGAAACAAATCAGAAAACTAAGGGAAAATAGGCTAAAGGGTGCGGCAAGGCATTAAAACACAATAGGAATGTGTTTTTATTCAGAAAATAGGAAAGAATCACTCTCCCTTGCACGGCAAGGAAGAGGAAAGGTCAAGGGATGCGGCTGTGATGTAGGAAAGGTTTAGGGAAAGGTTTAAATGTCCTAAAACTGAAGGGAAAGGGTTCCCTTGCACGGCAAGGAAGATGGAATTGTGGAAAAGGCATGTGAGGTGCGGCATTGATGTAAACCATGCAAGAAATGTGTGCTTGATGTCCTAGAATACTTAGAAGACCTTCAAAGTTGATAACACTTAGGGACACTTAGGAAAGGTCAAACCAAAGTAGGAAACCTTGGCTTAACTTTCCTACTTCAAGTAGGAATCCTTGTTGGAATTGGAATCCTTGTTCTTCTAGGAATCCTCATGTGATTAGGAATCCATCTTCAATTAGGAATCCTTCGTTGATTAGGAAACCTAATTTCTTCAAGTCTTCAAATTCATCCAAACCCTTGGCTCCAAATATGTGACATTCATTCCAAGCTCCATTTTGCTCCAAAAGGCTCCAAAATGAATCTTTTTATATGCTTTGCCCTTAAAACCTGAAAACACATAAAACTAGCTTAAAAGACTACTTTAACTAAGAAAACACCATGGAAATGCATAAGAACTAGCTAACTAAGGCGCATAAATATGCTCCTATCAAAGCTAAGATGGATTTTTCTTATGATAATGAGGGAGCATATGTAATCCGTTTTTCGCTCTTTTTTCATCTGCTCTATCAGATACAATGTTTGACAAAAAGAGTCCATTTAAATTAGAAAGAGTTGCATTAGGCATAATTGGACAAAGGAAAGCTCTTTATAGCCACAAAAAAGTAAAACTGCTTTATAATTGGACAAAGAAAGAGGAAGATAAGAAGAAACAAAGAAAAGGCCCTTAAAAATTTGGTAGAGACATTTTCAACAAGTGACATAAAAAAACAGAGCCAACCAAACAGAAACTCAATACCAATATGCAGCAAAAAGAAAATAATGCCTGAGTAAGAAAAAAAAAAACAACAACAAAGCCTTTTCCCACTAAGTGGGGTCGGCTATATGAATCCTAGAACGTCATTGCGCTCGGTTTTGTGTCATGTCCTCCGTTAAATCCAAGTACTCTTAAGTCTTTTCTTAAGATCTCTTCCAAAGTTTTCCTAGGTCCTCCTCTACCCCTTCGGCCTTGAACCTCTGAGCAAGGAAAAAAACAAAAAAAAAATTATAAACCTGAGCAGCGATGTAGAATTCATACAAATGCAATAATGTTTCCTTCAAATGAAAACCTGTAGGAAAATAAAAAACCAAATGAAATAGCATGGCAGAAAAATTGAGGGGGAAAATAAATTAAAAATAAATAAATAAATAAAAAACAAAGAGGACGAATGACGTTGTCCAATGTACTTAATTTCTCTAGAGTATAATGACAGCTTATTTATTTGTTGACCATATGAGATTAGTAGTTGATTTAATTAGTCCAGCCGCAAAAGAACCCAATTCAACGCTTAAGCCTAGCTTATCACTACATTGAAATGACAAAGAAAATGCATATTATATCCATCCTTTCAGTCATTCATTAGACAGATGTGTTTGAATGCCACTAATACCAATGATAAATTTCATTACTCTGCACATATAAATTGTTTAGCCAAAACAATTGTTCATAAAAAATTAAAGCATCCAAGTGCATTAAATGAAGATATATCTATATCTAAAGAGGAAGGCTTATATATTATACCCATCTCGATATGGATTTGGGAAAAAAGAAATTTCAAAAGCTAATCATCAAATTTTTTTACTTCCTATGTTCTTGGGGATCATTACAATTTTTCTTGTCCTGAATTTGAACATACTTGAAACTGAATTTCAAAACTACAAACTTAAATCAACACTCTTAGTTTGAATCCAAAAATACTTAACAACTAAATAAAATCACACCTTAGGCTGCAAGTTGAATCAAAACTGTGGAATTTCAAAAGCACCCACCACAAACACAGGGGTCTTCGCAGGCTTCAAAGAAAAGTCACAAATTCGAAAAACCCTATCTCTTGGAACTGAAAACAAAACCAAATTAACCATCATCACCCATAATCCGAAGCTGCAAACAAAATCCCCTAAATCACAACCAAAAAATTTGAACAAAAAACCCATTTATCCAAATTTACACTCCCAAGCACATAACATTCAAACCAGAGAATTACCCATTTAGAAATCCTATCTCATATGTATTAAAATGATTAACAATTCTTAGTGAATCGTCATAAAATAGGTATAAAAAACTAATCATGTTTCTTAAATTTAAAAATGGGAAACTTAGAGAAAGAGTACTGAGTTTTCAGTTCTTACAACAACGAAAATAACCTTATCTTTTTATTTTGAACTGGGATTGATTTCTGTCATCAGCGTTAACAAAACATGTACTTTTAGCATGTACTAATTAAATTCAAGCTGACCAACAAAAAAAGCAATTACAATCAAACTAACCTTTTTTTTCCTCCGAGAAAGAGAGTGTAATCAAAAAGCAAGCCGGAAAAAAATAAACCAAAAAAAATATTACACATTACTAAATTTCTTGTTGGCGTTTATCAGAAATTTTTCACTAAAAATCAAATTCCAAAACAAACTTAAAAGCCAAAATTTGACAATAAATAAACCTCTTCAACAATTTGGATTAGCCATTGATAGGAGCATATTTATGCGACTTAGTTGGCTTGTTCTTAAGCATTTATGTTGTTTTTCTTTAGTTATTTTAGTGTTTAAAGTCATTTTCGTGCAATTTCAGGTTTAGAGACGAAGTATGCAAAGAAGTGCAAAATGGAGCATTTTAGAGCAAAATTGAGCTGGAATGGAGTGTATGCTAATGGAGCACAAGGAATGGACGAGTTTGAAGGTCAAAGGAGCTTAAGAAATGAAGAAATGAAAGTGAAGAACAAAGAATTCAGATTTGGAAACCAAAGTTTCTAAAGTTAGGAAGTTTCTATTCTTGGAGGTTTCCATTTTCGAGAGTTTCTATTCTTGGCTTTGGGCTTTTAGATGACCTAAACCCTAATTCCTTGTGGACCCTAACCCAAGCCGCACCTAGGCCTCTAGAATATCTGATTTCCTTGCCTTGCAAAGCATTCTAGAAGGCCCATCTCTAAACCCTAACCCTAGCCGCACCTTAGGCCTTATTCCCACTAAAAATCTGATTGTTTTAACCTAATTTCTGGTGGATTTGGGCTTCTAGAAACCCTAATCTGATTACCCTAGGGTTTTGGATGCCTATATATACTCATTATAACCCCTAGATCAGATATCATCTCCCATACACAATCATTCACGCCAGAAATCTGCCCTTGATTTCTGCCGCACCTTTCCATCACCAAAGTCCCAAAATTCTACCCAAAATCATCCCTAGCCGTACCCCCATCAACCCTAAACCTTTCCATACCATTCCCCATCCATTCTACACCACAAATAACCCCAAAAACCTGTTCTAAAGTTCTCTGCCGCAGCAAGGAGGAAGGAGAATTCGTTGATGAGCTTGCTGCCAAGTTGGAGCGTTCTAGGTGTTTTCTTTCTTTGGATTTTAATTTCTAAATTTATGTATCTTTGCTTTGCGAGTATGAGGAACTAAACCCCCCTTGGCTAGGGGGGGATTCGAAACCATGTTTATGCTTGCTATATGATTTGATTACTTCTAATTGCGTTTCATAAGTTGTGAATTCAATTTACTTATCTACAAGAATTAAAACTGATTTGTGTATGTTGGTTGAGGGTCGACACTTAATTTGCATGCATGAATTTGATGCTAGGATATAAGGAAATTTCACCTAATCGTTATGGACTTATATTCATAAGTAGTAAAGGTTGATGATCTCAATCGCGTTACGTAAATTCTTGGCATAAGTTTCATGCAATCATAGTAACAAGTGCTTCGTCAATGCTTATGGTTTTCATAGAACTTAATGATTCTTGCTTGTATCTCTATTATGCAATCATGTAGGGGACTTGTGGGGAATGCTTTGGGTTGTCGTATGCAATCATCCAATTCAATAACGTTAGGAAAATCTGAAGGTTAATTTAAGCGGACCTAATTAACTTGGGGCTTTGAGAATTCATGGGTTATTGAAAAGCAATTGGAAATCGTTTTGAATGCAAGTATAACATGTGTGGAGATGAACCCCTTAGCTAGCTTTCTATCCATTCAATTCAATCAAATTCGTTTTTACAATCTGTTCGTTTTACAAAGTTTTGTTTTGTTTTCAATTTCGTCCAAAATCAATCCCCCTTTTCTTTGTTGAGTCATATTAGTTAGAAGTCAAGTTAGTTTGTGTTTTTAAGTGTTTTGAGTCAAGTTGAAACCTAATTTCGTCCAAGTTTGTGTCTAGTGTTCAAAACTGCCCAGATTGTGTTTTTAAGGCAGTTTTGAGTGTTTTGGTGCTGTTTTGAGTCTTTTGGTTTGTTTTGGTATTTTAAAGTTTAGTTTTGCATTCTTTGAGTCTAGTTTAGTGTTTTAAACTTGTTTTTACGTATTTGAGTCAGTTTTCAAGTGATTTTGCAATCCCTCCTAATCCCCGGCCTAGAACGATCCCTACTTATATACTTACTACAATTGATAAAAAGAGGGTTAATTTGAGTGCTAGTTAATATTATATCAGCCATTACTCTGGCCAGAAGCCAAAATCTGTCTACAAAACCTCTACCTCAAGTGGGCAAACTCCCAAAATAATATGAAAATTACACAAATCCATACACCCTTCCAAAACCCTAGCAATCGATATAAATTTGACACCAAAAATAATTTCAGGGAAATTAATAGATAATTAAAAAAAGATGGAAACTTTACAAACGGCAACACAGATACAACCCCAACGACGTTGTAGATCCGCTGCGCTATTTGGCTGCAACGTCTTGCATCCATCCTGCAGAAAATAAATTGGAAAATATGTCAGGGCTGTGAATTTGATGCCCATGCTTGTTATCAAGTTGATATTGATGACTCTTACCACCGCAAATATGCATTCCAATTTTGCTGGGGTTGTGTAAACTATTTAATTCATCCTTCTGTTTTGCACTCCCTACTCTTTTGGTAGACTATCTCATCTACAAACAGGTGGTATAAGATAAACCTTTCATAAAAGAATTGAATTGGAGTTCATTACAGCTAATCAGAACTCCAAAATAAAATTGATTTGATCATTACAACTGAATTCTTTTAGTTTCTGAGCTTAGCCAAAACCCCAAATACAAAGTAGCTAAAAAACCCTCCAAAAACTTGCTCATAGATTCATCAAACCGCCGAAAAATAAAAAACCCAGAAGCTAAAAGCAATAACCCAAAACTCACAAAACTCAAAACGACGACTGAAGACGCCCAAAAAAACCAAATTGGAAAAGGATCGACGAAGAACTCACCGAAATCGAATCGAATGGAGAGAATGAACCATCAGGATATGACGAATGCGGCAAGCCAGGGGCTACTATGATTGAGTTTTGGGTTGTGGATTTCAGATTTCTCATCCGGGGAAAGGAGGAGGATTCTAGGTTGGGCCAGTTGGGGAAAGCAAGGAGCAGGGAGAAAAAGGAGGATGCAGAAAAAAGCAAAACGCTTTCTGGGGTTTGACGGAGTCTTATAGCTAGTTGGAGGAAGATTGAAGCGGTGGAAAGGAAACAACGAAACCGTGAGAAATGGAATGAAATTGTGAGAGCAAGATTGAAGCGGTGGAAAGGAGGATGAACAATGAGTCGAGAAGAGAGAGGGAAGAAGCAGCATACACGCGTCCCATTTTGCTCTCCGTTTGACAACAAAGCAAACTGACAGAAATTGAAATAACAGCAAAATAGTGGGGGTAAAATCAGAAATACACTGTGTTTAGTATTTCAGTTTATTTTCTCTTATACTATAATTTTCAATAATTCCTCAGACAATTTTATTATAATTAAAATCATAATAATATCCAAATAAATTATTAATCAATCATCTCAATCTTCTTTCAATCCAATGGCTCATAATTTTACTCATTCTACAGTCTCGATTGCTCGGATTGATAGTGTAAAATCAGGTCTAAACAACTATATATTCTCCTCCAATGACTCATGCTTATATTAATTTCTTGTTTATTTTTTCTTTTTTTTGTTTCCTTGTTTATCTAATATTCATTCCTAGTTTATTATTTATGATATTCTAAGGGCATGCTTACTTATAAAGTATGGTAGCATTCACATTCTTGTATTTATTAACAACTAAAGAATGAAAAAATTAGTGCATTCGAGTATCTCATGCCTAAAAAAGTCAAGGCATGAGATTATTATAGAGAAGTCGTTTATCCTATACCCCATCATTAATATCCACATTCTTTTACAGTCTCATATTTTCTTATGGTAAACATACCGTAAATGTGGTTGTAGATTCTATAATAGATCTTCATCATCGTTATTTTTCTGTTATATAATAAACGTTGTTTTCAGTAGAGGTACACAATTGATTTGATCAATTAATTATGTTCAATTAGTACATCGACTGATGTGAGGTTAAAACATGAACCGTGTGAATCCAAAACTTGAGTCGAATGGACCACCTCAACAATTTCAAGTTCAAAGTGAACCAAGATAAAGGAAAATGGAAAATTCCAAGTCGAAAGGAGTGCCAACTAGCTAGCAACCCAATTAACTGCCCAAACTAAGTTGACCAAACCAACTCTGTTAAACATGATATGTTTCTGTACCATTACAACACCATAGAACTAACCTTGAGAAGTCATCTTCCTAGCACGGCAAGGACTGCAACTGCAGCAAGCTTTCCTCGAACACCCTAAACTTTAAAGGTTACTCTTCTGCACACTCACCACCACTGTATTACTCGAACCTATGGGGATTTTTACAAGTATGTGTATCGGTGGTGTATGCAGGAACCTTCCCTTGGTATTTATACTACTTCAACCCTAGCATACATTCCCATAATCATACGCTAGGATTCCTTATTGTACAAGGACATAATCTACCAAATCTCAATCCAAATAGGATAGTATCAAGAGCCCTTATTCTCCAATTATAACCGGGTTATATACCTTTACTTGGAGTCCAAGTTATAGCTTATAACTAAACCCTAATCACACTTACATTCCACATCAATCCTTATTAACTATATTAACCTATTAGTTGTTGGATTAGAGTCTAACGTCCAACTAGCTAGCAACCCAATTAGCTGCCCAAACTAAGTTGACCAAACCAACTCAACTCCAGTTTGACAACAACACTTCCCTAATTGCTTTTGTTTACCTTTTGTTTTAACTTTTTTATAAGTGAAAGGTAAGGGAGTGGCTGGGGAATGCCAACCTGCATTAGTAGTACTCTGATTAATGGACGTGTGGCAAGCAGATAGTGGTGTTGGTGCCTAAAAGAGGAAATATATTTGCTCACTACCCTTAAGTGATGGTGATGTGTTGGAAATGTGCCCTAAAACCAATCATATGATGATACTTTACGGACATTTCACATGTTAAACTAATCTAGTTTAATATCAAGGGCATATATTATTGTTTTAAGCCGTCTCATATAAATGTTATATGCTTAAACGATAAGTCCAAGGAATATGTAATTAGGAGAATGTAATTTAAACAAGTTAGATTTATGAGACCACTCTCTTTCGTATACATATCCTAAACGTTCCTGATCATAGGATTGCCAATTGGGCATTGACAGTCCGTTAAGATCAGTATGTGCTATGTCTTCTCTTAGTGAGAGTGACTGGTCTCGAGTCATTGGTGTAAATAACACCAAGACAAGTACGTAGGTGCTCAATAAGGAATGAGTTCACTGAACACGATCAACGAAGAGTTCTCATACTCATGTCACATGAGAACTCATGGTTGGGATAATGCAAAGTAGTACTTTGACCTGAGGCATCATAGTTGTCTTGTGGTTAGGTTCTTGATCTTTGATTATGTCAAAGTCACTCCATTCGCAGGTGTCCACGGCATAGTTGGGGTTAAGCCACTTAGCCATGGAGGCAAGTGAATGCGCAACAAGGGATCTCTAACCTTCAAACCGTTTGAGGTAGAATACTCTATGATATGATTAAGAATCTCTGGCCAGAGTATGAATGAGATTTAGGAAGTCGTTCCAAATCACATTCAAGGTAATCATATAAGTAAATGAATCACATTGGATAGTAGACATGAATAAACTATCAAACCAAACAATGTGGTCAAGAGTATTGTATTAGAGAAAGACCGTATTGCATTGTAATCCTAAACTGAATAGGTTCTCCACCTCTTCTGATTAGCTTGGTGATAGGAGCATATTTATGCGCCTTAGTTAGCTAGTTCTTATGCATTTATGTTGTGTTTTCTTAGTTAAGTTAGTCTTTTAAGCTATTTTCATGTGTTTTCAGGTTTTAAGGACAAAGTAAGCAAAAAGATGCAAATTGGAGCATTTTGGAGCAAAATTGAGCTAGAATGGAGCTCATGCATGTGGAGCACAAAAAATGGACGAATTTGAAGGATTGAAGAAGCTAGGAATGTGTTTCAAAGTTAAAGAATTGAAGATGCAAAGTTTCCTAGTTGAAGTAGGAAAGTGCTTAATTGAAGATGAAATCCTAGTCAACAATGGATTCCTAGTTGAAGAATGATTCCTAGTTGAAGTTGGATTTCTAGAAGATTGAAGATTCCTACTCAAACAAGGTTTCTTATTCGAAGAAGGAAAGTTAAAAGCCAAAGAATCAGCTCAAGTGAAGAAACCTTATCCAAAACATTATCCAAACCTTATCCTATCCTATCTTATCCTAATCCTAATCCACCTATATTTCAACTGCGAGGGAGGATTCCTAACTATATTAGGGTGCTTAAAATCAGATTTCTAGAAGACCTAATCCTTTCCAACAAAGGTGGTGCCTAGAACCTTTCTAGAAGACCTTTGCCTTGCATTGCAATTCAGCCACTTTCCCTCCAATTCTTGCCGTGAGTTTTCACCCAATTCCCTTGGGATTTTGGTTTCTAGAAGCCCTTATCCTTTCCTAGTTTAATGCCGCACCTTATCCTCCCATTCCTTTTGGATTTCTGATTTGTTTTCCTTCAAGGATTGTGTGTTATTTTCCTATGCAAATTAGGCCTTTAAATCCTTTTCCTTTGCTACCTAGGGGCTGTGATTTTCAGCCTATAAATACAACCCTTTGCCGCACCAATTAATCACCACCCTTTACCATATTTTCACTACACCATTCACCCAAACATCCCTCTTGTGCCGTGAGTTTTCAAAGGAGAAGGAAGGAGACTCTTGGAGCCGTGCATGCCATTCAAGGAGCTTAGATTGTTGGAGCGTTTCTAGGTGTTTTCTATCTTTATGTCAATGTTTAAATTTATTTATCTTTGTTTATTTGCGAACATGAGGAACTAATTTCTTTATAGTTAGAGGGGAATTCAAAGCCATGATCATATCTTTTATATGACTTGATTTCCTCCAGTTATGATTTCATAAATCGTGAATGTGGTTTACTTATCTATTTGATTGATAACATGTTTATGTATGTTGATTGAGGGTCGACACTTAGTTTGCATGCATGAATTTGATGCTAGAGTATAAGGGAATTTCACCTAATCGTTATTAACTTATATTCATAAGTAGTAAAAGTCGCTAGTCACGATTGTGTTAAGTAAATCCTTGGCAAGAGTAACATGCGTATTCCATGGTTATGAATGCCTCGTCAATGCTTATGATTTCCATTGAACTTAATGATCTTTGATATGTGTCTCTATCATGCGTATTCCATAGTTAGGGTCCTTGATAAGAATAATTTGGTTGTAATGCGTATTCCATTCAATTCAATGAATCTAGGGAAATCTGAGAATTAATTGGTGCAATCTAGTTAATTTGGGGCATTGTCATTCATGGTTTGTTGAAAGAGTAACTGGAAATCGAGTCGTATGCATATGTTTCATGTGTGGAGAATGAACCCTCTAACTAGCCTTTCACCATTCTATTTCATCAATTTCGTGAGTTTTTAAGTTTGTTTACAAAGTTTATGTTTTAAAAGTTCAATTTCGTCAAAACCAAACCCCTTGCTTTTAAGTCTTGTTTTTAGAGTCAAAACTTGTTTCCTTTAAGTCTTTTGAGTCTTTGAAGTTCTAGTTTCATCCAAATCACTTGTTAGGTCTAGAATTGAGTTTTTTTTATTGTTATTTGCTGTTTTGAGTGTTTTAAGTTAGTTTTGAGTTTATAGAGTCGAGTTTAGTGTTTTTTGAATCTTATATTTGTTGATTGGCATCCCTAGTTAATCCCCGGTCTAGAACGATCCCTACTTGCATCATTACTACAATTGTCATCAATAGGGTTTAATTTGTGTGTCAAGTTAATTTTCACACCACTTGGGTAACCATGACATACTGCTAGGTGTCACTCATGGTTTGTGGAAGCCCTAAACGTGTATAATCACTAAAGGGAGAATTGAAAGTAAGTTTCAATTCACAATTGATTTGAAAGAGTTCTAATCGCCCACTGCCTTGCTAAAAGGAACCTAATGGATCGTACACCATGTAAGGTAGAGATTGAAGAAACAAAGGAGATGAGTAAGGATAATTAAATGGTTTAATTATTTATTTATGGCTAGGATTAATTAATATGTTAATTAATCAAACGAATAAGTTCGTTATAGACCTAAGGTTAGTTTTGGGCCGCAAGGCCCAATGGGATTTGAATGTCAAGCCCATTAACTCAAGTTGTATGACAACTTGAATAAACAAAGGGCTTGAAAGCCCAATAAACCCTTAAGGCCGGCCATTTAGAGGAGGGTACTGAACTTGCTTTAATTACAAGTTTGCCACTCCAATGAACGAAGGTATAAACATGACTTTATAGCCAAAATTCATTTAGGGTTTTCTTTTGGGGAAAGGATGAGAACACAAGCTCTCTTTTCTCTCTAACGAGGCCGGCCACCCTAGAGGAAAATAGCTAACAATCTTACTTCCTCTAGGTCACTCATTTCTTCATCAATCTTTCCTTGGTGTGGAGACTTAGAGGTTCTCAACTTTGAGAACTTGGAGAAACCAATTCTTCCATCCAAATCCATGGAGCTAAGAAGCAAGGAATGAAGGCCCTATCTCTTGGGTGATTATCCTTTGCTTATGCAAAGAGGAATCAACAAAGGTATAATTTCTCAACTCACTTTGTTTTGAGTTGAGTCTTGGTTCACCTAACTACTAGGCTTTGAATTTAATGGGTAATGTTTTGTTTTGAGTGCATGCAAGCATGATTCCGCCTTTAATTTGTTAATTGCATGCTATAGATGTTGCTCAAATGAACATGTTTTTCACAAAATTTCCTTCAAGTGGTATCAGAGCCTAGGTCTAGTAGTTGGTGAATCCTTTTAGGTTTTGTAGTTCTGTTGACCCTAGAAACTACCAAGCCTATGTGGCACGCAGGCCGAGTAATCTATAAGTTAACTACGTCATTCGGTGAATGCGGGGCGTGCCAACTCGTCGGCCGAGCTCGGCCGAGGAGTAAAATTTGTTGATGTTGCGTTGGGTGCGTGGCTGACTTCTGCGTCTTGCGATTGCGGCCGAGAAAGGAACACGCCTCGGCCTCTTGGGCTCTCGAACCTGAAGACAAGGTTACTATTCTTACGAAGTTCACGAGTCGTCGCCGTCAGATTCGGTCACAGTGATGTTATTCGTCAGAGTAAACTCACGCCGAATCGACACCAGAGTGTAAGGGCACAAATATTCAAAGCAAATATAAGTTTTAATGGTGAACGTGGTTCGGCCGTCCGAATGCCGAACTCTAAATCCCACTTGGGAATATTCAATCATAAAATAACTCGGCGAGCAAAGCGCCGAGCTCGATATGCCGTAACACCTCACTTCGCCGAGAAGGCTAATGAGATGACCTCAATCAATAAGGATCCGGAAATCCTCCTCGACCGAGACTTGGATAGGTAATCAACCGTTCTCGCCGCAGTGCTGTTGATGCCAACGGAAGATACTGCGAGATCGACTGATTCTACGGTGACAGAGCTATCTATGCCGACTTAAGATATCACCGGTTGCTTCCACAGTGCTGTTGATGCCAACGGAAGATGTGTCAGCGAAAAAGAAAGAAAAAAATCTCAAGTTGTTGAGAGTTTGCGCAGGGCAGTTTTGTATTGATTTGCAGGGGGCTTGAATGATGCACAGCCTCTTCTATTTATAGCAACGGCTCCCCCCAAGGTCGAGTTAAAACCCTACTCGGACTAGGTCTTCTTCTCCTGATCAGCACCAACTTGACCAGTCCTATTTTCACTAGGATTGTGAACCTAGTCCTTAACCGAGCCGGATTCGCTTCCGGGTTATTAATCCTACCGAAACTCCCTATTGCACTAGGACTCGACTTGTCTTGTGTTGTGACCTAGCCGACCTAGGTTTAGAGGCCCACGTGCTAAACCATCCATGGCATTCTTATCGCAAGGCCTTCCGGGCCGAGAATGATTCTATACTCAGCCCAAACTATTATTTTGGGCCCAAACATTGCCCCCTCGCTTCTGAGGTCCTCGGCCTGAATTCGTTGGCCGAGTTTCGGCCTTGAAGAAGCGAATGTAACCCTCAGAACCCCAGTGCTCTATTTCCAAGCGCATTTACTGAGCACGATTGCACGATCTTGATCCTGCTAACCAACTCGCCACGTGGCGTATTCTAACACGACCAATCCCTAATAATGACGTCTAAGGCGTGCGGCTACCTGAACCGTCATGCCATCATGACCTTATGGCTGAACCTAGCCACTCTACCTCAATCCGCGAGCTGCTTGTCATCGTGCAGACGTCGAAACGTCTTTCACCATTAATCTCGCCATCACACGCAATCGTGCGCCCCCAAAACCTGAGACTCTCGGTTTTCTCAACTGCATTTCCTAAATGTTCATCATGATCATCGATTCCTTCGGTCGATTTTGCCATTTGTTTTGAATTTCGAACGATTGCCCTTCCTTCCAAAATCCTATAAATACTGAGAATCCCTCATTCATACTTTACGCTTTCAAAATCTCTCTGAAATTTCTTGCCCTTGTTCTCTAGCGCAGTTCTTTTTCCAGGTCTTCGTCTCCAAATCCCCCAACCCAGAAAAACCCCTTTTTCACCGGACCTTTTAAACCTCCTACAATGGCCTCCTTCATCTCTAAGCTTTCCAGGGAATGTGATCAGTGTCAGAAGATTCTTGATCGAAGCTCAATCAAAACCATACGGTTTGAAAGTGACATGAGCATTTCTCACCAAATCTTGGGTCCTCTTTTCAAAGCGGCAGTACCGTCAGCCATTACTGGACTTCTTCAGGAGCATTGCCTATCACCCTTGCTCCAAGGGTTTGAATGGTCGAGATGGGATGCGGCGAAACCTCAAGGCTCCTGGCCTTCGACCACTACAACCTGGGCAGTTTAGGTTGTTCAAATGGAAAAGCTCTTCGGCGAGCAATGGAAGGCCTTCGGTATCTACGACGCCATCCTCCTTTCATCTATGGACGTCGTTCTCGACAAGGAGCTTCTCCTAGCCGCCCTATGTTTCTGGTGTTCGACCACCAACACCATGGTTCTCTCTCTTGGTCCCATCGGCCCCACCATTCTTGATGTCACTGCCATTTTGGGAACTTCAGCAACTGGAATTCCCATCGATGCTGCCCTCGCCGGGTACCCGTCGAATCTTAACCTGAAGACGCTTTTTGACCGACGGGCTTCTGAAACGTTGAGCCGTGAGGGTCACATCCCCTCAAAAGAAGACGTTCAGAAACTTCACAAGAACTTCTTCAACTACAACACCCTCTATCTCCATTTTGCCAGCCGAGGAGAAGAGGCCCTGCGAGAAGGGGAACATGAAGCTTTCCTTTTCTATTGGTACAACAAGTACATTTGTTGTACCAAATCGAACAAGTGCTTGGTCGAGAACATGCCGGTGGCCGAGGCCCTGGCTAGTGGTCACGTCCTGGCACTTAGTCCTAACATCCTGGTCCATCTCTTCCGTTGCCTGGTTGAGATGACCCTTCACAAGATCGACCCATACCAAAACGGTCCCCTCTGGGTCTTTCAACTCTGGGTGCAAGTTTATTTCGCCTCCCTTCGGCCAGCGATCGTCGATTTCTCGCCAACGGAAGTGCTTGGGCCTCAGCTGGCCTCCCGACCAACACCCCCTCACCAAGCCAAAAAGGTATTCAGATACTTTTTCGCCCTTGATGACCTTTCCAACGAGGAGTTCTTGATATGCCGTCGTCGAGAATATCCCTCCTCAATTGAGCTACCCACATCATTGTGGGGCGCGGACGAAGATGCCGACCTTCGTCAGTCCTAGGGGCCGTTCGTGCTTACTCGCGATCTTCCTCTTGGCTGTGATGGCAAACGAACGGGCTGGGAAGTATACCATCCTAATTTCCTTGCTCAACAGCTCGACTACCTCCAAGGCTGCCCAGTCCCCCTTCTCTCCTCTCGAACCGTCATAAGCCGTGGGCGCGAACCGGGCTCCTCAGAGAAGGAATGCACTATCGCCAAGAGGGAGTTCCAAGAGCAATGCCAAAGTTTCCGTCTTCGACCGGCCACCCCTGAAACCCTCTGCACTGACACCTTCGGTGACTGGTGGGAACAGTATACCCAGGAGTTCTTTGGTGCTCCGGTCGAAGGCGTGTTGAACAAACTCTTCGGTGACCGGCCTAAGAAGGCCTCGGCCCCCCAAGCTCAAGGTAACCTTACTGATTTGCTTTTACTTTCTCAGGTAGTCGACCGTTGAGAAAGGTGGAGGCAGTCGCTGCAGCTGCGGCCGAGAAGAAATCGGTCGTTGCTAAGAGGGCCAAGACCGCTGTGCTGCGCAAACGGCCTCGTCAAGAAGCCGAGCCGGTCATCGAACCTCCGCCGCCTGCCAAGCGGGTCAAAAAGCTGGCAAAGAAATGAGCACGGGAGATCCACGTCATCTCCAGTCAAACTACGGAGGCGACGACTCCCGGTGTTTCTTCTTCTCCCACCGTCGGCCAAACCTTGGTCGAGAAACAGCCAACTCTGGCCGTAGAAACAGTCCAAGCACGGCCTATTTCTATGGTCGAGACACCAGTTGTAGCTCCATCGGTCGAGGCTGCGCCTGTCCTAGAAAAGGCAGTCCCTGCGACCAAGGGGGCTTCTCCCGCACATCCAAAACCTTCGATCCTCGTTCTGGAAGAGAGCGAGGGGAGCGATGAAGTTCCATTGGCGAGTCACCCTCATCCCCGCCGTCGACCTCCTCCTACGTCCATGGCGGCCGTTCCAATCGATCCTTCTACGGCCGGCCGTGGCAAACGACCAGTCGGGGAACCAGCAGCGGCGGCGGAATCGCCTGCTCCTCCGCAAGACCAGGATCTCAATCCTGCATTCGAAACGGCTGTCTCGGTCGGCCCTTCCACGGCCGACCGTGGCAAACGACCTGCTGAGAAGCCAGAGGCGACGGCGGAAACGCCCGTTCATCCTCAGGACCAGGACCTCAATATTCCTTTCTAGGAAGCCGCTTCGGCCTTCGTAAGTGCCCTCTACCGCCTTTCCTTGATTACTTGTCTGCCTTAGAATTCTAAACAAGGAAAGTACTAAATGTCAGGTGCCTATACACTCTTTTCATCAAAAATCCTATGCGCCGAAAGGCGTTATCTATATTTCTTGGCCACCTCAGTGGCCATCGAACGTAGATAACCTCTATCGGCCGCGTGAACTGAGAAACAGTCTAAGACACTGGGCTCGGCCATTGAGTTCTTTAGGTTCGAGCAACGATCCTGGAGACATGGCCGAGGTCTCCTCTCGGCAGGTTAAAAGAAACGAAACCTTCTTGCTATCTTTTTTATGACTTCTTTTGAGCTTAACCTGATTTGTGTGTGTAGGCTTCGTGGGAGGTCGAATTTAAAGCTCTTTTGTCCAGCACCACCGGAGGGTCTGGTCCTTCTGCCGCCACAATTGACGCTGCTGATTCAACTGCTCTAACTCGGCTGCAAGAGGTCTTGTCGCTTTCGGCGTCGCAAGTCCTTGAGCGCAAAGGTCTTGATGTGCTGGGTGCGTGTCTCAACGACCTTGGAGTCGACGGTCAGCTGAGCGGCGAGGCTGTCGTTCGGGCGTCGACCGCCTTGGAGCGGGTTTGAGAAACTTTCAGTATTTTTTAGAGTGCTCAAAGGGCCGAACAAGACCTGCAGGCTGCCATGGCCGTTCAAGATACTCTCCGTCCGAAGATTGACGCCCTAAAGGCTAAAGGAAAAGCCTTGGCCGACCTCGACCGTCAAATGGCCGAATTGGCGAAACGCCGGTCGGCCATTGCTTCCGAGCTTGCCAAGGGCTTCGAGTCGGGCGGTAAGGTTTGTTTGACCGAGTATGCGGCGAACACAAAATGGGTCGAGCGGTTGAAGCTGGACAAGAAGAATCGGCAGGCCAAGGTCATCATGGGCGAGGTGCCGTGGTTGGAGCTGAAGGCCCTGCTCGGCACTCTTCTACCTTCTTCACCTTAAATGTATTTGAATGTAAACCGATCGACTTACTCATTTTGTACATGCTTATCAATCTGAATGAACTGGTTTTCTATTCCCGCATTTCCCATGTGATCGGATAGTATTTCTTTAAAAACTTCCCATTGATTGGTAATCTGTGAACTACACCGGTCCGGTCTTTAAGATGATACACCCCTTTTCCGTATACTTTATGCATAACGAACGGTCCCTCCCAATTTGGCGACCACTTGCCGAACCTAGGGTCTTTTAGTCTTACGGGTAACACCGTTTGCCAAACCAATTCACCCTCGTCGAATGTTTTTTGACGCACCTTTTGATTATAGGCTCGCTCGGCACTCCGTTTTTGTGCCACCAGTAAGTTATAAGCGTCAAGTCGCGCTTCTTCCAAATCTTCTAATTCCTGTCTCATGGACTGATTATATTCGGCGCTAAACAAACTACTTTGTTCAATTAATCGCAATGAATTTATGCTTAACTCGACTGGTAACATTGCATCGTGTCCGTAGGTTAATGCATACGGGGTTGTCGCAGTCGCCGATCGGGGCGATGTTCGATATGCCCATAATGCCTCGTTCAACTTCAAATGCCACATGCCGGGTCTTTCTTTTATTATTTTTTCGAGGATGCCGATCAACACTTTATTACTTGCCTCGGCCTGCCCATTTGCTTGTGGATAATACGGTGTAGACTGTTCGAGCCGAATTTTTAAATTTGCCGTATACTCTTTAAACCTTTCGGCTGTGAAGATTGTTCCATTGTCAGTTATGATCGTTTCTGGTACGCCAAATCTGGTCACAATGTGTTCCTCCATAAAGTCGCAAACTTCCTTAAACGTTAGCTCGGCATATGATTTTGCTTCGACCCACTTAGTAAAGTAATCGGTTGCGACTATTATCCATGCGTGCTTGGCAGCTCTGGAGGATGGCGTGATTTTGCCGATTACGTCCATGGCCCATCCTCTAAACGGCCATGGTTTAATGACCGAATGCAACGATTCGGCCGGGACCCTTTGTATAGGCCCGTGGATTTGGCATTGTACGCATCCTCGTGCAAACTCGATACAATCCTTTAGTATTCTCGGCCAAAAATAACCGTGTCGTCGAAGTAGCCATCGCATTTTTTGTCCGGATTGATGAGCTCCGCAAACCCCTTCATGGACTTCTATGATCGCCCGAGCACCCTCTTGGGGGCCGAGGCATAGCAGTAGCAATCTATCCTCCCCTTTTTGGTATAACTCGTTTTGGTACGTGACATAGTTCGTGGCGTGGACTCGTGTCTTGCGACTATGTTTTCCATTGGGATTGTCAAGGTACTGCATAATGGGTTTTCTCCAATCATCTGGTGTTGCTTCGACGGTACAAACCTCTATAGTATCTTGTCGGTCTAGCAACGAAGGTAAAGACATGACTCGAGTGCGTATTACATCGTCGCGCCGGAGGATTTGCTGGTTAACCAAGGCCGGGTATAGTTGTCGTAACACCGGTATTTCCCGGCCTAGCTTGCCCCCCAGGAGTTGTGCACCAGAGGCAATTTGAGCCAACTCGTCCGTGTCGGTATTATGGATTCGGGAAATATGTTCGAACGTAATACCGTCGAAGGACTCGGCCAAATAGCTGGCAACCATGTGGTAGGGTGCCAGGGTACAACTCATGCAGCGGAAATACCCATTAAGTTGGTTAATCACAAGCTCAGAGTCACCGAGGACGAGGGCACGAGTGGCCTGCAAGTCATGAAGGAGGCCAAGGCCGATGATAAGGGCTTCATATTCGGCCTGATTATTGGTGCAGTCAAAATCCAACTTAAGCGAAAAATACCAACGATTGTGATTAGGAGATTGAATGACAACTCCAACGCCGGCCGAGGATGAAGTACTGGACCCGTCAAAATACATCGTCCAATAGTTGTTGCGTGTTTCAACCATGCCGATTTCGACATCAGTGTCCCCAAAACCACAGGGGGAAGGGTGGTGAGCAAGGAAATCGGCCAATGCTTGGCCTTTGACAGCTTTCTGGGGCACATATTGCAAGCTAAACTCTGACAACGCCATCGTCCACTTCTCAATTCTCCCTTTTACGATTGGCCGGGTAAGCATGTACCGGATAACGTCGGTCTGGCCAATGACTTGTGTGACCGACGGAAGCATGTAATGCCGGAGCTTGGAGGCGGCGAAGAACACGGCAAGACAGAGCTTCTCAACGGCGGAATAATTGATCTCCGGTTGATTAAGATTTTGACTGAGGTAGAAGATAGCTTGCTCTCGCTCGGCATCGTTATCTTGGGCAAGGAGGCAGCCGATGGACTCTTCAGCCGCCAAGATATATAGTTTAAGAGGTTTACCGCACCGAGGTGGAACAAGGACATGTGGTGTCGTGAGAGAGACTTTGATTTGTGTAAACGCCGCCTGATGCTCGTCCGTCCACGCAAATGTATCCAAGTCCTTAAGTTTCAAAAGCGTTGAAAACGCTTTCATTTTCCCTGCCGAGTTAGCTATAAATCGGCGGAGAAAATTTATCTTGCCGAGTAAGGACTGCAGCTGTTTCTTTGTAGTCGGGGGTGGAGCACTGATGATTGCACGTGCTTTATTTTCATCCACTTCAATCCCACGGTGATGTACCAGGAAACCGAGAAAATTACCGGCCGACACACCGAATGCACATTTGGCAGGATTCATTTTGAGATTGTGTTGGCGCATACGAAGGAAAGCCTGTCGGAGATCATCCACATGAGTCCGCCGTTGTTTGGATTTAATTACAACATCGTCGATATAGACTTCGACGATGGTTCCAATTAAATCATGAAATATGGTGTTCATTGCCCGTTGGTATGTGGCGCCGGCATTTTTGAGGCCGAATGGCATAACAACCCATTCGTAAGTGCCGAGTGCCCCCGGGCAGCGGAAAGCAGTTTTGTGCACATCGGCTTTGGCAATGAAAATTTGGTTGTACCCGGCATGACCATCCATAAAGGATAAAATCGCATGATTCACCGCAGCATCGATTAACAGATCTAAAATCGGCATTGTATACTCATTTTTTGGAGTTGCCAGATTCAGATTTCTGAAATCGATGCAGATGCGCAGTGCACCATTCTTCTTTAAGACAGGAACGATATTCGCCAACCATTCCACATATCGAGCTATCCGAATGAACTCGGCTTTCAAAAGTCGAACCAGTTCGTCCTTGATGCCGAGTTGCACTTCGGTCGAGAATCGACGAGGTGGCTGCCGGAAAGGTTTACATCCGGGCTTAATACGTAATTCATGCTCGACAAGAGTACGATATAAGCCAGGCATTTCATGGTAGCTCCAAGCAAAACAATCTTTGAACTCCGTAAGCAAGGCGCGAAGTTCGTCCTTCATTTGTTGGGGAAGTAAAGCAATAATAAACAAAGGTCGTGGGTCGTCGGCCGTCCCAACATTAATCTCTTCCAATGGGGTCCTTAACTTGGGGCTGATGATCTTCGAGCTCGGCCGGGGCGGCTCGAACTTTGTCAAGAGATAAGACAGGACCATTATTTCCTTCGGCAAGGAACTCGACGAGGTTAACGCCCGAATTTGGTTGTTTAGATATAGTATACCAATGGGCCAGCAGTCGTTCCATAGTAGATGAAACCGCGGCCCTACGTTATTCCCGATCGGTGTCAAACATCGGTTTTGGGGAGGAAGTTGGCTAATCCGAGTCTCGCCGAATCCTGGTGGACAGTCTTGGCACCAACCTCGATAGCTTTCTGAATAGAAATCCGAGTCGGCCGTCCCTCATCATTGAAACCTTGCAAAGTAATGTAGCCGGCGTGGTCATCATAATACCGTGCTTGGATCATGTTAGTTTCGAAGGGTTGGCTATCGGCCGGGTGAACAGTGACCGATTTTCCGTCCCAAAAAATGAGCACTTGATATAATGAGGAAGGAATACAGCTGGTTTGGTGAATCCAATCTCGACCGAGTAGTGCATTATACTCGGTTTTGGAATCAACCACGAAAAAGGCGGTCATGTGAGTACGACCGGCAATATTCACTGTTAACGGAAGTACACCCTTGGTTTGGGATTTGTCGCCGATGAAACTACTCATTGTGATCCCTGACGGAATAAGTTCGTCATTAGAGCGACGTAGGGCCTTCATGATGTTCATAGGCATGATATTGACGGTAGCTCCACAGTCGACAAAAACTTTAGAAACTGGATATCCCTCGATATGGGTCGTCACATACAATGGCTTTAAATGATGGAGGTTGGCCGATGGTGAGCGAGGAAATAATTCGGCCAAAGCTGCTTTGATATTGTCATCTTTTGTTGTAGAGTCAACTTCAGCAACGGATACAAAATCAACATGGCCGGCTTCCTCGGCGACTACATCACCATCGAGGAAACTCGGCTGAGCTGTGCTGGATTGAAAAGCAGCGGGTAACACATGGACCATACTGATTTCCATGTTATCCAAGACTGATGGGCCCATCGGGTTAGTATCCACTTCGCTAGCCTCATCTCTCGTCTAGTCGGCGACTACGGCTTCCGTTGTTGTCAGAATTGGACAAAGAGACTCTTCTGCTCCTTCTTCAATGGTTTGATCCTGCGGTGTTGCTTCGGCAGCTTGTTGGTTCTGCGTGATTGCCTCAAGTGAGGTTGAGATCGACAGTGTGCTTGGGGTCAAGATCCGAGCCTGCTCCTGGTAGTGTATCCGGGCATCCCTGGTGTCGAGATAAGCATCCAATCACACAACACGTGCTATTTCATCGGTCGTAAGGCCGAAGAGAGAAACAGCCGAAAATACTTCGAAGTGATATCGTAAATACTGAAGGTCTTCCATTGAGAAAAGAAGGTCGGCTACATCGATGTCAGTGTATGGGTCGACTTCAAATCCAAGGACACGAGCTTCTCGTATGTGCTGGAACCTTGCTTTCAATCCTGGGTCTGAGGTCTTCTGAATGATTCGCTCGGCATCAGGACAAGTCAGGACTAGATCAATTGTATCCTGACATGCCTTCGGCAAACCATACAGATCATTGGCCGAATGTTTCTTATGAAATTCTCGCATGTATTCCAAAGCCTCCCCGAGGAACGGTGGGTGCAAATTCCGTCAAATTTTGATCAAAGGTTCTTGTATGGCCGGCGGGGCTAATTTGCTTTCGGCCTCTTGCCTGAAATGCTCGAGGCGTGCCTTCATCTCCCCCGGCCGAAGAAGAAGTTTGATCCGTCTATCAGCCTCTTCGAACGTGGTTTCGACATCTTGGTTGACCAGCCGTTTCCCTTGAACCAACTCCGTCATAATAGCTGGAGGTGGTCGTTCATCATCAGTAACAATTGTGTCCTTCGGCCGCCATTCAGGGACCGAAGTTTCTTGGGCCGCTTGTCGGCAGGCCATGCAATCTATCCTTTGGTGCCGGCGTTTCTGGGATTTGGACAGTGCGGTGTAGACGCCTTTCGAAGAATGATATGTATACCAACGTTGATCGCTAGGTTTGGGAGGTTTGAAAGTTTTTTGGCTCCACGATGATTCCGAACTGCTAGAATTACGTTTATAGTAGTCCTCGTCATAAAATGAAGCATCAAAATCAAGGCGTCGGCGGACTGAGGGTGCCTCTTCCATCCTCACTTTAGGACCGAGCCTATCAAAAACCCCTTGATGTTGGCCTACGTTGGCAACCTTTTGCTGGGTTGCAGCCGTAGGTCGTCCTGTTATCAGCGAATAGGGCTTCTCTTCTGGCTCACTGCCGACCTTTGCTCTACATTTACTGCACAAAACCGCTGTCCCACTGTCTTCATCGGTGGTATAATCTATCATAGGTTTGACAATAGCGGGTCCCGTTAAAGCTGTAGGTGGTTTGTTTGAACGAAAATCAGCCATGAAACGTGGCCGAGAATTCTGATTCCGAAAGCGTTGCGTCGCAACATCTTCGGCCTTCCCTTTCCCTTTGTCTTTAGGTAGGCACGCATCGACCATATTTACTGCTGCCCTGGGGAACGGGTCAGTATCAACACTCATCTTCTTCTCTGGAAATTTCAGTTTGCCATTATCAATCCAGCTTTGGATGTTGTCTCGAAACACGACACAATTGTTTGTCGTGTGTTTGCTTGAATTGTGGTATTTGCAATATATCTTTCCTTTAAGCTCTTCGGCCTTGGGAATGTTGTGCCCAGGCCGAAGTTTGATGATCCTTGCTGATAACAGCTGATCAAAAATTGCATCAGCTTTTGCAATATCAAAAGTATAAACTTTCGACGGTTTCAGTGCTCCTTCAGTAGCCGCGCGGGTTTTGACTTCCTTAGAGTCAACTTGAGTCAGTGCCTTGCAGACGTATGGCTTATCTATCACTATCTCAGCTGCATCCACACTAACGCATTCGTCCTCGGTTGATGCATAATTGACAGCAGGATTCTTGTAAATCGTCCCCCGAGATGGAGCTTTCGAAATCGTTTCCTCACGGAGCAAATAATCATAATGCTCGACATGTTGGGCTAATTCGTACATATCCCGAAAGTTTGCCCTCAAGAATTTCTTTTTGTATTCGACGTCAAGACCGTTCAGAGCAAGTCTGACGAATTCAACTTCGGGGAGAGGCACTCGGCACCAATTCCTAGCTGATTTGAATCTAGTAAGATAATCCATTGGTGACTCGTCGGACGCCTGAGCCATCCTTGCTAGTAAGGATACTGACATTTCCATTCCCGGCCGATAAAACTGCTTATGAAATTTCTCGACCAACTCCTCCCAACTCTGGACGGAGTTCGGTGGGAGGTTAATATACCAAGCGAACGCTGAGCCGGTCAACGAAAAATTGAAAAGTCGCAGCTTGTGAAAGTCACTATTAACGTCTCCGCATTGTGCGGTGAACCGAGCTACATGTTCTAACAAGGATAAGGATGATTCTCCGGCAAAAAGGCTAAAATCCGGGATCTTGAAACCTCTAGGGTATTCGACCTGTTCCACGTAAGCTGGATATGGGTGTATAAACTTAGGGAACTTCGGCCCTTTCTTCATGGCCGAATCGATCATCCGTTGAACTTCGGTCATATCGACGGGCGTTACTTCCACTCTCTGGTCGGATCCGTCTGACCTACTATTCGACCCTCCTCCTCTTTCCAATTGAAGTGGCCTGAGCCGAGCAGGAATTGGCTCGGCCGGTGCACTTGATAATAGATTATTCCTCGGCGGCAAATGCTGGGCAAGATTGATAGGAGCATATTTATGCGACTTAGTTGGCTTGTTCTTGTGCATTTATGTCGTGTTTCCTTAGATATTTTAATGTTTAAAGTCATTTTCATGTGTTTTCAGATTTTAAGGACAAAGTAGGCAAGAAGATGCATTTTGGAGCATTTTGGAGCAAAATGGAGCTTGGAATGCATGTCACATATTTGGAACCAAGGTTTGGATGAAATTGAAGACTTAAAGAGGCTAAGAATGTGAAGAATTAGTGTACAAAGGATCATGAATTCAGCCACAAAAGGACACACATCCTTGCCGTGCAATCCACATTGCATTCCCTTTGGATTCCCATGCATGCTTAATCATCCTTGTCCCCTAAAATATTTCTGATTTCATGCCCCAATACACTCAATTATCACACTCAATTGCTGCATACCTCTTGTTCCCTTCACCCATCTGATTTCACACAACTTTCACAACCATTCCATGCACCAATTGATGCTCCATCATCCACATTTGGGATCCAATGCCGTGTGCAACACATGTTGCTGCACCTTTGACTAATTTCTGAAACATTTCACCTCCCCTTTTCATTTCCATGCAATGAACACAATCATTCATGCTCCCTAGCTGAAATACCACTCCATTTTACCCTCCATACTTTGCATCATTGCTCCATTTTCATCCTTGGACCATTGCACACCACAAATTCACCCTCCTTGCTGTGCATTTCCCCCACTGCCTAATCTGATTCTCTAGGGTTTTTGGTGCCTATATATACATGTTTACAACCCTTGGCAAAGGGTTGAACCTCCCATATTCATCATTCATGCAGAAAATTCGTCCATACTCACCTTAGGCAGCAAAACACCCCAAAAACACCATTTTAGTGCCCAGAAAACATAACAGCCACTCCACCTTATTCCACCCTCTTTGCCGAGTTTTCCACCACCCTCCAACCATCAAACACTCCTCCACACTCACCCTAAACCTTTCTATATCATTCCTCATCCATTCTACACCATAAAACTACCCAAAACCTGTCCACAAACCAATCTGCCGCTAGCAAGGGAAAGGAGAATTCTTGGATGCACTTAGCCATTCCATCATCCATTGATTCCTCATAACTTTGTATTACAATCTGTTTCTCTTACAATCTGCCATTTAAGTTTATTTTCGTCCAAATCAAATCCCCAATTATTTTGAATTCCTAGATTAATTGGAAAGTGTGTTGGTTTATGTTTTTAAGTGTTTTGGTACAAGTTAAAACCCAAATTCGTCCAATTTGATGCTTTGTGTTCAAAACTGCCCAGAAAGTTGTTTTTAGGCAGTTTTGAGTGTTTGGTTGCTGTTTTGATTCTTTTGGTTCGTTTTAGTGTTTTAGAGTTTAGTTTTGCATTCTTTGAGTCTAGTTTCGTATTTTTAAACTTTGTTTCACAGATTTGAGTCAGTTTAGAGTGTTTTAGCAATCCCTCCTAATCCCCGGTTTAAGAACGATCCCTACTTATCCATACTATAATTGTCAACAAGAGGGTTAATTTGTGTGTTAACTTATTTTTCACATCAAATTTTGGTGCCGTTGCCGGGGATTAGCAACTTTGCTAATCTCTTAGATTGTTTTCTTTCGAATTATTGTATTTTGTTTAAGTTTCTGTTTAAGTTGCTGATTTGTTCTGTTTTCTTTGTTTTTAGGTACTAGTGCATGACTCGAAGTTCTCGACCTGTTCGTGAGCATATTTTGGACTTTGACGACGACTTCGAGAGAACTTTGAGAATAAGGAGGAACCAACAGCACAAGGAGGGTCCCACGGCACAAGTGGGTGGAGAAGAGCAAGGTATAGCCATGGACAACCGTACGCTCAAGGAGCTTGCCGCCTCGGGTTTGGATAATGCCGCACCATTGTGTATCCAATATCCCATGGCTGCTCAAGGTAAAACTGAAGAGTTCGAGTTAAAGTCAAGTTTGCTCCACCACATTCCAAAGTTCCATGGGCTGTCCATGGAGGATCCGAACAAACATTTGAAAGAATTTGAAGTGGTGTGCTCAAGTATGACTCCGGTTACCATTGACGGAAGTATTTTAAAGATGAAGGCTTTTCCATTCTCTTTAATGGACAAAGCCAAGGATTGGTTATACGAGTTGGCTCCCGGTACAGTTACATCTTGGGAGAGTATGAAGAGGGCGTTTGTGGAGAAGTTTTTCCCAACTTCTCGCATCATTCTTCTTCGTAAAAAAATAAGTGGAATTCAACAAGATGAAGGTGAGTCTTTTCCTACATATTATGAACGATTTAAATCACTTGTTGCTTCTTGTCTACATCATCAGATGAAGGAGGAGTTGCTTTTGCAATACTTCTACGAAGGGCTCCTACCCTTAGAACGTCAAATGCTCGATGCTTCGGCGGGTGGAGCATTGGTGGACAAAACGCCCATGGCTGCAAAAATCTTGATTGCTAATCGAGCATTGAACGCTCAACAATACGAGGGTGTAGGCCAAAGAGGACCCCCACTGCAACAAGTGCATGAGGTAAGTTCCACTTCCAATATTCAATCTCAGTTAGCTAATCTTACTTCTCTTGTTTCACAGATGGCCGAGGGAATGAAGATTCAAGGACCCATGGTGTGTGGCGTATGTTCTATCCAAGGACATGCATCCGAAAAGTGTCCTCAACTCATTGAGAATGGTGGATGGGAGAGCGCTAATGCCATTGGGTTTCAAAGCCAAAATCAGCCAAGACATGATCCATATTCCAACACGTATAATCCGGGGTGGAGAGACCATCCAAACTTCAAATGGAGAGAGCCACAACAAGCCCAACCACAAGGAGGCTTTAGGCAACAACCCCTGGGCTTTTACAACAAACCATACGCACCCCCTCAAGTCCAACCACAATCTACCCCAAATACTTCAGGTAATGCTTTGGATAATGATACACTTGTTAAGTTACTAACCACTTTGACTAATGGGCAGGAAAATCAAAACAAAAGAGTGGACCAACTAGAGAAACAAATGGGGCAGATTGCCGAGGTTGTTGGGCAGATTGGAAACCAAGGAAGGCTTCCTAGTTCTACCATTCCAAACCCGAAGGGAGGCTTTGAAAGTGCAAAGGCCATACTCTTGAGAAGTGGAAAAGAGATTGGGGCAGGTTCTTCATCAAAAACAGGTCACAAAGAGGATGAAAAACTTCAATTTGAGGAGGAGGAAGCATGCCCACCCACGGCAAAGGTGGACACACCTATGTCGCAAGCCCCCATGGCTCCAAATCTGTCCAATTCATCCAATAAAGGTAAGAATGTGTCAAATCCAGTTTCTACTAATGTTGTGCCTTCGAATGCTCCTTTTCCTAGCAGGTTTGTGCAAACAAAGAAGGAAGAAGCTGAAAAGGACATCCTTGAGACACTTAGGAAAGTTCAAGTCAACATACCCTTGTTAGATGCCATTAAGCAAGTCCCGAGATACGCTAAGTTTTTAAAGGAGCTATGCACCACTAGGAAGAGGATTTCAACTAAGGAAGTGGTAAAGGTAGGTGAGAATGTCTCCACCATCTTGCAACGCAAACTACCCCCCAAATGCAAAGATCCGGGTAGCTTTACAATTCCGTGCGTCATTGGTAACACCCCTTTCAAATCTGCCATGCTAGATTTAGGAGCCTCTATAAATGTTATGCCATACTCCATTTATGTATCCATGAACTTAGGTGAGTTGAAACATGATGGTGTAATCATACAATTGGCCGATAGATCTAACGCTTATCCAAAGGGAGTGTTGGAAGACGTTTTGGTGCAGGTTGATCATTTAGTCTTCCCAACAAATTTTTATGTGCTCAAAATGGATGAATCGGATCATGCTCCTTCATTGCCCATCCTCCTTGGAAGGCGAGTCATGAAGACGGCCCGGACGAAGATTGACGTGTATAGTGGAACGTTGTCCATGGAATTTGATGGGGAAGTTGTTAATTTTAATCTTTCTGATTCCATTAAGTACCCTAGTGAGGACCATTCATGTTTCTCTATTGATATAATTGACTCTTTGGCGCAGGGATATCTTGAAGATTTGAATGACGATGCGCTTAAAAAAGTCATTACATGAGGAATGGAACTCACAACCAAGGGGGCAGATTCTAGTGTAACCCACAGCATACATGGACTAGGCCATGTCGTGCCTCCTAGTGATGAAATTTTTGAGTTGGTTGCTGCCCTTGAGTCACTACCTAAGCATGGTGGTAAGTCTCCTAACTTTAATTCCATTCCAATTTCGACTAACAAGTTGCTTCCATCCATCGTTCAGGCACCCATACTTGATCTCAAACCCCTACCAAGCCATTTGAAGTACATCTTTTTGGGGGAAAACGAGACACTACCTGCCATCATCTCCTCATCCCTCACGGCACAAGAGGAGGAGAAGCTAGTGCGTGTGTTGAAGGAATTCAAATCTGCCCTAGGATGGACATTGGCCGATATTAAAGGTATAAGCCCTACGACTTGTATGCATCACATATTTCTTGAGGAGGGGGCCAAACCAACTAGAGAGGCTTAACGCCGTCTTAACCCTCCGATGATGGAAGTTGTGAAAAATGAGATAATCAAACTTCTAGATTGTGGGGTGATTTATCCCATCTACGATAGCCGTTGGGTTTCACCTATCCAATGTGTACCCAAGAAATCGGGAGTGACGGTTGTGGAGAATGCGGAGAATGAGCTTGTGCCCACCCGAATTCAAACCGGTTGGTGAGTGTGCATTGATTATAGGAAGCTAAACTCAACCACAAGGAAAGATCACTTCCCATTGCCGTTCCTAGATCAAATGCTCGAAAGGTTAGCCGGTCATTCCTTTTATTGCTTTCTTGATGGATACTCCGGTTATAATCAAATTGTTATTGCCCCGGATGATCAAGAAAAGACCACTTTTACTTGTCCCTTTGGAACGTTTGCATATCGACGCATGCCATTCGGTTTGTGCAATGCTCCTGCCACGTTTCAAAGGTGTATGGTTAGCATCTTTTCTGATTATGTAGAGAGAATTATTGAGATATTCATGGATGATTTTAGTGTGTTTGGTAATTCATTTGATAATTGCTTGGATAATCTCACTTTAATCTTGAAACGTTGTGTTGAAACAAACCTTGTGTTAAATTGGGAGAAATGCCATTTTATGGTTAAACAAGGTATTGTTTTGGGTCATATTATCTCTGAACGTGGAATTGAAGTTGATAAGTCTAAAATAGATCTTGTATGCTACTTACCCTCTCCCACTTTGGTGAGAGAGGTTCATTCTTTCCTTGGTCATGCAGGAATCTATAGACGGTTTATCAAGGATTTTTCCAAGATTGCACAACCCCTATGCCGTCTCCTACAAAAGGATGTGTCATTTGAGTTCAACGAGGCATGTGAGAAGGCATTCAAGCATCTCAAGGACCTCCTCACCACGGCACCCATCATAACTCCCCCGAATTGGTCTATTCCCTTTGAATTGATGTGTGATGCATCGGATTATGCACTTGGCGCTGTTTTGGGTCAAAGAAAAAATAAACAGCCACATGTTATTTATTATGCTTCACGCACTTTGAATGATGCTGAGTTGAATTATTCTACAACCGAAAAAGAACTTTTGGCGGTTGTATTTGCTTTAGATAAAGTTAGATCATATCTAATTGGTACTAAAGTTATTGTTTTCACTGACCATGCAGCCTTGAAGTACTTGTTCACCAAGAAAGAAGCTAAACCTAGACTCATTCGTTGGATGCTTCTACTTCAAGAGTTTGACATCGAAATCAAGGACAAGAAGGGGAGTGATAATGTTGTTGCCGACCACCTAAGCAGGTTGGTGCATGAAGAAGAGGATCTTCCCATCTCCGAAACATTTCCGGATGAACAACTCTTGTCCGTTCAGGTAAGTGCTCCTTGGTACGCAGATTTGGTGAATTATTTGGTGACTAAACAAGTTCCTAGCACCCTAAACAAATTCCAACGTGATAAACTTAAAAAGGATGCTAGATTTTATGTTTGGGATGACCCATACTTGTGGAAATATTGTTCAGATAAGGTTATAAGAAGATGTGTGCATGAATCAGATTTTCACTCAATTTTAAGTGTTTGTCACACATATGCATGTGGGGGTCACTTTGGCACCCAAAGGACAGCTTTTAAGGTTCTTGAATGTGGTTTTTATTGGCCTACTTTGTTTAAAGATGCTAGAACCTTTTGTTTAACATGTGATCGATGCCAAAGGACAGGTAATATTGGCCAAAAAGATCAAATGCCGCAGGTACCCATCTTTGTTGTTGAAATCTTTGATGTTTGGGGTATCGATTTTATGGGTCATTTTCCTTCATCTTTTGGTTTCACTTACATATTACTTGCCGTTGATTATGTTTCCAAGTGGGTGGAAGCGAAAGCCACTCGAACTAACGATTCTAAAGTTGTGGCAGATTTTGTGAAAACTAATATCTTTTCTAGGTTTGGGATGTCTTAGGTGCTAATCAGTGATGGCGGGTCTCATTTTTGCAACCGTACCATTGAGGCATTACTCAAGAAGTACCATGTGACGCATAAGGTCTCCACACCTTACCACCCCCAAACCAATGGCCAAGCCGAGGTGTCGAATCGTGAGATCAAACAGATTTTGGAGAAAACCGTTGGGCCAAATAGAAAAGATTGGAGCTTATGGTTGGATGATGCATTATGGGCGTATCGAACGGCTTACAAAACCCCCATTGGTATGTCTCCTTTTCGACTTGTGTATGGCAAGCCTTGCCATCTTCCCGTGGAATTAGAACATATAGCTCATTGGGCCATCAAGACCTTCAATTTGAATGTGGACCAAGCTGGAATTCATCGAAAGCTTCAATTGAGTGAACTTGATGAGATAAGGCATGAAGCTTATGAGAATGCTAGAATTTACAAAGAGAAGACCACGGCATTCCATGATAAGATGCTTCGAGGCAAGACTTTTGAAATTGGGCAGAAAGTGTTGTTGTTCAATTCCCGTCTTCGTCTATTCCCTGGTAAGTTACGTTCCAAGTGGGTTGGCCCGTTTGTTGTTACTAATCTTTTTGTGCGTGGTGCAGTCCAAATTAAGAGCTTGAGAACCAGGCAAGAATTCAAGGTGAATGGATATCGCTTGAAGCCGTACTACGAGCAATTTGTGGAGCATGTTGTGGAGGAGATCCCACTGCATGCCGTGGGTTCCCATGAAGGTTGATCAATGTGGCATCGTCGGTTGGAAGACGTTAAAGCAAGCGCTTCAAGGGAGGCAACCCATTTATTTTGCTTGATTGTTAATATTTTTGCTTGTTTAATTATTTTTGGGGTATGACTTTCTATTTTGAAACATTAACAAATATGTAAAGGATTTTAACATTAAACTTCATGGAAATGAACAGGAAACTGGGAAATAAAGAAACACAGCATAAGACAAGAGGGAGCCTTCACAATGGCTGCTTGAGAGAAGTCTCAGTAGTCGGCGGAATCTCAGCAGTCGGTGGAGCCACAGATGGAGGAGGTACCGGAGGTTGATCATTTGGAGCTTCACTACGCGGTACAGCTTCAGAAGACGACGACAAATGTTGTTGGAACAAACCTACAAACCTCCGATGATCAAGTAAAATCTGACCATCAGATTCATGCAGCTGGTCAATTTTCCTCTTCATGTTTGTGGCATAATTGTGTGCAAGCTTGTGCAATTGTTTATTTTCATGCTTGAGTCCTCTAATCTCCTCTTTGAGACTCAGTATTTCAGCCGCCAACGATTCAACGTGACGGGTTCGAGCAAATAGGCGTTGGGCCATGTTGGACACAGAACCCGCACACTGCACGCTAAGAGCCAAAGACTCCTTAACCGCCAATTCATCAGACCGTCTAGCGAGCAGTCTGTTATCTCTGGGGGTGACAAGGTTCTGGGCCACCACCGCAGCGGTCATGTCATTTTTCATCACCGAATCCCCAACGGTAAGAGGACCAGTAGGGGATATGAAGGACGGACGCCATATGTTGTCTGGAGAAGGAGGGGCTGCTCCTTCACCATGGTTCAAGTCAAAATGACGGTCGGAAGGGCCAGACATATTTCAGAGGTTTTGGAGAAAGAAGAGATGGGCTAAATTCAGAGGTTAGAAGTGCAAAGGGGAGTTTTACAAGCGGAATTTCAATGCACTTTGAAATGAGCTACGCACCTCTATAAAAATCAACATGTGATGGGATTTCAAGAGATTGAAGAGGAGCCAGAGTTCTCAAAAGTTGGGCTTGCTCACAAACCACCAATTCCAGATATCGAAGAGTGTCAGCTTTCTCAGCCTCGTCAGCACCCATCACATGCAAACTCAGCTTTGCGAAAATCACGGGCAGTCTGTCGAAGCGCCGATTCCAACCATGTGTCTCTCTCAGCCTCATCAGCATTTGTCACATGCAATCTCTGCCCTCAACGAAGCTCAGAACTCGAAGCGTAAATTCCGAATATTAAAGAGGCCTCTGCTTTATCGAGACGTGTCAGCATCTGTCAAATTGCACATCTGCGTTGCGTAAATCATGCGCAATCTGTCAAAAATTTCTGGAGAAGCGGAATGCACGTGAACACTACTGTTAAATTATCCCAGGCTTGCCGACACGAGTAATGGAACAATGCCTTCCCAGCCATTAAGAAAATTCTATAAATGTTGAACTTCAAAGTGAAGCAGTCTCACCCAATTTTCAGCCTCACTTAACCTTTCATCCTCTCTGAAATGGCTTTCCAACAAACCCTCTCGAGTCACTTTGTATTTCTCATCCCCTGGGATACCCCTGCAAACAACCCATCCAGAGCACAAGTATTTCATATTATAAAGATTGAGAGCACGAGTATCTCATATCATGCTTTCTCCCTGTCCTTTCTCCAGCCAGCACTTTCTCTCGAGTACTCATCATCTTATGCTTCCTCTTCGTCTCTCACGTATAAGGGAAGTGAAGATGATACCTCGAAGCATGTGGAGACAACGTGCTGATTCATCCTCAACTAGGGACAAGGAGAAAGAAAGCAAGAGGTGGGCACTTGGAAAGATTGAACAAAGAAACAGACCAACACCTCTCCCTCGTGCCTGCCTGCCGTGCAGAAGAAACAAGCAGAGAAGAATGCAGCTTGCACAATCAACCCAGCATAAAGAGTCTGAGTTGAAGAACTAGAGAAGCTGCCATATCTGCTTGGAAAACAAATAAGGAATTGAGCCTGTACAATCAACTCGAGAGCAGAAGAAGTCTGAGTTGATGAACTCAAGAAGCTTCAACAACATCGCCAAAGAGCAAAGCTTCGCCGTACAATTCCAATCCAGTTCAAGATCAAAGATGTGGAAAGACAACAAGATCATCTACCTTCATAAGGAATTGCAACATCGCCAAAGAGCAAAGCTTCGCCGTACAATTCCAATCCAGTTCAAGATCAAAGCTGTGGAAAGTCAACAAGATCAACTATCTCCAAAACCAGATTTGCGTTCTTAAACTCTACTCTGTCTGGTTTTTACTTTGCCATATTTGTCATGTTTATTTGTCGTTTGTTATTTGCTTGTTTTTGGTGTGAGTATATGCTTGAAACATTGAGGACAATGTTCGATTTAAGTATGGGGGAATTGGTAACTATTGTTTTGCATGAAAATTTGTAGAAAATGATCACCCATTACTTCTAGTGTTGTTCCTTGCTGTTTAAGTGTTTTTAAGCTGTTTTGGAGTGTTTCAGTATGTTTTGACATAAAAATCCAAAAATCTCATAAAAATTTGAATAATTGTTTTGAAAAACCGAAAAAGAGTTGTTTTTGTTTGTTTATTTTGTGTCTTAGGGTACCTTCCAACACAATGATGAGGATTTGGTTTTTAATTACATGACTGTTAAAGAGAATTATAAACATGGATGAAAGTTTGATATGCTCTTTGGTTTATACTTGGTTGTAGTTATAATTTATGAATTCACATGCAATCATAAAGGAAAAATTAGTTTTTGTAACATGCTTGAAGAAAGGAACTCAAACAAACGCTACAACCTTGTGAGACTTTAGCCTAAACGTTATTTGGAGAGTTGATAATTTGTGCATTATTGTTTTCTAAAGTCGTTGCATGATCTCATTTTTCTTTGCTTGGTTACTACTTAAAAGGCGTTTCATCATTTAGTTCCAAATGCTAGAACTCATGCCCATTTCATTCAAAGCATGATATTGATTTGCATAACACATATTCAAGATGAAGTTGTGTAGTTACCACCACCAAAGCCAAATTGCCTTGTATCCTACTTCATTATTTGTTTAAGTTAACCCCATTGAGCCTTGTTAGCCTACGTTCTTTGTTAACCCACGTTATCCTCACCTAGCCTAGATTAGGACCATCCATACCCTTGTTCTTAAAGCATAGTAAAGCATGATTCAAATTGAATTCCTTGTAATTATGTATGGCAGAAAATAAGTGTGGGGGAAGTGTTTCTCATGTAAGTAGTGTGCCATAGGCACGGGTGAAAAAAAAAAAGAAAAAAAAAAGAGTTGAATTTGACCCTAAGAGTTGTTTAAATCTTTCCCTTACGTCTAAAAGTTGATTTCTGCAATCTAAGTGAATTCTAAGTTCAAGTTCATTATTTTATTTGCTATTGCTTTAAGAACGTTTGTTTTCCCTTACCTTCATTTGTTAGCCAACACCCCAAGCCCCATTACAACCCTTGACTTCAATCTTGAGTGTTATGTGTTTCAATTTGTGGAGTTTGAATTTGGTATGAGCATATGGTATCACTGGTTCTCGCATCTAAGTAGTAGCATTCCATTCATGAGATCATATCTTAACATGCTTATTAACTCCAGAAATTGCGTTCTTTGTTATACATATATGTGAGCGTTCGTTTCCATATCTACATCAATCTTCTCACATATAACTAGTATAGGGTGTGTAGTTAGAAAATCTGAGTGAAAATTGAGTGCATATCTTGTAAGGAATTGAGTGATTTCTCTAAGGCATGTTTCTACATCAAAAACGTTGTTTTAATTGATTAACGTGAACAAGTAAGTAGTGACTATGATTAAGTATGTGCTTAAGTGTAGAGATGACTCAAATCTGTGGGGATGATAATCTTTAACATGTCATGTGCATTGGAAATCCCTGAGGCAAATGTTTGAAGGTTTAGGTTGTGTTGTATTCGTTTCGTTTTATTTCTTTGTTTGCTCGAGGACTAGCAAAAGCTAAGTGTGGGGGAATTTGATAGGAGCATATTTATGCGACTTAGTTGGTTTGTTCTCGTGCATTTATGTCGTGTTTCCTTAGTTATTTTAATGTTTAAAGTCATTTTCATGTGTTTTCAGATTTTAAGGACAAAGTAGGCAAGAAGATGCATTTTGGAGCATTTTGGAGCAAAATGGAGCTTGGAATGCATGTCACATATTTGGAACCAAGGTTGGACGAAATTGAAGACTTAAAGAGGCTAAGAATGTGAAGAATTAATGTACAAAGGATCATGAATTCAGCCACAAAAGGACACACATCCTTGCCGTGCAATCCACATTGCATTCCCTTTGGATTCCCATGCATGCTTAATCATCCTTGTCCCCTAAAATATTTCTGATTTCATGCCCCAATACACTCAATTATCACACTCAATTGTTGCATACCTCTTGTTCCTTCACCCATCTGATTTCACACAACTTTCACAACCATTCCATGCACCAATTGATGCTCCATCATCCACATTTGGAATCCAATGCCGTGTGCAACACATGTTGCTGCACCTTTGACTAATTTCTGAAACATTTCACCTCCCCTTTTCATTTCCATGCAATGAACACAATCATTCATGCTCCCTAGCTGAAATACCACTCCATTTTACCCTCCATACTTTGCATCATTGCTCCATTTTCATCCTTGGACCATTGCACACCACAAATTCACCCTCATTGCTGTGCATTTCCCCCACTGCCTAATCTGACTCTCTTGGGTTTTTGGGGCCTATATATACATGTTTACAACCCTTGGCAAAGGGTTGAACCTCCCATATTCATCATTCATGCAGAAAATTCGTCCATACTCACCTTAGGCAGCAAAACACCCCAAAAACACCATTTTAGTGCCCAGAAAACATAACAGCCACTCCACCTTATTCTACCCTCTTTGCCGAGTTTTCCACCACCCTCCAACCATCAAACACTCCTCCATACTCACCCTAAACCTTTCTATATTATTCCTCATCCATTCTACACCATAAAACTACCCAAAACCTGTCCACAAACCAATCTGCTGCAAGCAAGGGAAAGGAGAATTCTTGGATGCACTTGCTGCCAAGTTGGAGCATTATAGGTGTTTTCTTTCTTTGGATTTTAATGTCTAATTCATATAATCTTTGTTTTGCTTTAAGTATGATTGGCTAATTTTGTTTTGGCTAAGGGTGTATTCAAAACCATGATTATATATGTGAAATAAGTTGATTACTTCCAGTTATCGTTGCATAAGTTGTGAGTATAATTTGCTTAACCGTTGGATTTAGAACTTATTCTGGCATGTTGATTGAGAGTGCACGCTTGATTTGCATGTTTGAATTTGGTGCTAGGATATAAATTTGTTTCACCTAATCGTTATGAATTTATATTCGCAAGTAGTGAAGGTCGCTAGTCACGATCGTGTTAAGTAGATTCCTGGCAAGAGTATCATGCTTTCCATAGTTACAAATGCCTTGTCGATGCTTATGATTTCCAAAAACATAATGATTCTAACTTGTGTCTTTATCATGCTGTTCATATAGAGAACTTGTTAGGAATAATTTGGTTGCGATGCATATTCATCCGATTCAATGATTCTAGGGAAATCTGAAGGTTAATTTAAGCGGACCTAATTAACTTGGAGTGTCGAGGTTCATAACTTATTCAATTGATAACTGGAAATCGATTTAGGTTGCATATATTTCATGTGTGGAGAAGAACCCCTTAGCCATTCCATCATCCATTGATTCTTCATAACTTTGTATTACAATCTGTTTCTCTTACAATCTGCCATTTAAGTTTATTTTCGTCCAAATCAAATCCCCAATTATTTTGAATTCCTAGATTAATTGGAAAGTGTGTGGTTTATGTTTTTAAGTGTTTTGGTACAAGTTAAAACCCAAATTCGTCCAATTTGATGCTTTGTATTCAAAACTGCCCAGAAAGTTGTTTTTAGGCAGTTTTGAGTGTTTGGTTGCTGTTTTGATTCTTTTGGTTCGTTTTAGTGTTTTAGAGTTTAGTTTTGCATTCTTTGAGTCTAGTTTCGTATTTTTAAACTTTGTTTCACAGATTTGAGTCAGTTTAGAGTGTTTTAGCAATCCCTCCTAATCCCCGGTTTAAGAACGATCCCTACTTATCCATACTACAATTGTCAACAAGAGGGTTAATTTGTGTGTTAACTTATTTTTCACATCAAAGATCGAAAGTTCTACCATCGCTGACCTTACTAACCAGTATTTCGAGTAATCTGGTTTGTGCTTCACTGGAATTGCGTATCACATCATGAAGCTTATCGATTCCTCGACTCAATGTCTGTTCAACCGTCCGAGATTGCTCGTCAAGCCGTTTTCGAAGAAACGACCTTGTGGTGGATCGGATCCTTCGCCACCATCTTCATCACAATCTTCTATTACTCCTTCATTGAGAACGCAAGTGTTCTTGTCGGGAATTTCAAGACTGCGAACCTAACCGCCGAGATTAACTTCCCTCTCTCGGCGAGTTGCGCTCGTGGACTCAGGTGTCACGGCGCTGATAGGATTCTGCGCTTGTGGCACATGGTGTCCTATGTTCTGATTTGGTAGATCGGCTGTCGACTTTCCCATAGCTGTTTTCTTTTTTACCGATCGTGTTTCAATTGGCATGAACTTCGTAGTTTAGCACTGGGTCCCACTAGGCGTGCCAAAATGTTGACCCTAGAAACTACCAAGCCTACGTGGCGCGTAAGCCGAGTAATCTATAAGTTAACTACGTCCTTCGGTGAATGCGAGGCGTGCCAACTCGTCGGCCGAGCTCGGCCGAGGAGTAAAATTTGTTGATGTTGCGTTGGGTGCGCGGCTGACTTCTGCGTCTTGCGATTGCGGCCGAGAAAGGAACACATCTCGGCCTCTTGGGCTCTCGAACCTGAAGACAAGGTTACTATTCTTACGAAGTTCACGAGTCGTCGCCGTCGGATTTGGTCACAGTGATGTTATTCGTCAGAGTAAACTCACGCCGAATCGACACCAGAGTGTAAGGGCACAAATATTCAAAGCAAATATAAGTTTTAATGGTGAACGTGGTTCGGCCGTCCGAATGCCGAACTCTAAATCCCATTTGGGAATATCCAATCATAAAATAACTCAGTGAGCAAAGCGCCGAGCTCGATATGCCGTAACACCTCACTTCGCCGAGAAGGCTAATGAGATGACCTCAATCAATAAGGATCCGGAAATCCTCCTCGACCGAGACTTGGATAGGTAATCAACCGTTCTCGCCGCAGTGCTGTTGATGCCAACGGAAGATACTGCGAGATCGACTGATTCTACGGTGACAGAGCTATCTATGCCGACTTAAGATATCACCGGTTGCTTCCACAGTGCTGTTGATGCCAACGGAAGATGTGTCAGCGAAAAAGAAAGAAAAAAATCTCAAGTTGTTGAGAGTTTGCGCAGGGCAGTTTTGTATTGATTTGCAGGGGGCTTGAATGATGCATAGCCTCTTCTATTTATAGCAACGGCTCCCCCCAAGGTCGAGTTAAAACCCTACTCGGACTAGGTCTTCTTCTCCTGATCAGCACCAACTCGACCAGTCCTATTTTCACTAGGATTGTGAACCTAGTCCTTAACCGAGCCGGATTCGCTTCCGGGTTATTAATCCTACCGAAACTCCCTATTGCACTAGGACTCGACTTGTCTTGTGTTGTGACCTAGCCGACCTAGGTTTAGAGGCCCACGTGCTGAACGATCCATGGCATTCTTATCGCAAGGCCTTCCGGGCCGAGAATGATTCTATACTCGGCCCAAACTATTATTTTGGGCCCAAACAAGTTCATAGTTTTTTTATTTGAATGTTGTAATTGTTACAAGCTTTATTCTTGCTTCTTTGAATGTAAATTTTGTTAGAAAATTTGCCATCTCAAATGTTGTAGATGTAGTTCATATGAGCATGAATTTTAGAGCTAAAAATTTGGTGCCATGGTTTTGGGAAATTCGGCCAAATCCAAAGGGTGGATTTTTGGGTTCATGTTTGTCTTGTTAAAAGTGTTTTCAAGTGACTTTTGGAACCCCTATGTACCCTAGTATGGTTATATGTTATTTCCCTTAAGTTTGAGTGTTTTTTGGATGTCTTTGGGTAAAAAATGTTCATGGAGCTTTTATGGGTTTTTTTCATGAATGTTCTTTGTTGGTACCATATTATATTGGGCCTCGTTACTTGGGCCTCGGTACATTAAGCCCACGATATATGTAAAAGGATGAGCCCCTTATTCTATAAAAGGGGACTCCTCCCCCTCATAAAAAGGAGGTCTCATCCTCACATACAGAAGCCATAAAGCTCACAAACAGAGAAACTCTCTCAAACTCTCTCTTTCTCTGGAGGGGACTCCCTCTCACACTTGTAATCCATACATTCATACAGAGAAATACAATCAACATCAGTGTGGACGTAGCCCAAACATTGGGGTGAACCACGATACATCTTTGTGTTCTTTGTGTTCTTTGTGTTCTTGTGCGTTTGTGTGATTCACGGTCGGATTTACGTTGGTCCAAGACCTCCGGTTTTGTGCATCAACATTTGGCGCCGTCTGTGGGAAACGACACAAAAAATTACGTCGATTCTCTTTTCATTTTTTCCTATCACAATCTCCACCGTGAATCTGCGAAAAACCCAAGAAAGCCCAACCCATGTTCCTTGCTTCCTCTTCCAGGAATCTACTGAGGAAGCTGGGAAGCGACTCATTCTCTCTCTGTGGTTCTAAATTGCTACTGCTTCCTTAACACCGCTAGGGCGGTGAAGCTGCGGAGCCACCTCGACAAGTACCACGTCGCCGACGACAACAAAGAGTCTGTTCGCCAGAGCCGCAACGGCACCTCCCGAAAGGCCCGATAGACGGTCGAGCTCGTCGAGAACCAATCCCACGTCGTCCACCTCAAGAGCTGCCACGGGCTCTACCTCACCGCCACCGACCTCCTTTTACTTAATGAAGTCAACCAGGCGGAGCTAGACAAGCTCGTCGATTGGAAGTCCGAGTGGGAGCCCATACGCAACGGGTTCCAGGTCAAGCTGCGAACGTGGTGCAGCACGTACTTGTGCGCCAATGGTGGGCCTCCGCCTTGGCAAAACTCGCTCACTCACGACGACCCCACCACGTCATCAACCCAGAACTGGATTTTGTGGAACGTTCTGGAAACGAAAGTTTCGATGTCAGAGTCGTTGTTGTTGCAGCAGTCGAGTTTTTCGTCGCTTTCTGACGAGCTTAACCGGTCGGAGTACGGCTCGCCCATTTCGGTGTTTTCAACCAAGTCGCCTAAATTAGAGCTGTCGTCAGAAAAACTGGCTAAGTCTCTGAAGCCGTCGTCGAAAAACCTGGCTAAGCAGAAATCAGCACCTGCGTCCAGCAGGTCACGGCAACCCCAGAGCCCTCAGGAGGTTGAAGACGCCACCTTTATCTCCAACTGCAAATTTTCTTCTCCCGAAATGGTGCTGTTTTGTTTACCCAGAATGAAGATGAAGTGTTTTATCTTCAAGGACGGCGGTGGACTAGAAGTGGATGACGGCGACACCAATGACAAGGTGTCAATTCCCAAGATCCCTTGGCTAAAGCCAAGGTCGTACTGACACGGATCTGTCGCTGTGGCTGTTTTGGCGACATGGGGGACTACAATATTTGGCATCATCTCCCCGGGAATCGATCTGAAACCATCTGAGGTGTTGAAGTTCATATAATTAGAGGGGACGTCCAAACAGACTTCACGAAATAGGCTTGGATCAAGCACGCAATCCTTACTCCCATAAACCGCAGCAACTGAATGCATCCAGTAGCAGCATCAGCCTTCTCCCTCATCGATGGTTTGGTCCCAACTGGATTTTTTGGTCCTTGAGTGAGATTAGATCACTCAGTTTGTCGCGGATAGAAAGAAGATACCCACCAACTTCTGAAAATGATCACGCCCACTTGACAGCAAATTTGATGGCATCCAACGAAAAAGATAAGGAATTATGAGGACTTTGTCTTCCACTTTAAGCTGTCTGCCATATATATATATATATATATATATATATATCTGACCACCTAACTTTCATTAATCAAACATCATTATACATATATACATACATATATATATATATATATTATGTGCCTAATATATTATTGATTTATGCAACCTGTCATTTATCAAACAATTGAATAAATCATTTATTCATGATTATATATATATACACACACATTTAGGCAATACCTAATATATTATTGATTTATGCAACATGTCATTTATCACACAACAGAATAAATCATTTATTCATAAAAGGCACATAACAATTTGATTTATTCAGTCATACTTATACTGTCATTTATTGTCAGGAATTATTGAGCAACCAGCTCTACTGATCTACATTGTCGCCGATTAAAGAAGTCTGACAACTTGTAGACTGACGGGCCACATGCTCATATCATTTGGCAACTTGTCACCCTTATCACCAACCAGGTGAAGAAGGAACACACCTTCATGCCACCAACTAGTTGAAGAAATGTACAACCCGTACTCTAAATATCATTTGGCAACTTGCCACCCTTATCACCAACCAGGTGAAGAAGGAACACACCTTTATGCCACCAATCAGGTGAAGAAATGTACAACCCGTACTCTAAATATCATTTGGCAACTTGCCACTCTTATCACCAACTAGGTGAAGAAGGAATGCACCTTCATGCCACCAACCAGGTGAAGAAATGTACAACCCGTACTCCAATATCATTTGGCAACTTGCCACTTTTATCACCAACTAGGTGAAGAAGGAACACACATTTATACTCATTCATACATAACAAAACATTCATGAGCATCACTCATGTCAATCAACATAAACATCATACATTTCAACACATTCATGAGCATCACTCATGTCAATCAACATAAACATCATACATTTCAACACATTCATACACAAGCCAACTGAGCTTCGAAATGGTTCAACATATTCCGTATCATTTGGCACTTGGTACAATGCGCCACGACACCTTGCCCTTATTTTCACTTCGGCCCACACATGGACTGGATTTGAAGTCTCCAGCCAAAAGACTCTCTTGATTGAAGACTTGGGGGACTACACTGTTGGTACCCTATTTGGGCCTCGTTATTGGGCCTCGGGACACTAAGCCCACATTTTATGTAAGAGGGGAGAGAGCCCTTATTCTAAAAAGGGACTCTCCACCCTTATCCACGAGCATTGACTCTAGCCAAGCAGCCTTACAACGAGCACCGCCTTCAGCCGAGCGATCGCCAGGACAACATCTAGTCACTTCGGCCCACATATGGACTGGATTTGAAGTCTCCAGCCAAAAGACTCTTTTGACTGAAGACTTGGGGGACTACTGTTGGTACCATATTATATTGGGCCTCGTTACTTGGGCCTCGGTACATTAAGCCCACGATATATGTAAAAGGATGAGCCCCTTATTCTATAAAAGGGGACTCCTCCCCCTCATAAAAAGGAGGTCTCATCCTCACATACAGAAGCCATAAAGCTCACAAACAGAGAAACTCTCTCAAACTCTCTCTTTCTCTGGAGGGGACTCCCTCTCCCTCTCACACTTGTAATCCATACATTCATACAGAGAAATACAATCAACATCAGTGTGGACGTAGCCCAAACATTGGGGTGAACCACGATACATCTTTGTGTTCTTTGTGTTCTTTGTGTTCTTGTGCGTTTGTGTGATTCACGGTCGGATTTACGTTGGTCCAAGACCTCCGGTTTTGTGCATCAACATTCTTCATTGTTCTTGATGTTTTAGCCAAGAACAAAAAGTTTGGTGTTTTGATTCAAAGTTTTGATTTATTTCATAAAGTCTTTGTTTTGTGCTTTTTCAAATGTTTAAATGTGATTGAAATTTTGAAGGGTGATAGAAATGGTGATGGGTGTGTAAGAAGTACTTCTCTTACACACACACCACTTGCATGCATTTATGTCATGCACCACTTGCATGAATTTATGTCATACACCTCTTGCACCACTTGCATGACTTTATGTCAAACCTACAAATCAACACACACATCACTCCCTTCACTCTCTATAACCAGCCACCCTATGAAAATAGGGTTCTTTTGGGGCTTTTATGCAATTACATAAAGTTTTGATACTTTTGTGTATTTACAGTTTGACCCAAAAGTTTACGTATTTACGTAAAGGCCCAAAATCACTAAAGGACAAATTGTTTTGTTCCTTTAATGAAGTTTTTGAATTTATTGAAATTTTTGGGTTCTAGTTGTAATTACATGAAGTAATGGACTTTTGTGTTTTTACAAAATGAGCTCAAAAGTTTAAGTTTTGCAACATAGCCCAAAAAGTTGAGGTTATTGCATTTTGGCCTAAATTAGGTAAAGAACAAAATGGATTTGTCTCTTTAAATGAGAATTGGATTTTCATTTCATTTAGCTCCATTTAAATCAATTCTATGGATACAAAAACCAAATGACAATGTTGCATTCAAAGTTTAATTAGTTAAAGCGTTAATTAATTAAAGGGTGATTATGAACCTAAGCCTACGATAATTGAGCTATGTGAAAGGCCGCCTCAAATTTGTTTGAACCATGGGAATGTGTAGATTAGATTTTGGTTGTAATTTGATATGATCAAATGTTGTAAAAGAGCATAAGCTCTTCTTTACTTTGAAGTACTCATTTTCTTGTTTTATTTGATATGCATGAAATTGGAGTAGTTGGGTCCAAC